>NC_045439.1:78156494-78334374 GCF_002776525.5 Piliocolobus tephrosceles
ACACATGCACACGTATGTTTATTGCGGCACTATTCACAATAGCAAAGACTTGGAATCAACCCAAATGTCCATCAGTGACAGACTGGATTAAGAAAATGTGGCACATATATACCATGGAATACTATGCAGCCATAAAAAAGGATGAGTTTGCGTCCTTTGTAGGGACATGGATGCAGCTGGAAACCATCATTCTTAGCAAACTATCACAAGAAGAGAAAACCAAACACCGCATGTTCTCACTCATAGGTGGGAACTGAACAATGAGCTCACTTGGACTCGGGAAGGGGAACATCACACACTGGGGCCTATCATGGGGAGGGGGGAGGGGGGAGGGATTGCATTGGGGAGTTATACCTGATATAAATGATGAATTGATGGGTGCTGACGAGTTGATGGGTGCAGCACACCAACATGGCACAGGTATACATATGTAACAAACCTGCACGTTATGCATATGTACCCTAGAACTTAAAGTATAATAAAAAAACAAAAGAAATGGTGAGTTTTAATTCAGCCACTTCAATTCTGTTTATAATTTGGCATAGAATAAATCACAAATAACTGATACATGAATATATTAAAATTTATGGTACCCCAAAAATTAGCTACTCCATTCTCTTATTTGTCATTGGCAAATTTGGGAAATGTCTTCGTCTATAATGTCATGTAACTTTTCCATCTACTATTTATCATTGCATCTGTGCTTTTATTCTACCCATTTGAGGTTACACGTTTTGATTCTGGCCCTTCTCTTATGAGGCATAATAAGCTTTCTCTTTTCTTCTTGTCATATCTTTGCCCCATAAATCTTCAGGCTTATGACAGTATAATGTCATTCATTATGATGTTCATTACTTCAATCATGTGTAGGCATTTTTCTCCCCAACTTTCTGAGTAAAGATTCTTGATTGTTCCCAACTTTTATTCTCTCCATTTTCCATGGCAATAGAATTTTTAGCTGACTGCATAAAATAAACTTTCCATTTTCCAGTCTTTTTTGCAGCTTAATGTGGCCATGTGACCAAGTTTTAGCTGATGTGATTTAACTGAAATGTCCTATGGCAACTTCCAAAAATCTTCCATAAAAGATAGCCAGCAGAAGCCCTTTGTGGTCACTTTTAATCCCTTTATTCCATATGTCTGCTGGAATTTGGATTCTATCTTGGGTTATGAGAACAAAGAGATTGTGGAACAGTGAGCTAAATGGACCTGGAAACTTCCAGATGTTTTTGTGGAGCAGAGTTGTCACTCCTCCAGACGTTTATTGCATGGAGAAATAAACAATTTTTTAAGCCAAACTGAATCTTAACTAATGCACCCCAATTTCATTTTACTTCAAATGCATTCTTCAAAAAATGTACATAAAACTCCAGGAGCCTATTTTTTCAGTTATTCTAGGCCAGCAGCCAGAAAGACAAGTCTTATTTTCAACACTGTTGTTAATGGCCAGGTGTTTACTTTCACAGCTTTTTTTTTTTTTTCCACTTCTTAAGTCATGAGATAAAACTAGAAGAAAAAATGAAAACAACACCTGTGTTGTCATGTCTTTCATTTTCCTATCCAGAACTTCACTGTCACGAGGGATTCCAAGTTTCTTCTGGTGCTGTCATTTATTCCTACATGTGTCAGCATTTAGTTAGCTTGATAAATCTTTTCTGGCTGCCCTTTACATCTTGATACACAAGTCAGGAAGACCACAGCTCCCCCCTCAGCAAACTATCAAACCTGTGTTCAGCTGCTTCCTAGCCAAGAAATTACCTAATGTCAGCTAGCTTTTCTGGATACTCATTATTGTTACATAAAGCATGAGATGCTGTTGCCACTCTCAAAAAGACCAGGTTCACCATTCTTGATTAGAAAATCATAACTTTTCATTTTTGAATAAAACAAGTTATCGATTACTTAACTATGTTCAGTACTCTACATATCTGTCATCTTTCTTCTGTATATAAATGCATTACATTTGCCACATTCTTTTTTTTTTTTTTTTTTCTTTTTGAGATAGTCTCATTCTGTAGCCCAGGCTATGGTGCAATGGTGCCATCTAGGCGCACTACAACCTCCACCTCCCAGGTTCAAACAATTCTCCTCCCTAAGCCTCCCAAGTAGCTGGAATTACAGGTGTGTGCCACCACACCAGCTAATTTTTGTATTTTTAGTAGAGAAGGGGTTTTGCCATGTTAGCCAGGCTGGTCTCGAACTCCTGACCTCAGGTGATCCGCCCACCTCGGCCTCCCAAAGTGCTGGAATTACAGGCACGAGTCACTGTACCCAGCCTTACATTTGCCATATTCTTAACGATGGTTTGGATTCCCTAGCCTCTTTAGATTTTTTTTCTTCTTGGCTTCCTTTCTGAATTAGTTTTTCTACTCCCTCTAAAAGTACTTACCTTTTCTAATAAGCTGTAGCATAGAAAAGAGTATCAACAAGACTTTTCACTTTCACATCTAGTCAAGAAAAACAGTTTACATTATACATGATTGGTGACCATCTCAGACACAAAATGTGGAACAAACACAGCAAATATGTTCCAAGTGGGCTGCAGTAGTTCCCTTGGTGTCCTTACATCCTGGAATTTCTCCCAGCAAGCTGTTTGAGTTCTTGGAAGTATTTCTTTTCATTCTTTCTAGATGACACCCTTGTCACTGCATTTCTACTTTGTTGATCTTCTAGGAAGTGATACATAATACTGGAATGTACCACCTTAATGTCAAACTTCAGCAAACAATGATAGATCACAAATACTGATTTATACTTAACAGCAGTGATCCAAATTATTTCTATCACATTTACACATTCCTCTTGCTATGCCCATTTTTTCAACTTCCAGGCCCAATGGATGTTGAGGCTAAAGCAAAAGACGTTAGAGAAGTCAAGTATCATTTTAAACCCAGGTCATTTTGAGAATTAAGGTATGAGAAAGGTCAAGGGGATGCTATTTTTACTAGGTGGGAGTGATAATGTGTTGGAGTTTTTATGAAGATATTAAATTTGAAGTCATAATGGTTTTGTATATACTGGTCCTAAATTTGGCATAAGAAAATCACTTTGTGATCTAGATCCACAGCAAAATTGTAGCTGTACTAGATATGTAGGATCAACAGAATTGCTTATTGGTAATAAAAAAGAAATTTGCTCAGCACCAAAATATTTCATATGTGACTTTTTAAAATATAGTGATGATAATAGTGTTTTAATTTTAAAAATATTTAATATGTACTCAGTGTTCCCAATGTTTCCAGTGTTAAAGAATTATCAGGTGTCACTTAAGGTATCCTCAGTGTTAAAGAATTATCAGGTGTCACTTAAGGTATCCTCACATGTGGTTTTTCTACCCCTGCCTCCCTCTTTAATTTACAATCTACAGTAACATTTTAGAATGCCATCATTTTCCATGCTCTGATCATAACACTGTGCTCTTCAAAAGATGGAGCAACATTAGAATGTCCCATTTTGATTATGATTGTATGCAGGGCTTAAATTTTACCAGAGAATTAAGAAATATATTAAAGCATAGCTACCATTTCTATTTAATGCCATCCTCTAATGAAAAGATGGAATCATTAAACTCTTAATTGTACTGTGAAGGTGAGAATTCTTCAGTTTGAAGTGGATTTACATTTTCTCAGTTCTAATTATCACCATTTCTCTTTTTGAGTTTGCTTATCATTATGACTTCTTAGAGTCATAAAAAATTGAAAGATAATGACAATATATTTCAGCCAGTCGCTTCTCAATCACATTATTGCTATTATCAATCACTTTTAAAAGCATAGCTTAGTTGTAACCAGTATCTTGATAATGAAGATTATTTCATTCTCTGCCAACTACTAATTAGTTGTTGCAAATGAAATCCTTGGCTACTTTTTGTCTGCCTCATAGTAAAATCAAGGAATTTAAGTAAATACTTTATTGAATTACTTCAATTCAATACTTTATTGAAGTGACACCTAATAATTTAATCCATAAGCCACTGTTTTCGTCTTGACTAAGAAATAAATTTTTCTTGTTCTGACTCTAAGAAAGGGAGTAAAAATTGTGCTATGAAAAGCCAAGCGATTCGTTGGTCTGAGTTTTAGAATGAAGTAAAGATAGTGCTTATTAGTCACATATAATTTATTAAAATTAAATATAAAATATTTTTATGATTAATTGTAATGCTCCATATCCTTCAAATAGAAATAGAATTTAATTTAATTTAATTTTAAGAGTATCCCTGGAGTAAACAGCAGTTTTCTGTATAGACAATATTCAGTGAGATAGGTTGTGTAATTATCTCTAATCAAGAAATGTTTCTCTAAAAGAAAATATGTTTGAAAGCAGAGTAATATAAGTTTTATATCAACTGTTATAGACAAATGTCTTAGAAAATAAATGACTCAAGTACCATTTTACATTAATTTCATTCAGTCTTACGTTTATTTTACAGATGTTTTATGAGTCATTTATTTTCTTGTAAACAACTTGTATAAGTTACCTCCATCATGAACCAAGTCAAAATCATGTAAGATATATACATATACATAAAACATGTAGCTGTATTTTTTAAGGTGTCAACCTGAAACATAAGCAAATGACCTTCAGTAATGTATGCATGTTATTCAGAATTGACTTTTTCAAAAGTGACAGTGAAATAGAAAAAGCCCAAATTATGAGCACTTAAGTTGAAATAAACTTGTTCCATCACTTAAGCAGAGTGACTGCTTAGCATGGAAGACAAACCGCTTTTGTTGGTGTTAGCGTTGGGGTAGGACCATTAATTGGGTATGCTGTGTACGTGTTGGCTTTGCTGCCTGGAGGGAATGATTCAGTGTTTGAGTTAGGAAAGAATTGAGTTCACTTTCTCCACATTTCTTTATTGACTTTCACTTTGAAGGGACAACACAAAGGACTCTGTGGAGGTAGTGACCTCCAGCAGGCTGGATACAGAACCTGCTTCCAGGTTCTTCTCTTTTCCCATGAACCCTGGAGTACACTATTGTACGAAAACACAATGATACATATGGTTGATAAAACTAATCTTGTCATTGGATCACTTTACCCTAAGAAAGCATGCCCTGTAGCTGTTAAATAACAGATTTAAGTCAGAACCTTGGAATACACTGAAAGAAATTAGAAAACTAATCTAAGCCTGCAAGAAAGAAACACAAGTAGATAAATTATTACTGAAATTATACAGAAAGTATAATTCCCCTCAAACCAGCATGAAATTCAAAACAGTTCCACATGATTGTGTAATTGCTGGTATCAAGTATCACTGAAATGTCCTGCAACAAGAGAACTGATTCCACATCATCCTCATTATTAGGGAATAAATCAAATATACTTCTTATTAATCCTGTATCTATTTTATAATGATAGCAAAAACCATTTAAATGGCATGTCTGGTTAACTAAAAATAATCATGTCATTCATTCAGGGATTTATAAAGAAAAACATTAGAAAATCTTTAGAAAGTACATCAGCATGTGGTACAATTATAGCAATATTGTCTTTTGAAAGAATTTAAGTTGCAGCAGCTTGTTTCAGCAGGGTTAGAACTATATCAGAATTTGAAGCAAACTATTTGGTTGTGCAATACACAGTGTGAAATTTATCCGGTAGCAAATTACTGAAGAATGTCATGGGAACATCATTGAGCTGTATTGCACAGACTTACATTTCCATACCAATGTACTGATCGTTTTCTTTATCATTTATGGCCTCTCAGGAATGCAAGGGACCCACCTTTCTCTTTTGGGCCGGAGAAGATATATTCCCAGAATCAGACAGGAGGAAATACTCTTTGTTTACTCTCTAATCGCTAAAGATTCTAAACTTTTATCCAGAAGGAAGTATTTCTCTGATATTGTAGACTGTTTACATCTGCTAAATACAGCACTTCACTATGTTTTTTCAAAAATGGCTCCAGAATTATCAGAATAGGTGTGGATATTATAGTCCCAGAACATGTGAGAAAGTATCAGATTTTTATGTGAAATGGAAACAGCTGAAGCAATCTCTTCCCACCATGTAGAAAATCTCTTCCATTTTCTCGATTTTCCTAAAGTCTAAAATATCTTCAACAGGAAACCAGATTTTCATTACATAGGATGAGAGATAAGTTTCAAAATACAAATGTACCCGGGAGGAGTTAACACCTATGCATACATTTATACTGTGTATAAGTGACTATACCTTCTCTGAGAGCAGAATTTGATTGGGCTAGAAGGAAGTAATCACAAGGGCACTAAGGGTGAAATTGAAGGGGGAAAATGGTCAGAAAAAGAAGTTATCGAAACTTTCATTAATGCTTTGTTCACAGCTACCTCTAGGAGTCACAAAGCATGTTATGCTACACTTTATCTAATTCAGAGACACCAGCTTAGATGATAAACTACACATCCACCTTCTCCCTTTATTTTAAATACTTACATGCTCCATGAAATTTACTATCCAGTAGGTATATAATGTAATCTTTCTTCCCTCCCTCTTTAACTTGTGTTTAAATGTTCTGCTACCCAGGCATAAGATAATTCTAAATATTTTAGTTTCAAATCATGCTGGTCATCAGCATGGAAAAATTAAAGCATGATTTAAAGTCATTTTGGTCATTGGCTTTCTTAGGACTTTTAAAGCATGTGTTCTTTGCTAGCAGTCTAAACAAGGAATTCTTATGTGGAGTAGTTAATATTTTTTCACAGAAATGAAAGTGAAAGGAAAAAGAGGCAGAAATAAAAACATCTGAGTTTACTTAAGAAGATAATTAAAAGATTTTTAAAAGGTAAAAGACCCCCAAGCTCTTAGCAGAAACAATTATGTTTCCTCTCTATATTACCAATGTATATCCAGCAGTTCTCTTCTGTTTCCATTGCCATCACATTAGTCCAGGCCTTCATTTTCTTGTGCCTCACCTATTATTATAGTTTCTTAACTAGACCTTTGCCTCCAGCCCTTCTGACTTTAACCCTTTATGTATTCATAAGATATATGTTATAAAGGTTACTCTTCTGCTCCAAAAGTTTCAGTGGTGTACTCTATTGAAAGCAAACCAAAACCTCTTTTATTTACAACTTAGAAGATCCTTTGACTTCAAACAGATTTATTCATTGTCTTCCTCTCCCATGCAAAATGTTGGAGTCTTTACCTGCTCTGCCTACCAGTTCCTAGAATTACACAGAATTCTCTGCTCAAATATTTCCCAAATATTGCCTCATAGACTGATTGCATGGAATCACAAGATGAACTCTAAAAGATTGTCACGTTTCCAGTTCCCATTCCTCAGAAAGTCTGATCCAATAGGTCTGAAGTAAAGCTTGATAATTAGTATTTTAACAGCTTCCACCTACCTGAGTAACCAAATTGAAATTCCAGTTTCTCCATAGTGATTAGTAGTTTTTAATCTGTTGTCATCTATTTTACTTTAAGAACATACTACTGTACTATTAATTAGCTCTGTTTTACTTTAAGAACATACTACTGTACTATTAATTAGCACCCACCTCTATTGTTCTCTTTTTATTTATAAATTTTGCCTATTTTTAAATCTAGGTTGTAAACTATTTGAAGAGACTATCTTATGTTTCTGCTAACCCCCAGTATTGGTACAGGGATTTGTATTTGACACACCCTCAATAAATGCTGAAATAGATAGAGATACAAAAACACCATATTAAGTAGTGTGTCAAATTATAAGTTGGCATATGAACGTTATTATTCCAAGATTAAAGAATTAACAAGTTTTCTAATCATACTGAATGTCTGAAAAACTAAGGTTAGATTGAATAACAAAATATTTGCTAAATTTCCTTCTAATTTTCATTATATTTTTTAGTTTAATTAAATAAGCACAAAATTCCATGGTTAATTTAAATAATACTTTATCTCAGATTGTATTTTATGATGCCAACTCAAAAAGGTTGAGAGAATCCCAAATATCTCTAGTTTTCCAATCAATTATAGGTCTCTCTTTTTTGATTTTGGCTAAATCTCTCTTGAATCTATTTATATTTTCAGCAAGCAACACTCATTATTATGGGTAACAACTTACATATGTTTTCTATGTACTGTGTAAGATAGCATATCTAGGCTGGGCGCGGTGGCTCAAGCCTGTAATACCAGCACTTTGGGAGGCCGAGACGGGCGGATCGTGAGGTCAGGAGATCGAGACCATCCTGGCCAACACGGTGAAACCCCGTCTCTACTAAAAAAAATACAAAAACTAGCCGGGCGAGGTGGCGGGCGCCTGTAGTCCCAGCTCCTTGGGAGGCTGAGGCAGGAGAATGGTGTAAACCCGGGAGGCGGAGCTTGCAGTGAGCTGAGATCCGGCCACTGCACTCCAGTCCGGGCGACAGAGCGAGACTCCGCCAAAAAAAAAAAAAAAAACTAAAAAAAAAAAAAAAAAAGATAGCATATCTATTTATCTATCTTGCTCCTAACACATTAACACTTTAAGAAGTAGGCCAGGCGTGGCGGCTCATGCCTGTAATCCCAGCACTTTGGGAGGCCAAGGTGGGCAGATCACTTGAGCTCAGGAGTTGGAGCAGCCTGGTCAACATGACCAAACCTGTCTCTACCAAAAAAAAAAGTCAGACATGGTGGCAGGTGCCTGTAATCCCACCTATTTGGGAAGCTGAGGCAGGAGAATCGCTTTAATCCAGGAGGCAGAGGTTGCAAGGAGTTGAGATCGTGTCACTGCACTCCAGCCTGGCAACAATGTGAGACTCCATCTCAAAAAATAAAAATAAAACTAAGAAGTACATTCTAGTTGTAATATTTCATGAATTATCCAAGCTTCTGTTCTTATCTATATTATGATTTTATATACATTGAATACAGTCAATTATAGTTTCTTAACCAGACCTTTATAACATTATAGTTTCTTAACTAGAAACTAGTTAAGGTGTTTATTATCACCTTAATAAACATTTATTATTCTAGATGATAGCCAAAATGATTTTTAGGTATGTCGTGTATGTCTTACATTACTCATTCATTCATTCTAATTGCAGGATGCTTTCATTGTACTGTATAGTTTTTATTAGTGCTAAGCAAGGAGAATGGCATCTGTCTTCCAGATGTAGATAGACCACACTGTTTACACAGAGATATTATATGTTCTCTTTTGCGTCTTACGTTCTTCCTGATAGTGTCCATTATTTTATTGGTCATTTGGGACCAGTGCACACTAAGATAACATTTTTATGGGAACATCCAAAATGATTTATTGGTGTCATTTTTGCAAGGAAATCAGTATTCAGTGACTTTTATCTTGTAAATATAATTTAAATTTTATTACAACATTTAATACATTAAAAGTCATCTGCCAGTTTTTTGCCTGCCTATATATAAATGTTCTGTCTTCCAACATTTTATCATCATTATCTTAGTTCATGAATTTAGAGATGTTAGCATAACCTACAAACTTGGAATTTTCACTACACATACATACTTTTAGATCATTTATAAAAATGTCAACTAAGTTGGATCGTTTTAGAGGAATCTCACTGTTAACACATTTTTATTTAAAATATTAATTCAAACTAATTCCTTTTCTGTTTATCTTTTAAGAACCAGTGATTCTCAACATGATAGACTAGGGATGGGGGCAGAAATTGTTGGGCAAAACATATCCTTCGGGAAAAAAGTGTCAGAATCACTGCTTTTTTAATCTCCACATGCTCTGTGGAGATTCTGATTACCTACCCTCCCTACAGCCTCATTTGGAAAATCCATCCCCTGCCTAACCCATCCCTCATAAGGCTTATCACAGTAGTTAGCCAATGAAACTAATAGAATTATTGTCCATACAACAGGTGTTTGGGGATGGAAAAAAAAATCACAACTTATTCAAAGCCAGGTTTTAAAGTGTCTCACCTCCACAATGAAAAAAATCAGTTTCATCCTAGGATAATAATAATAACTCTAAAACAAACAAACAAGCAAACAAACAAAATCCTTGTTTGTTGAGCCACATCAAATCAGTTTGAAGTAGTCTAAAAAATGATATTTATGTGCTTATAAGAGCATTAGCAAATATTTACAATTTTCCCCTTACAGAAACTGCCTTGCCTTTCCTCAGAATCTATTCCATAAACATTATAAGTACTTTGTAGCAGCATAATCGTGAAACAGAGAAAATCAGACAGAAGGAACCGTATGAGAAAGGCACAGAAGCATAAAACACTGTGGCATTTGGGGGTTAACTTGGTGTGCTTGCAACTTATACACAGTGAACTTCCAGGAAAAGAAATAAGAAATATAGGCAGGGCTAGACCATTAAGAACTTATGCAGCTAGTTGAGTTTGGATTTTGTTTTTTTTTTTTTTTTGAGACGAATCTCACTGTGTCACCCAGGCTGGAGTGCAGAGGCACGATCTTGGCTCACTGCAACCTCTGCCTGCTGGGTTCCAGTGATTCTCTTGTGGCCTCCCAAGTAGCTGGGATTACAGGCGCCCACCACCACACCTGGGTAATTTTTGTATTTTTAGTAGAGGCAGGGTTTCACTATGTTGGCCAGGCTTGTCTTGAACCCCTGACTTCAGGTGATCCACCTACCTCTGCCTCCCAAAGTGCGAGATTACAGCTGTGAGCTACCGTGCCTGGCCGAATTTGAATTTTTATTCTGTAGGGGATGATAAGCCACTGAAAAGTTTAGAAAAATACTTCTAGCAGCAGTGTGGGAGATAAATTGGCAAGAGGCAAGACCAGTGAAGAGATTGTGGTACTGATCTAAGCAGGAGCTGTTGGAGGCCTACTCCAGGGCAATAATCATCGGGATTGGGAGAGAGTGAACTTGTTTCCTCGAACAGGTTATATTTCCATAAATGGTTCATATAGATCCTGAATCTATTTTGAGTGATTTAAGACACAACCTCTTTAAAGACCTCAAAGTATTGTTGATATTTAGAGAATCCAATAATGCTATACTTATCACAACACAGTTCCATTATGCCAAAATTGAATGTATAAAGTGCCTAAGTTAGGACCCAGAGAATAAAATGTATTTATTTATTTTGAATGTAATATCAATAATCTTTCAGAATACAGTCATCCTTTCTATACATGCCAAAGTCTTCACTAATCTAAGCTGCTTTCATAATCTGATATATCATATCTTATCTTTCAAAGCTGTATTGTAACTTAATTGGAAGTAAAATGAATGAGAGAAAGAGGAGAGAAGAGCAGTCATAGAATCTGTGAGCAACAGTAAGTTAGCTTTCCTCTTCTTGGTAAGAGTCACTGTAGCCTACCTACACTTACCTCCCTACTCTACGCATTCCAGTTCTGTGCCAAGGAAAGTGGATCATGCACAATGAATCAAAGAGATACAAAGTTAAAATAGAATCAGTAGAGACTTTTTAACAAATTATATTAGAAATTATATTTGCCCATGCTGGAAAAGAGAATTATGAGACTGGACTAAAAATATTGCTGGACTAAGGCTGGCTCTCTAGTGAGTACAAGGGGAAAAAGGTTTGTGATGAAGAAATATCATCTGAAACATCTATTTTTAGTAAATATATGTTAGGAGCTTACTATTTATCTTGCAAAATGCATGTTTAGAAATTATTTTCTGCAAGATATTTTAAATAATGAGAACATTTTCTGTGCACTTATATATGATTAAGGTACAAAAAAGCAATAGTCAATCTTTTTTTCATCCCAGATCCTCCTAAGTCATCCCAGATCCTCATACATTTCTCCTTTCCCCGTGCTCTCATACTACCTTTAAATACAATTTTTTTTGGCTGGGTGCAGTGGCTCACGCCTGTAATCCCAGCACTTTGGGAGGCTGAGGCGGGTGGATCACCTGAGGTCGGGAGTTCAGGACTAGCCTGACTGACATGGAAAAACTCCGTCTCTACCAAAAAATACAAAATGAGCTGGGCGTGGTGGTGCATGACTGTAATCCCAGCTACTTGGGAGGCTGAGGCAGGAGAATCGCTTGAACCCAGGGGGCAGAGGTTGCAGTGAGCCGAGATCGTGCCATTGCACTCCAGCCTGGGCAACAAGAGCGAAACTCCGTCTCAAAAAAATTGTATTTTTTTTTTTTTTTTGAGACGGAGTCTCACTCTGTCACCCAGGCTGGAGTACAGTGGCACAATCTCAGCTCACTGCAGCCGCCACCTCCTGGGTTCAAGCAATTTCTGACTAATTTTTGTATTTTTAGTAGAGATGGGGTTTTGCCATGTTGGCCAGGCTGGTCTCGAACTCCTTACCTCAAGTGATCTGCCTGCCTCGCCTCCCAAAGTGCTAGGATTACAGAGCCACTGCCCCTGGGCAATAATCAACCTTAAAGCTACGTGTATTAGGTAAATCAGGATACCCTAGTAACCATATGTAGATAGTGAGCTCCCAGTTGTTTAATTTGAAATTAAATCAATACCATAATTAGTATAAGAAAATTCAACTTGAATTTCACATAGTATCTCTTTAAGTTTTAATGGAGTATAAAAATTTTTCCTCAAAAAAAAATCAGGATTGCTGTTATTCTTTTTGATGCTTTGAGAATGTACATATTGTACCTGCACTATTTGAATACATAGTGTACAACTTATTCTAACCATTATCTGCAGGGATTAACTTCATATGCCTAAATTAAACAGAAGTACGTGGCTCTTTCAGAGATAAACAGGACATCTAGCAGTAAGTAGGAGAAGTATAGAGCATGAAATACGCAGTTTCTTAGATTAGCTAAAGTCTGCATTGAAAAATAGACGTGATGTCACATAAGCCACTCCTCTTTTCATAGCTTTGATAATGGCCAAGGAATGTGTATTTAATGTTTTTCAAATCTACATAAAATGAATCAAAGTTATTGACTGTATACCTACTCAGTATCTAACATTGCGCATGGATTTGTTCAGGGAACACAAAAAATAAATTGTTAGCTCTCTATCTTTGAGGAACTTTTGAGATAATGAGACCTGCAATTAGCCCAAATGACAAGGAATACTATGAGTGGAAAAGTAGTAAGGAAAAGATCTGTGTCACTAGTGCCGTCAAGGAGGACTTCAACAGATAGGAAGAAGAAGTCCATCAGGATGGAAGAGATATTTGAGTCGGGGAGAAACAGACTAGAAGGAAATAGACTAAGAAAAATGGCAGAGGTGGAATGAAGGGTAGTATTTTCAGGGAAAGGCTGGCCCCACAAGATGAATATCACTCATTCTTTATGGTCTACATGAAACACTGAACTTTGACATAGTGAAATTTGGCTTGGACAGTATTCCCTTAAGAAAGAAAAATTAAAAACAAACCAAACGCATTCTGAAAAAGACAAAACAAAGCACAATCAAACCAACAAACAACGCTCTTCTTTGATATGTGCCTCACACACAAAGCTTTTCCCTCTAATATGTCTCTGCTACGGACAGAAAATCATATTGCCAAAACAAAGAAGCTGTACAGTTTTTACAAGTGCCACAGGGGTTTTAGATTGTTTAATTATTATATACATGACTGGTATCAAGAGTCCTATTTTTTTCAGACTATAATGGATACAATATGTGTGGGTTAAAATATTTGTTTTATGACTTGGCTGTTGCTAGAACATTTTTGGGATTGGCCAGTACTCCCACCTCGAATATTTGGTAATGATCGCCTGAACTGTGAAGAAATGTCAAAATATAAGTAGTAAAAACGTAATCCTTCAAAAGGAATCCTGGTACCACATATTTAGAATTTGAGCTAATTTGAGCACATGCATTCAGACTTTGCAGTGGAATCAGAGATCATATATGGACATCCACTACACAACTAAAACACTTAAATTATACATCATTCCACTAAAATCAAACTTCACCTTCCATAAGTATGACTATATGTTTGTCTTAACATATTGTTATCTGTGGGTGGATCAGTATTTATGTACTATGTAAGTAACTGTGCAGCTTACCTACTTCTAGGGGCACTGAGGTTTTTGGACTTTTTTTTTTTAAGACTTCAGAAGTAACTTTAGCAGGTACTAGGAAAAATGATTTCACTTTTCTTCCTCTCTTGTGGCTTGCCTCTTCCATGATACCTGCTGCTCTGGCTTGACGTTCCTTGCATGGGTTGTCACAGTGCTAACAAAAACATAAAGTGTGTTGTTGGTAGAGACAAACTAGGCAGTGGTGAGATGTGGTGTCAAGGGAAGAAAGTGATAGCTGTGGAAATTTCATCTACAGGCAGTGTGTGGGTGGACAAATATTTAAGAACAGGCTCTCCAGAAGAAAAGAAAAGTCTCTAATGTGTGGCATTTGCCCATTTACATTGTGTAAATACCTCCACCATGGCCAATTTTATGCCCATGTCAAGATACCAACATGGTGTTGGGAAGAGATGAATGTGGAGTTGGAAAGAGATGCACTCAGGAGCCAGGATGAGCCATCTCCAGCACACCACCAGCTACAAATCTCAAGCACAGTTTATGTCATGAACTGTAGCCTGGTTTTGGCCCCTGAAAATGTGTAAAACCATTTTTGAAAGCATAAAATAATAGTGTAGAGCACTATATAAATACTAGTTGTAATTATTCCTCAAACTCTATGAATTTACATAAAAGCAATATTTGTAAAACGTAGAGGAGATAAAACAAGAGGACTTTAAGATATATTAATTAAGATAAAGATAGAGGATGGGGAAAGAAAAGCACTTAACACAATGCTGAAATGCAGGTTCATTTAAAAAATCTCTTTTCACTCTTCTATCTCAAAAAAAAATAAAGAAAACAGCACTGCAAGAATGTGCAACACATGGACTAGGAGGTTCAGAAAATTCGTGGAATGAATTTATTACAGGTGTTCTGATTCTAAGAGAATTTTTGAATTTGTTGCAGTCATCACGTGGTGTGCTGCTCCCCTAGAAAGCACCTAATGCAGAGAACCTATTGGGAGCCTACTCCTCCGTGTTTGAAAGTAGCCAAATGTACAAATCTCTCCTCCTCTGGCCAGGACAGCTGACATCTGCACACCAATTACAATGTGGTGTGAGAAACATACACACACACTCTTTCTCCTGGACAAATATTCAAAGCATTTTGAAACTTTCTGGGAAACTCAGAAGATAGTCAGTAATGTTTGTATATGTATCACCAGAGAAGGAAGATATATTAGTTGAGTATTAGCAATATGACTGTAGCTTTTGTGTCTATTTTAATAGAAATTAAGGACAATCAAATGAATTGCCTTATTGTTCTGGATAGCAGATCAATATTTTTATAGGCAGTGGTAATTTTTATCAACTAGTCTCATAAAAAATAATTATTACTAAAGAGAGTAGTAGATGTTGGTCAGTCTAGAAAAAATAGACAAAATACTGGTGCAGGGGGAAAATACTTTGAATTCATCTGCAAGACGTATTTTTTGTTTATAAATTGAATTTATAGAATAAATTTCTAAAAGACAAGATTTTAGGAACTTCAAAAATATCCACAACTATAACTAATCGTATTGCTTTTATGAAACATTATTATGAAGTTGATTTTGAGTTTTGCTTTCTGATGTATTAGATTTTCATTTGTATGAAAGTCAGAAAATATGGGAACATAAACTTCCCTCTGATTTCTATAAAGACAAGAGCTTGGCAATGGTAAAAAGCAATTTTTAGTCATTCTGTTCTTAAAAGAGTTTCTTCTAGTGAGTATTATCTTAAAATGCATAAAGTGTGTTGAATCTTAAATTGGTAAAGAGGGAACAGGAAAACCTTGGATGAAAAATAATCCAAATAAAACCAAAACCTTTAAATGAGAATTAATTAGAAACACAAGTTAACTGTGCTGGAAGTGCATGTTTATGAGTTTAAGTGACCTTTAAAGATGACTCAAAGCCAAGTAATAGCTTATTTGTGGATTATGACTATTTTAAACGTACTATTTGGCAGGCGGGGGGGGGGGGTGTCTTTTTCTCCACAGTATATTAATTCAGTATAAATGAGTTAGTATACATTGGAAATCTATTGTCAGTGGGACCTGAGGACCACTTCGAAAATCCTGCTCCAAGATCATACTCAAATCAATAGTTTATGTTGGTAATTATAAATACCTTCAGTTACCCATCTTATCAAACTGAAGCCCTGCCTCAGCACCTTTCACTAAGTTTTCAGAGAATTTTTATATGTTCTATCTCATTTGATCTCCCCAACAACAATCTTGCTATAAAGTGAATATTATGCTTTTTGGGAAAAAAAATCATCAATCAAGAAAGTGATGCCTAACGAAAGATAAATAACGTCAGTAAAGGCTTAATTGTTCTAACATTAATTAAATGTTGAACTTGTACTAAAATTAGCACAAAAATGATTAGATTCATTTAATTGTAAGTGTTTTATACCATTATGAACACTTTCCAAAAGTATACCATTTAACTGATGACTATAAAAACTCCTATTCTCTAACATAATGCATTAACCAATTCTCTTAATTTTAAATATACTAAATAAAGCCTCAAGACTTGCCATCTATTTTCTAAATACTGAATTAATAGACATTGGAAATCTATTGTCATTGGGACCTGGGACCACTTCATAGATTCTGCTCTAAGATCATACTAGTTTTATGGACTCATTTTTCAAGTCTGTACTCAAGTTTTCTCTCCTCTTGAGAAATGGAAGTAGAAAAATTTCTATTCTCTAAGGAATTTGATAATACATTCACTCATAAAAAGTTATAGATTTTTAAGAAAAAGTGACTCAAGTATTTATATTTTACCGAAAAGTTCAGTCCTCTTTATTTTCCTGTTTTAGTTAATGGCATCATAATTTTCCAAACCATTCAGTTTTGAAATTTGAATGCTTTTAAAAAGAATTCTCCTCATAATCAACATCTAATTATCACTTTGTATGGATTCCACCTATAGGGTAGTTTACACACTGATTTGATTTTTTTCCATTTCTATTACCAACACCATTGCTACCGCATTTGGAATACTGTAGTATTAAACGAACTCTTTCTCTCGGCCTACTTTCTCCCCATTCCAATCAATCCAATACACTGCTTCCTGCTTTCCCAAAGAAAAAACACTGTTAAAAGTTTTAATAGTTCTCTACTGTTCATGAAATGAAACCCAAACATTTTGCTGTAAATTGTGGAGTCTTCCTGTTTTGGCAGGCATAGTGGTATAGTAGTAAAAATGATACTGTCCTTGAGCCATGGCTTTAAATCTAGATTCATCCACTCACTAGCTCTGTGATTTTGAGCAAAGTGACTAACTTTTCAATTCTGAGTTCCCTTCTCTATAATATGAAGGTATCTTTTTAAAAGTTAAATTGAATTGAATTGTAATGCACTTAACACAGTAGAAACAGTTGCCTTTTTCTGGTCTTATTTTTCATCAACAAACTTGGACTGCCACTGGTTCTCACAACTTTGCATCTTTTGTTTATTTGTGACTTCCCAAACCTGTCAATACCCTGTTCATCTTTCAAAGTGAGGCTCAAGTTCCTTCCCTGATCCTTTCCCCTTTTTTCCTTTTCAGAAATTCACAAAATATAGTATCTCTCGCTCTTTTTAGAAAAAACACTTATCCTGCCTCATTTTGTAGTTACTTATGTTAGTTATCTGTCCTTCTCAAACATTTATTCCTTGAGGAGAGAAAGTCAAAGAAAAAAAAAGTAATTCCTAGTCTTATTTTTATATATATCCAGTTGAATGCTTGCCTATAGTAGAAATGCTGAATTTATTGAATAAATGGAAATATAATGGTTGGGAAATTTTACTTCAAGTATGTTACCCACATAGCATTACATTTTACATTAACCTTTCTTAACCCTGTCAAGAAATTTTAATTGGTAGAAATGACTTGTCATATAAGACACTGTCCAGCTGCTTTCCCTTTCCATTATTTCTTTCAGCTTCTAAATAGAACTCTGCACTTTGTACTTCTTTCACAAAGCATTCTATTATGATCATCAAACACATTTTGGGAACTGGGGTAATAATTCAAGTCTCAGAGGGAAATAAGGTAAAAAATGAAATTCTAAGGAATTCTGAAATATAGCATATCTAGAAAAAGAACTGAAAAAATCTCCATCAAATATGTTTAACAAAATTATAATACAGAGTCTAAACTTACTTTTAACATTTTAGGATGTCTTACAAGTTAGTAAAAGGCAGAAGTGACATCAATATGTGGTCATATTACAGCATGTACCAGCATATTGAGCCAGTTCTTAGTTATTTATGTTAATAGAAAGCTCCTCTAGAGTGTTTCTGATACTCCCCTAAACAATAGTTCCCATTCTGTAGTAATTTCCAACAAATTTTGAGCCCTCGAGTGAAAAATTAAAAGGAGTGTATTTCTGGGTACAAAAGAAAAAGAAGAATAAAACCATGGTTCAATAATACCCAACAGTGATAAGATAAGCTACTTGAGACACACTGAAAAATTTCTTCTGCTGACTGTACCCAAAGTGGAGAACATTTTATTTTCTCCATTTTAAGCAAGAAAATAGCATACATAGATGTTTAAAACATTAAAACCACTTATTTGTTTTAAATGCTGCCATTTAAAAGTATGTCTGTTTAGAAATATAGGACATTAGATTAAAAATTGTTAAAAATATTCCTTAAAAGACTTTTGTCTAAATCCAAAAACTTTTTTATAACTGATGATGGACCTACCCAGAAATTCAGTAAAGAATATTTGTCTTATCTTTTTCAGAGTAGTGCAGTTGAGCATCCATATGGTATCATGCCCATTATTTTTAACATTGCCTTACTGCAATTTTTTTACTTAAGGAAACACACAATTTGTTTGAAAAATGCTGGGGTTTGATGCATTTTTTTGCACATAGTATTCATCACGAAATAGATACTCTTAAAAATGAAAGCTGTGTATAAGTACAGGTTGACCTTGATTTTCATGCCAGATGAATTCATGACAAATATAAGCACTATACATTAGGGATACCATGGCCACTTTGTTAACACTGTGTATTCATCACTTAGCAGAATGCCTGACACATGGTTGAACAGGAATATCACCAGACCTGAGGTGCCTGTCACATTGCATGCATACAAATCACCTGAGATGCCAATGAACAACAGAGATTTTGACTCAATAGATGAGGGTTGAATCTTAGGGAATATGCTTTAAAACAAGTAAAATAGGTGATCCTAATACAGGTGATTCCCCAGCTACACTTTAAATCATACTGCTGTATAGGGGCAAGGTAGCTGTTTTCCATTGCACCTCACTAAAATCCCTGGAATTGGCTAATGGAACAAGGTGAGACTGAAGGCCTGCAGAGAGTGCTTTAAGAATATATTACGGCTGGGTGTGGTGGCTCACACCTGTAATCCCAGCACTTTGGGAAGCCGAGGCACGCAGATCACGAGGTCAGAAGATCGAGACCATCCTGGCTAACACAGTGAAACCCTGTCTCTACTAAAAATACAAAAATTTAGTATTTTTATACTAAATACTAGCCAGGCATGGTGGCACGTGCCTAATAATCCCAGCTACTCGGGAGGCTGAGGCAGGAGAATCACTTGAACTCGGGAGGCAGAGGTTGCAGTGAGCCAAGATTGCTCCACTGCACTCCAGCCTAGGTGACAGAGTGAGACTTTGTCTCAAAAACAATAAAATAATATAAAAAATAAAATAAAGAGTATAATTATGGGGAATACCTAGATGTTGGAGACCTCTTCTAGTCTTAAAGTACAGATAAGTTGAGTGGAAACAATGTTTTCTCATTAGTAGGGAGTTCCACAGCAGAACTGAATTTACTTGAGGATATGCTAATAGGTAAATACTTTCTATAAACAGAGCAGGCACTCAATAAATATTGGCTCTTATTATTACCAAGACTTTTACCTAGTATGGTATTAGTGTTTCTTCCTTTACTTTATAAATGATGTGTTTCTGGAATTAAACTGGAAAGGGGGAAAAGAGAAGAAAATGCATGAGAGAGACCCAACAAGTGCCCTGCCCTCTATGAAACTTCTGGAAATCCATGGTATATTTCAGAGATTCCAATGCAGTTTATTTAGTCTGTATTTCTGAGGATAAAATGCTAACTATATAATCTTCAATATGTCATTCACTTTGTATTTCTTTTATAAAAGTATGCCCCATCTATGTTATATATTAACTAGAGGTGAAGCAGAGTTTCAAATCTACACCTGTCTGACACATCTTTTCTGTCACACCACACTGCCTCCCTAGCCATATAAACTTCCTAGGAGATGTGAGGATTCAGTTTAAGAGAATATTAAAAAATTGTATCACATTTCAAGTGATAGAATAGTAGGACTTGGTGACTAAAAATGGGAGCTAGAAGAGATGGAGGAATGCAAGGCTTTCATTTTGGTCAAATGAGTAAGTGATGGCAGAACTCTTATGTAAAGTGTATAAGATAAGAGCAGGTTTGAGGGGGAAGATCATGAGTTCAATTGGGAACATGCTGAAATTGAATTTCCTGGAGGTCATCAGGAGAGCTGTCTAGTGACCATTAGATATATGTAACAAGAACTCAAGAAAAGGAAAAGACATGAAATTTCAGAATTCAGATTAAACAGCATCTGGTTCATAATTGAAGTCATGAGTCTAGATACAATTACCTCGGAATGTATGAGTAGAAAAATATGGTTGTTATGAGCAGAGTAACACATGGTCCCTGACGGTCACGTGGTCTACACTGCACTGTCCTGCATAAGAGCCACGTGCCACATGTGGCTACTGAACCCTTGCAATATGAATAGCTGGAATTGAGGTGTCCTGTAAAGAAAAAACATGCATTGGATTTTGAAGACCCTGTACAAAAAGGAAGAATGTGAAATATCTCATCAATATTTTTATACTGGGCCAGACATGGTGGCGCATGCCTGTAATTTCAGCACTTTGGGAGGCGGGGGTGGGCAAATGGCTTGAACTCAGGCATATGAGACCAACCTGAGTAACATGGTGAAATTCTGCCTTAAAATAAAAAATAATAATAATAATGAAAATATGTATATATTTTATACTGATTATGTGTTGAAATGATTTATTACATTAAATAGAACATATTCAAATTTTTAAAAAGAAAAATACATTTGTTATTACAGAGAATATAAAATGGAAACCAAACATGCTACTACCACTTTTCATTGACCTCAATGCAATATTTTAGGATGATTATCTAAGATTATTTATGAAAACCACATTTCCACAGTGGTAAGAGAAAGGAGAAAAGTGATTATTATATTAGCAGTACAATTTTTAACTAGAGTAATTTGTGAATTTTGGCCCTATGGAAAGAAAACCTTTTAAAGTGATAAAAATTTAAAGTGATAAAGTCCTGACTTTGAATTATTTAAAATATTTAAAGAAATTTAGTTTTACCATCTTTTTGTTTATACCATAGTAAGCAAGGCATATAACAGCTAACATTTACCGAGTGCTTATATTATCCTGTGCCCTGTGCTGTGATTCACATATACAGTATTCATTATTTTAATAATCTTGTAAGCACATAAATTAGATACTATCTCAGTCACCCAATAAAGAAACCAAGATTCAGAGAGATTAAGTCATTTGCCCAGAAATGATAGGATTTCTGTCAACTCTCAGATTTGAACCCAAACTAAGGTCTTTTTATTATATTTCCTAAAGACTGCATCCAAAAGAGCTTTCTTTAAGGTAGTTGCTTAAGTTAAAAAAAAAATAATAACTTGTAACTGCATTAAAAAATCTGCATAGATATTTTTATGAAGAACCAGAAAATAACATCCAGTTTCTCTGGCAGCTTTTTACTTACTAATTTGTTTACCAAACATTTTTTCCCACAGCAAATATAGAAATATATGTCAACAAGGGTTCATTTTAATTTTCATAAATTTGAAATAGTAAAGTAACTAGCGTTTAAAATTCTGGCTGGGGCCGGGTGTGGTGGCTCACACCTGTAATCCCAGAACAATGGGAAGCCAAGGCAGGCAGATCACTTTGAGGTTAGGAGTTCAAGACCATCCTGGCCAACATGGTGAAACCCCAGTCCAGTAATATTTGTACTAAAAATACAAAAATTAGCTGGGCGTGGTGGTGTGCACCTGTAGTGCCAGATACTCGGGAGGCTGAGGCAGGAGAATTGCTTCAACCTAGAAGGCGTAGGCTGCAGTGAGCCAAGACCGTGCCATTGCACATCAGCCTGGGCAACAGAGCAAGACTCTGTCTCAAAAAAAAAAAAAAATTTGCTTGGTATTAAATCAAATTTTGAATCTATGTCAAGTAGGGATGTAGGATATCATATTGAGAGAAAGTTTCTCAAATAGCATTTTTTCACTAGTTAATTAAACACAGTCTCTCAAATTCTGAGAGCATCCTGGATCCTGGAGTTACTGGAAGAACCACATGCAAAATAATTCCTAGGAGATTACAAAGTGGGTCTTAGTTTTTTTCTCCTAGGCAAAAGATTTACTTGACCTCTTTTGATTGCTATATAAGTATTACTTTTAAAACTTACTTAATAAATGATTCTAAATAAAACTTAGGAGTATTAATCCCCAATAAAGCCTTCAAATTTAGAAGACATGTTTCATGATTTGAGACATGCATAAAAATTAGAGTTAAGTTTGGCTTGTGCTGTGTTTCACTTCATGTTTACTGAAATTATCAAGGTCAATGAATGTGTAGTCAATATATTTAAAGTTGAATTGAAGAGGAATGGTAACAAGCTTTAGAAAAAAATATAAAGACTAAAATTTTAGTAATGTTGAGATTTCAGAATTTAATCTCATTGTTGATATTATAATATATAATCTATAATTATAGATTTCAGCAAACATATATACATGTTTCTCAGCAATGCATAGACTTCTCTGTAATTTTGAATGTTGCTTAAAAATATATACTATTCATTGCAACACTTTACAGAAGAAAAAATACTTTATCATTGTGATACTAATTTTGTGTCTAATAAAACTTTCTTAGTTTTTATAATTTCTTCTTTCACAAAACCTTAGCCTCTATGATACATAAACATATGTAGTTGTCAAGTTTTCTGTAGAAATTGGCAAGTTCTAATTGGTTAAAATTTTAAATGACAGTATTATGTATTTTGTATGTATCGTATGTATCCATACAAAATACATGTATGTAAGTATCCATATTCTTAGTTAATATTTGGAAACAAATACATATAAACCCTAAAGAAAATTGGTTTTTGATATACTTTTTCTAGGTCATGGGGTTTCTATCCGACTTAAATTTTTGATTGAATTAAACTGTCATTTAAAAAAAAACAAACAAACTGTTTTTAGACATATATTTCCCCACTCACACACATGCAGATGGCACTGACCAGGGAAATATATTTTCGGGGGAAGGAGCATTCGAATGAGTTGATTAGCTGTAGCTATGCTAACTACATCTCTAGTTTAGTTTTTTTCCCAAATAGGTTCAGCCTACATGTGGAAAAGAATAACTGGGCAGCTTCAGACAAAAACCGTAAGCTATCCAATTGCCTGTAACAGATTTTACAGTAAAACAGATGAGGTTTATTTTTAAATGAACTATCATAACAAACTCAGTGTTATTAATTTTGTTAAATTGGATTTAAAGATCAAGAACGTAATTGAAAACCTATGATGTGGGAATCAAGAGGCATGAGGAAGTTTTTGTTCTCTAAAATGTCTTTCTTATTCAGACTCTTGCTGGCCGCAGCCCTTGAATTGTACCATTGGAAACTAATTGCTTTGCATTAAGCATCATATTTTCAGGGGCACATAACTAAAGAGTAAATATTTCTGAGAAAGTTTACACATTGAACTATTTACCATTAATAATGTCAGTTTATAAAATGGCTCTCTAATGGTGTGGTTGGCTAAGAGGAGGGGCTTAGAAGTGGCATTCAGAATAGTTTTGAAGGGTCAGTGTAAGGGGAAAATATTATCTGTAGCAACATAATCAGTGACATAGGCCCAGAGAAATGAACTCCAGACAGTCAGGAACACAATAAAAGTTCCAAGATTTGGAAGAAAGAGATAGCCTGTATTGACAGGAAACTGCTAAAAGATGATGAGGAGGGCAATGAACACACACTTCATCAGTTGTTCAATTGTCAGTTATTCTTCTGTCAGATGAGTCTTGACAAAGAAACTAAATTCACTCTTCTGCCATTCTAATTCCATTATTGCGAATTTCTTTATAGTGAATTTCCCTGTAAGAAGGGATGTTTATTCTATAACTCTGTTTTTAATTTGTTTCTTCTCAGTCTTACGGATTTATACAACTTTGGCACATGCATTGCTGATCCATTCCTTATGGGCTCATGCAACCACATTTGTATGAATGGCAGTGTCACGGTCTAGTTTGTGATTGAGCATGACGCTTTCTTTGCATATGTCTGTGGAGTGTTCCCTCTATACATTTCTAAAAACCTGTTTTCCAACTCAGAAATTACAACATTAGAATTCACAGGATGACAATATCTCTAAAGTTAAGTAATCTTTATGGATATCTGATCTCATTTACATGTATCTTTATTTATAATTGCCTGTGATACTGTGATGAAGCTAACAAAATTTAAGAAAGAGAAAAGCAAGGCACTATAAATACTAAAAGCAATTGCACAAGTACAGAAACAAAGGAGACCTAACTTGGCAGCAATTCATCTGAAAGGGAGCTGGACAAACTTAAGATGAGCCGACAGTATGGCATATTGGCCTTAAACTGTATTAATGGGAAGGCAAGCTTGGCTGCCTTAATAGAAGTGTAAGGTTGCCAAGGAGGCAGTAATCTTACTGATTCTGGCCCCACCCTGTGCAATTTGGAGCACTGCATTCTGGATATCCTATTTTAGGTGGTATTCTTAAGAGGACTGGTGGATGGTGAAAATCTGAGAAATCATGTTTAAGTGTAATGGTTAAGTGAATTTACATTACTTAGCCTAGAAAAGATAAGATTAAATAGAAATATAACTGTCTTTATATACTAAAATCACTGTCCTATAGGGGACAATTTGTAGATATAGAAGTAAAAACCATTTACCGATTTATGGTCTTATTTTAGATTGATTTCATGATTGTTTTATTCCATATAGAAATAACTAGCAATAAATACTAGGAGCCCAGTAAGAACCTATGCAGATGGAAATTAGGCACCAAGAAAAACTTAGTAATGTAGTCTGAGATAGTTCTAGAGTGAGCACTTCTCTACAGACTGAAGCTATCATTCAAGTCTCTGTTCGAATTCCTATCTGTTAGCCAGACCAGCATTTGAAATAGCCAAAAATTACTTATCAACGGAATGAGTGCAGACAGAAAAGAATGTTATTTCTCCTGTGAAAGTTTTTTTTTAGTGGCATATCCATATTATTCTTATGCAAAAATAGAGTATGAGGAAAGGGGCTTAAACTGAAGCAGGAGTAATTTCCCTAAATATGAGAAAGTATCCAACTGTTAGGGTAATATACTATTGGAATTGACTGCTAAAGAAAATTGTGGAGGGTTCTTTATTGGAGAGCTTCAAGAAAAGTTTTCCCAGTTATCTGTCTTGGATTGCTTAGACTACTGGGTATTTGAGGGAGCATTCCTTATCTTATCAGAGTATGACTGAGAGGTAATTGACAGCCACATGTATTAAAAGCAACACAGTTTATTACGTGTATATATATATACACACACACATATGTGGATGTTCATCAAAAAATAGTATATGCCCATCAAAGAATATTTGGAAATCACTGAAAAAAGTAAAAAAAAAAAAAAAAAAAACCAGAAATATCACTATTATAATGTAGTATATTTATTTTTAATCATTTTTCTGTGAATTTTGATTAACTTATGTTAGGAGTTTTTTAAAAACAATAAATACACTCTTTTAAAATTGCTTTTTAAATTTAAGCACAAGGAACTTACCCAATCACTTTAATGAACAATTAATATGCACTTCAGTTCTTTATTGTGGTTAGTTAAAGCAAAGAAATGGAGAAAAGGAATTAAATGAGTTAGATGGAAAGAAAGGAGAGAAGGGAAGAGAAAAAAGAATAAGGAAAAGAAAAGAGGCAGAAAAGGTAACAGGAAAGGAGACAAAGTTGGAGGGAGATATAGAAAAAAACAGAAGAGCTGGGGGGACAATAGTGAAATGTGAGGGAGAAGGTTGAGAAGAAAGTTCTAGTAATTTATGGTAGAGATCCTGAGATAACTTTCATTCATCTGGCCCTCAAATATGTAGCGGTAAATAGGAGCATAATATGTTGCCTCATATTTCTGTCTTTTGAAGTTCTGATAAGTTTGTTAATTACTGATTATAAATCTGTATATGCTCTTGGACATTAAAATAATTTCAAACTCTCAAATCAATAAGGTATCTGGAGCAGCTTTTGAATGGCAAAGTTCTTCTCTGGTTGCAGAAGTAAAAGCTGGGTCTTTAAAGGACAAGAGCCTGAGGATTCTACCTCTACGTTATGTTAATCTGCATGAAAAACAAAAGGCAAACCAATTGTTTATTCAATTCATTCTCATTCTGTGAATCTTGGATTTTATGTTTTCTCCATCATGTTGGTGACCAGTTAGTTGAATTAGTTTGGAGCAAGCAGTAATGAGGACAAAGTCATTCCACATAAAAATTTCCGTAAGCATTAACAATTATCCATGAATAGATTGCATGTTTTACCCAAATCATCTTCTTAAAAAATGAAGGAGATGGTTTTGAAATCTACCAATTTGCATAAATTGACCAGAAAATTCACTCCAAGCAAATACACCACTGATGGTGAACATTTATTTTAAACCTGACAAACAATACATCAATGGATATGCTACCAAGACTTAGTAATTAAATCACATTAAGATTGAGAAGCTCTTATTCTAGCATGATTTCTATACTAGTTGCCATGTTGTTCACTTTGACTCTTTTAATGCACATCTGGGTATCTAGAAACGTATGTTCCAAATCTGACTTTATCACTAACTAGCTCTGTAATCTTTGCTTACTTCTTAACCTCACAGAAGCTCAAAATGTATTTACATCTAAGTAAAGTTCAAAGTGATGAGAGTATTTTGACAGCCATGTTACAGAGTTTCTTAGTTAATATTCTCAAGCTCTTACAAGTGTCAAAAGAAGTAACAATATAGTGCAAGATTATTGACAATGGGCCTGGTGGATTATATAATAACACTTTGTCCACCTAAATTATTTGAAAGCCTTACATCAGTGTGGGAAACCACAGGCTTGCATGTATACCTTTAACATGATTTTATTTAGTGTTTAGGGTAACATCAGTAGAATCACAATTCATTTATTCAGGATGAATTCCCGCACCCCCAAATTCCAGTGAGTGTTCTGGTTATACCTGTCAAAATCTCTAGAAACTTCAGAACTTCCAGAGTATCTCTCTGCCTTTTATCACTCCAGCTTTCTGGATATATCTGTATGTTGCTTTTCCTTCTCTTTAGTGAGCACTCCTTCCTCACTTCTCTCCGTTTGTATCTTTCTCCATTTACTTCCTAACATCCTTCCCTTAATTCTGTCTCTCCCATTTATCCTTGTTTTGTGCTATCTTCTCTTTTTATAATACAAAGTTAAAATATGTTTTGAAGCATTTTATCTGTTCACTAGCTCTGTGTTACCACTTTCTTTGCACCATATTCTCTGGCTAGACAGGACAGAGATCCCCATTCCTCACTGTTGTCCTAATGCATCTGCACCTCTTTTTCACATTTTGTTCTCTTCTTTGAAAAAGCTCTTTACCCTCTATGAAATCCTCCTACCAATCCTTCCTTCAAGCAAATGCACCTTTACCAGGACATTTTTCTTTCCCTGTTCTTCCATTCTATCCCCTTTACCTCCTTAGGTGCACCCAGAAATATTCTCTTTCAGTCTCCTTATCACTCCTTTGTTCCTATGAAACTTACTAGCAGCTATCGTAACTTACCAAATTATTTCCTATAGAAGTACATTAAGGTTAAAAGTCACATTGTTTATCTTTGTATCCATTATTACACAATGTCACTTGTACATGGAAGGTACTCCATGAGTACTGAATTGAACTGCACTAATTTAAATCTTAATAAACTAGATCTAATTGCCCTTTGAGTCCATGTAACATTCAGTTAAGATTTTCTAAGATGAGTGGTTCTTAACTTAAAAAGAAAAAAGTGTTCCCATATTTATCAATGAGTGTAGTCTTCCTCAGTGAAATTGTTGTCAACTTACTCCCAATTATAATACACTAATTTCTTAATCTTTACTTAAAAGGTAATGAATCATTTAGTAAAACATTGTTATTTAGAAATACACCATAGTTTTAATGTACAAGAAAACTAACATTGTAAACATGTTTATTCCAGTAAGGAAAAAAATCATGAATTTATATAAAATTATAATGTAGATGGAGAAGTCTGATATTTGAGCATTTTTAACACAAAAGTATTAATAATAGTATAGATATGTTTGTCTAGTAAACTTTCTAATTTCAAATGATCATATTAAATTTTAGTTTGAAATTATCTGATAATTGGAATCTGGTGATAAGAGAGTTTCAAATACACTCTCTTTTACTATTATTTCTTGGCTAACATGAGCAGGACTTTAAACAGATACTTGCAGTTTTTAAAAACTGGACAGCTATTATCATCTGAACTTGATGGATCATATAATTTTCTATATTTTGTTTATTATTTCAATTGATGTAATAATTGTACATATTTATGGTGTACACAGTGATGTTTTCATATATACAGTGTATAGTGATCAGAGCAAGGTAATTAGTATGTCCATGATCTAGACATTTATCTGAACCAAACTAGTAGAAAATTAACAAAATCTAAAACAGCTTAAGCAAAAGGCCCATTTGTTTTGGATAAAAATGTTCTAGGCCAGGCGCGGTGGCTCAAGCCTGTAATCCCAGCACTTTGGGAGGCCGAGAGGGGTGGATCATGAGGTCAGGAGATCGAGACCATCCTGGCTAACATGGTGAAACCCCGTCTCTACTAAAAAATACAAAAAACTAGCCGGGCGAGGTGGCGGGCGCCTATAGTCCCAGCTACTTGGGAGGCTGAGGCAGGAGAATGGTGTAAACCCGGGAGGCGGAGCTTGCAGTGAGTTGAGATCCGGCCACTGCACTCCAGCCCGGGCAACCAAGCGAGACTCCGTCTCAAAAAAAAAAAAAAAAAAAATGTTCTAAAGAAAAAACAATAGAAAACTTACATTTCAAGTGGGAAAAATGTCTAGAGAGGAAAATTTAGCATGATAAAAATAAGTTTGCCACAGGAACAGAAAACCAAATGCTGCATGTTTTCACTTATAAGGATGAATTCAGGATAAATTCCCACACCCCCAAGTTCCCGTGAGTGTTCTGGTTATACCTGTCAAAATCTCTAGAAACTTCAGAACTTCCAGAATATCTCTCTGCCTTTTATCTCTCCTGCTTTCTTGATATATCTGTGTATTGCTTTTCCTTCTCGTTAGTGAGCACCTCTTCCTCACTTCTCCCCCTGCTTGTATCTTTCACCATTTACTTCCTAACATCCTTCCTTTAATTCTGTCTCTCCCATTAATCCTTGTTTTGTGCTATCTTCTCTCTTTATAATATGAAGTTAAAATATGAGAGCTAAACATTGAGTAGTCATGGACATAAAAATGGCAACAATACAAACTGAGAACTACTAGCAGGAGGTAGAGATGTAGGCAAGGGTTGGAAACTTAACTATTGGGTACTATGCTCAGTACCTGGGTAGTGGGATCATTCATACCCCAAACCTTAGCATCACACAATATACCCAAGTAACAAACCTACACATGTACTCCCTGAATCTAAAATAAAAGTTGAAAACACACCAGCCTTTTTAAATTTTTTTTTTTTTTTTTTTTATACTTTAAGTTCTAGGGTACATGTGCATAACGTGCAGGTTACATATGTATACATGTGCCATGTTGGTGTGCTGCACCCATCAACTCATCAGCACCCATCAATTCATCATTTATATCAGGTATAACTCCCCAATGCAATCCCTCCCCCCTCCCCCCTCCCCATGATAGGCCCCATTGTGTGATGTTCCCCTTCAGAAAAGGATTACAGAGGATATGTCTGAAATTTATATAATAATTATGACTTTAACCAGAATGAATATGAATTCATGTGTGAATATATGAATATGAATATGAATATGAATGAATATGAATACATGAATATTCGTTCTAAAGTATCTTATTTAAATTTACACACAAAGCTTCTAATTACCAGTATTCTGAGATGTGATAAACAAAAACAAAAAAAGACAGGCCAAACTTTATGCATTAGGTTGTAAATTTATCTTTTTTAATTCAAAGTATATCACAAATACATCGATTCACGATGGCTTAAATTGATTCTTGAATGACAGATTCATGCAGAGTATTTAAAAAGCTGGAGATATTTGCGATTTATTTCTAGCCTTTAAGATAGACCACAGAAGATATTCACAAAGGGTCCTTGGTCTACAGTCAGCAACAGAATATTAGGCTAAGAAGATTCCTGATCCAACTTAAATCTGCTTCATTAGGCTTCATTAGATATCAAGTTATTTGAGCTTGACATAAACCTTATGTTCTCTCACACACATAGCATTTTAACTGAATGTAATTAGACCCACGTACTACAATCTATTGATGTTTTGAAGCATCAATAGATTGATGTAATTTCAATGGTATTTCTTTGTCTACTTACTTTTTATCCTAAATTTTTTTTTAAAACAAACATGTGATCATCTATATTCTTTATTTTTTACTTTTTCATACTATAAAACAGAATCTGTCACTCTTTAAACCAATTTTGGTTTCCTGCATTTTCAAATCTTTTTGTAGCAGCATGTTTTACTGAAATGTTAAAATGTTAAAAAGAATAAACACTGGGCTAAATAGCTGGATTGTGGCCTTCCATTCTCTCTTTTTTCATTGTCTTGAGAGCAATCATAAATTCTGATGAGGGAGAAGGGATACTATAATGAAAAATTAAACAGTACATATGGTTCTCATTAATGAGTTTTCTGCTATCCCAGCAATGCCAATGCCTACCCCAACACTGCTTCCAACACTGCCCTAAGGTCCTTATAAGAAAGGTGACCTTGCGTCCTTGTTTGCCCAGCACAATCTCAGTTTATACCTGCTATCCTGATGTGTTTATTTACAGCACAATCTTTTACTCTCAAAAGCGTTCCAGTTTGGATGATAGATTATATGTAGAAGCATGATGTAAATGTTTAACAACTGACTCTCAGGGGAAAAAAATGTGTACATATATATGCACACATAGCTCATTACAAATTCTACTGATATAAAGGAAGCATAGCACACAAGCATATAAATAATAAAATACAATACTCACAAAATGCTTTCACTATTTCCATTTTTCTCTGAAGCCAAACCATGGTTGTAATAGAGGAACAAGTGTAGTTCTGACAATAATATTTGTTGATATTTTCATCTATGTTAGTAAGTAAGAAGAAGGTAAATCAATGAAGATGTATATTGGTACTTCACTCACTTTTCAATGATATGAGTGACTTCTTTGCTGAATTAGATCATAGTTTTTAGAGATACTAGAAAACTATTTTCTCATTTTTGTTCTATTCACAATGAAACAGTTATAGACTCAAGACCTTAATCTACATTATTAACATTTTTGTTAATATGTGGATTTTGTATCATTTGCTTAAATGTAGAACATCAACGAAACAGTGAATCAAGCCCTGATTTGTAGCAGTGGCCAATTTATGTGGTATAAGTGCTCTTATCATAGTTGGGTCCAAGCTACCAACAAAACATCACTGAACAGAGTTGGGAAGAAATATACAGTCGCATACCATTATCTAGTATTTCCATCATATAAATACATTAGAAATTACCTCAAAAACATATATAATAGTAAAGAAATTCAGTAGTAAAGAGTTTGAGTATTTATTACTTTTGTTTTAATGTTATTTATTTCATTCTAAGTTTATATAATTAAATGTTTAATAATGGCTGTATTTAACAAGTTTACAAAATTTTTGAAAATTTAACAATTGGCTCTCATGAATCGGTACAAGTGGCTTCAGCAGACCACCGAATATGGTCACCCTACTTACAACTAATCCCATATGTTCAAACATTCATTGGCTACATATTTTCGAACACTTAATATGTGCCAGGAATTGTGCTAGTTTTGTGAGATGCAATACAACAGAGTTCGAGATAGAAACTATTTCTGCCTTCACACAATTTCCAACAGTCTTTGACTTTCCCACTTCCAATCTCTTTTTCCTAATCAACCTAATCATTAGTGGTGTGAGCAGCACATATTTGGTGGATTGTAGTGACTTAGTAGGGACATAGGTGTTGTGTGGAAGCCCAAACAGGGATTTAAAAAGAAGAAAAGCCAATGGTTGGGTATTTGAACTGTCTAGTGTAAATAGTAACAAATTAGAACTGAGCGTTTTCTGCCAAATGTTTAAAGAACCATGCTAGTAGATTTCTTTTACCTGCAGCTTTATAATGGCAGGCAACAATAAAAGACACTGCATTCATGTAATTAGTAACTACTCTATGCAAAGCACTAGTCTAATGCTGAGATGGGAGGTGAGGGATAAGGAAAGGGGAGAGAGTAACAAGGGAATTGGCAAAGAGTTGATATAGTAGATGGAAAGACCTATAATACTTCCAACTCCTGGTTCTAAAGTCTAGGAGAATACAATAATCTAAGGAGAAAATCGTAACAGTAATGCCTTATATTTGTATACTGTTTTACAGTTCTCATATTTACTCTCATGAAGTACTCAGTAGTGCTCAGGGGTGGACTGAAATGGCCAAGGGGAGCTTCATGGAGAGTTGAGACTTAATCTGAGCCCTGAAGAATGAGTAGATACTGAGAAGAAAAATTCTAGTCAATATTGTCATGCAGAGTGAAAAAGTATGGATGTTTATAGTCTAGGAAAAAGAGTGAATAGATTGGCTGGCTAGAATAGAATCTTTCTATTAGCAAACAGAAAATAAGGTAAAAGAAAAAAAGAGCCAATTGATAGAGTTTCTTAATGATAAGCTGAGAGAAGCCTTACAATACCTTTATTCACTCAAGTTTTTATTGCTTCTTACTTAATTCAGTTACTTGAATACATTATTTCCTAATGTGCTGGACACTATAATGGATCTTTTGATAAAAAGATAAAAAAGAAAAGTTCCCTGCCCTCAAAGAGCTCTAACCAGAGAGACATATGCAGATAATTATAATACTTGAGCACTACACAAAATGATACAAATAAATGCATAAGTACAATGAGAAGGTTGCTCCCTCCTCCTACTGACCACTGAGAAACATTGTATGCGATTAGACACGTGACTGATAGGAATTCAATGAGATAATACATTTTCTTTAAAAACTTTACACAATACTGCTATTAAGAATAAGAATTATGAAGAATGTCTAATAAAATAAAGAATAAGAATTATGAATAAAATAAAATAGTATTATAATCATTATCATTGTTTTTGAGAGACTGAACATATGAAATGATGTGGAGCCCCTGAGAAGTACTGCTGTGATGAATGAGAAGAAAATTATACCATGTCATGAAATGCCCTCTCCTTTTCTCTCTGTATATGGAAATCCTAACTAATCTTTATGTCCTACTTTGTCTGTAATGCTTCCTGGTCTACTTCAGTCCTCTGGAGCTCCTGTTGGAACTATGGCCAATACCATATGATTTAGCATTTAATGTCTCTCTAATTTTATTTTTATTTTACTTCATCTTGTGTTGATATTAGTTTTATTTCTAAAATTGGATTCTTAGAGGCTGGATCCAAGACATATGTTATGCTTCCTAATCGTTGTATCCCCTAATGAGCCTATAACACTGCAGACTTAAATTGATGCTAAGTAAGTATGAATTGAGTGTTTAATTTGAAAATCTAAGTCATGGGCACCTAGGCAACATTGGCAGTATTGATTGGTGAGGCCTCTGACCTCCTTCTTCTGCAGTCTCTTCCACTTCTGTATTCTCTTCCCCTTTTAAGGTGATTTCATGTTCTCTGTGTTCTACCCAATCAAAACCCACATTCAGGAAATTACCTTATTTACTCATTCATTTTAAAGGTGTAAGCTATTCATAAGTATTTAAACATTATGTTTTGGGGGTAATTTACACTTTGAAAGATAAAACATTAAGCCAAAAAGAATGAATCTCTATTTGTGGAATATCTGATATCACTTAAGTAGGCAAGTTGAGTTTTCTTGTTACAGTTTTTTTAATCTAAACCAACTTATAACCAGTATCATCTTGATAGAAAACTTAAAATGTTAAAAATATTAGAACGTTTAATAATACTTCAGTAATCAACTGCAGAATTTTATATAACGAAACAACTCAATGGGTGGAAAGAGCATCGACTTTTCATTTTTTTAGAGCCCTGAGTTCAGATCCTGATTCTTCTGTTTACTGGCACCAAATCACTCTCTGACTGTCAAACTGAGCCTCATTTTCCTCATTTATAAAATGGAATTAGATGAGAGAAATCATGTAAAGCACCAAGCACTGTGCGTGACAAATAGTTAATACCCAATAAAAAGAAGTTTTTATTCCCCCATCTATTTATTTTTTAAATATTAATGCATTTATTTGGTTAATTTTATTTTACCTATATGACTGTACAACAGTATGTCCATTTTAGATAATTTTATGTAAATGGTATGACATTAAGTAGTTTCATTTTCAGTTTCAATTAAGTATTTGGTTTTATATTATAGATGGCCAACTATAATCAATTTGCTGATCTCTTTTTCCTATATATAAACATTGGTTTTTCATATTATAAATACTTCGGAGCAATATTCTACCCCTCTATGATGACTCTTTCACTTATAAGAAATATATCCACTTTTTGACATTTGGTGGGGGAACAAAAGGGGAAATGATCCAAATTGCAAGAGTGTATAAACAGAAGGAAATCAGCTAAGCTACTGGTGTTACAAACCATAGTAATAATGCATATTGCTTACACAGTGGGTTTAACTAAAAGTATGCTGAACTAAAAACTAGAATACTTCAATTCCAGTTCAAACCACCACTGCCACTAATTCATGATGTCATTTTGGAAAGTTATCTTCTTGTGACTCATTTCCCTTGTCAAATAAAATAAACATGATAGACTAGATCAGTGCTTCTTAAACTTTTATTGGAAACACAGATACTTTTGAGAATGTGATAAATGGTTTGAATCCTGTCCCCAATATTTGTGTGTATTTTTTTCCTTTCCAGTTTCCCTGAGGGCTATCAGCAATCTTCATGTCCAAATCTCTGGACTCTATGATCTCATGGCTTCCTTCCAGACCTATAACTCCAGAATGGAGTTGTCTTTGTTTCATACAACCATTAGTGTGATTTTAAGCAAGCAAATAATCCAGTTTCTTTCTCAATGCTACAAAGTACGGTATTAACACATGGTATAAGGTTTCTTCCCTGTGTCTGCAGTAAGAGGAGAGAACCACATGCCTCCTCAGGAGACCCTAACCCAAATTAGCAGTTCCAATAAGGAAAGCTATCTACTCCTCAGGCCTGTTGAGAAACAAGTTTATTCCACAGACTTATTGCTGTGTTTCTCTTCTATTGTCGATTTAACTTAATTTTATGTGTACTTAGTATTTTAACTTGACTAAAAGTTCTTGAGATGCAAAAACCATGCATGGTAGTTGGTCCCTGGTTTGACCCCAATGATCCCTAACACTTAGTATTCACTATTCACTAGTTCCCTCCTCAACGTTTTACTATTACTAGGGTTGGTCTGTGTGACCAATAAAATAAGGCAGAAATGATGGTATGTCACACTGCAATTTCCATCTTAAAGATTCTCTCTCTCTTTGCCTCCCTTTCTATCTCTCTTTCTCCCTCCCCCTCTCTCCTCCTACCTCTCGCATTGCTCAGTCTGAAGGAGGCCAGTTGCCATGTTATAAGGACACTCAGGAAGCCTGTGGAGAGTCCCACATAGCAAAGAGGAAGTTTCCGGCCAACAGCCTGATAGAAACAGAGGCCTGCCAACAACCTGCCAACAACAGCTTTATATAGATCCTTTACCCCAGTCAAGTCTTGAGAAGACTTCAGCCCTAGCTGATAGTTTGATTGCAACCTCATAAGAGTCCCTGAGACCAACCCACTCAGCTAGGCTACTCCCAATTTCCTGACCTTCTGAAACTGCAAGATAATAAATACTGTTTTAAGCTGATAAATTTTAGGTAACTTGTTATGCAACAATAGATAACTAATTTTCTCTCTTTCTCTCTCTCTCTTTTCTCTCTCTCTCTTCTCTTTCTCTCCTTTTCTCACCTCACCACCCACTCTCTGTCTTTCTGTCTCAGTTGTTTAGCACTATTGGTAACATTTAACAACTGAAATCTATTCCAGAAATCTGATCTACCTCTCTTCAATTTTTATTTATAAAACAAAAACAAAAACTGAGGCTCAGGATAGTCAAATATTTGCCCAAGGTCATTCAGTTAATTACTAGAAGAAAAAGGATTAACACCCAGGTTCCATAATATATGATACAGTATTATTTCCTTGTCCTCATGCTCCATCTCACTTTCTTGTCAACTCAATCTACTCCTATGCTATATATAATGTGTATTAGTATTTATACAAAATAACACTATTGGTGTGATAAACTAAGACTGATAAACCATTGGTGAATTTTTCAAGCCTACTTTTCTCCCTTTTCTCTTGTGCATTAACAATCTGGTCCATTTATAAATCCCTATATCAAAGACTGAATGAATATTAATTATTATGAGTTAATTTCATTACTTTGTGGGTAGTTCTGGTAAAAGGATTTGGTAAGAAAGGTTAAATTTTTTAACAAAGTAATATTTGAGTTATTAATTGATATTAACTATCCAGGTCATTTTTGTGAATAATGTAAATGACTGTTTTTGATTAGTTACTGCTTCTACTATTCTTCAATGGCTCCTTATAGCCTATGGGTAAAGTTCATATTCCCTAAAACAACTTTTCAAGATATGAGACTTCCCTGCAGTCCTCTCTCTTCCTACTTCCTATCTTGAACTTTGTACTCCTGAAACACTAATTCCCATACAAACCTACTGACACACAACTCAGCTTTTTCTTCATGTACTATTTTCCAAAAAGGGATACCCTTTCTTCTGACTCCCTTCCCCATTTTCTACCCTCTTCTCTAGCCTAATTCACTCCCACTGGCTCTTTGAGATGTGATTAAAATATGTTTTTTGAGAGTCTTGCCTTTTCTTTCCCAGGTTCTGTTAGCTGGCCTCCACTAGAGTCCTCTAACTCCCTGAACCCACCTTTATCACAGTACTTACTATATTCTACTGAAATTGACTCTTTGGTATTGGTATCCACACGTAGGCTGAATTTTTCAATAGTGGGTCCTTGCACTGTGTATCTGTGCATGCACAGTACATAATATGTAATATATGCTCAGTAAATATTGCAATAAATAGTATTCTAATTGCTGGAAAGAGCCACTGCAACTTTCAGAATACAAACCTTCTAAGATATTCTTAAGACACTGAAAGAACGTAAAGTTAATCAATTCACAAATAATGCATGTCTAGTTTTCAGAAAAATACTCAGAAACAGAGATATGATTTACCCAGAATCATACCCCCCAAAAAATCCTTAAAATAGAATTCCAGATATCCTATCTTTGCATTAATTCATCATTCTTATTCCCTTTCTTTTGCCTCTTAATTTTTGTGGAGCACAGTCCTAAAAGGATTAAAAATAAACTAAGGACATGGACAAAAGAAAGAACTTATTTGCCAGTAAACTGTTTCTTTTTCACTATCCTTCAGACACGCTTGTTAAAACAAACTCACTGCTGTTTCTTTTATTTGTTTTTGTGTTGCTTTGTATTTGGATTTAGTGGCTTTAGGGAAGGAAATTAGGCATTCCTAAATAAGACTAAGTTATCTGAAATTAAACTGTATATATACAATTTAATATATAATATATGTAGCGTCTGGATAATTATTATGCATTCTATAATAATTTTCCAGACACTAAAGAACAGAAGTATAAATAGTTTTAATAAATGTCAGAAATGTGTTTAAAATACAACCAAGTTAAATTTTGTAGGATCTTTAGCAATGTGTAAGCAAAATAAACTGAAGGTCACTACACCTTCTCAGGGGAAGACGAATGAATATGTTTTGTACAAGGAAAGTTGGAGTAAGTTTTTATTTAATAAGATGAAGATAATGCCAAGTATTCATTAGGTCATATTACAGAGAAGAAAATTTCAGTTGTTTATATTTCCTCAGATGCAAATTATCCCACTGCTTGATACAAATTAATATGCGATGTTTTAATAGTACCAGTGACAGTATAGTGATACATACGGTGATACTAAAACTATGCTTTGGAGTTAAACCTACTTGGATTCACATCCCAACTTTGACAGTTACTAGCTATGTAACCTAGAGCAAGTTACTTAACTCTGTGAGCCAAAGTTCCCCCATCTGCATATGAGCATAAGTCTGGCCACCTAATAAGAGCCCTGGAGGCCTGGCGCGGTGGCTCACGCCTGTAATCCCAGCACTTTCGGAGGCCGAGGCGGGCAGATCACGAGGTCAGAAGATCGAGACCAATCTGGCCAACACGGTGAAACCTCGTCTCTACTAAAAATACAAAAAATTAGCCTGGTGTGGCAGCGTGTGCCTGTAGTACCAGCTACTCGGGAGGGTGAGGCAGGAGAATGGCGTGAACCTGGAAGGCGGAGTTTGCAGTGAGCCGAGATCGCGCCACTGCACCCCAGCCTGGGCGACAGAGCGAGACTCAGTCTCAAAAATAAATAAATAAATAAATAGCCCTGTGAATATTAAATTAAATAATGTATATAAAGTATTCAACACGGTGCCAGGCACATAGAAACCACTCACACATTTAATTTTTGTTGTAGTAGTAATTTTTGTTATCTTAATATTAATGGCCCATGTTTTCATTGAGGGAAAAAAATGTTACTTAAAAATGTCTCATTTTTCCTCTTCAAAGTCTCTCAGTAACCAGCTTGTGTTGATTATAAGAAAGCTGGAAGGTTTAAAGCAGGATTCTGTATATGAACTTCTTGCTCCTTAATATACAATGATGTCAATCACACGGTAGAATCATCAGACCTACTGTGCAGTCTTTGTAAGTTAACTGACGACTCAAATATTTTCAGAAAACAATCAACATTGCATGCAAAGGTTTTCGATAGGATCATTTGAAATGCTGGCTAATTCTGAACACCTGTCTTCCTTCATTGAAAAGAACATCTAAATAGGAAATAAAACAGGCCCATGTGTAATTTCAAAACAGTTAGAACTTATATACCAGCAAACTTATCAAGCTGGCCAATTTCCTGAGGGTCTTTTTTTTTTCCGTGAAATGAAGTAACAGTGTAATTGCAAGCTTACGGTATGGAGATATTTTGAGAATTAATCAGAATGGAATAAAGTACTCTGTACCAATTTCAATGTTGACCTATGTATTTTTAAATAATTAACATTATTTTAATTATACACTTATATTTATTCACTCAATAAAAATGTTCCCAGTTGTACACTGTAAGATTTTGCATAGACTAAATTAAAAGATTTATGGCAACAGTAACAAATTTACTTCTGTATAGTGTAGTAATTTTAGTGGTAATATTAATTTGAATACCTAATAAAGTGCTAAATAGTACTTCAAAACATCATAAATTTTAAATTACAACTTAGCAACTATGATATAGATTTATGCTAATCTTCTTTGGGGTATCTATTGTTATTCAATATCTGGCCATCTTCCAGCTAGTTAAGAGAAAATTTGAAGACCAAATTTGGCCAGAATCTTTTCAAAGCTGAAAGCACTTCTGTGTGCCTGTTAAACATCCAACATTATTTTATAACTCATTATTTATACAAGAAAGGAGGTGAGCCTAATTTTTCAAAAACAAAGACTTATCAGTAGTTTTATGAAAGTAGCATACTTCATGAATTAGAGGGCATAAAACTATGCACAGCTGCTTGACTAATCAGTGTCTTGATTACATAGTTGAAACAGGTGATCCAGGGCTCATGGTAGTAAAAGTATGTCTTAAAGAATGTGGTAGATAACCTTCATAATTTTGTCCTTACGCACCAAACATATGACTCAAAATTATTATTTTTCTCACGTTTTAGAAACTGTTAGGGAAAAAATCTCCATAAAAATAACTTCGATTTTACAGTGATTATTTGTCAACAACTGACATAGGCAAGTTACACTTGTGATCAAAGATTAAAAAGGCATTAAAAAGTGAAAAATATGCAGTTATTCAGAAAAAAATATATTATTCTAATTGAATTATGCCTTCAAAATTTCTCTTTAAAGGAAAAGCATTATACGAACATTGAGAAATTGGATACCTCTTTTTTTATTAATTCAACAAATAATCTTTGATATTTTCCCTTGCCAGATTGAGCATACACAGTCAACAAATTCACAGTCTATGTTTTTAGAGAATTTAAGTTGCTGGTAGTTATGTTTTTAATAAACAGAGCAATCATTCAAAGCATGCAAATTAATAAATAGTAAATGTTCCTATAGTTTTAATAGAAAAAAAAGTTTTACCTTGGTGAATTTGACATTGATACTTGGAAAGATGTTAAATCACTTTTCATTTCCCAGTCTGGCAGTGCTGTTACTACCAAACATCTCCAAAAAGCATCTCCTCTGAGGATAATACATCTGTCCTCTATCTTTTGTCCTATTCATCCTTCAGGCCATTTCCTCTCCGAAAAGATGTCCAGGCCCTGCTCCTTGTGTTGGGTTAGACAGCCCACGATGTGCTCTAAACTTACCCACTCTGACTTGGAGTTCTCCCTTGACTCCCAACTGTGAATTCTGTAAAAGCATGGACTGTATATTTGTTTACTATTGTATTCTTAGTCTAGCAAAAGGAGGTACAAATAACTTGGTTGAATTAATTTTAAAAAATAAAAAAGTCAGGCCGGGCGCGGTGGCTCAAGCCTGTAATCCTAGCACTTTGGGAGGCCGAGACGGGCGGATCACGAGGTCAGGAGATAGAGACCATCCTGGCGAACACCGTGAAACCCCGTCTCTACTAAAAAATACAAAAAACTAGCCGGGCGAGGTGGCGGGCGCCTGTAGTCCCAGCTACTTGGGAGGCTGAGGCAGGAGAATGGCGTGAACCCGGGAGGCGGAGCTTGCAGTGAGCTGAGATCCCACCACTGCAATCCAGCCTGGGCGACAGAGCGAGACTCTGTCTCAAAATAATAATAATAATAATAAATAAATAAGTCACTAGCCTTTAAAATTTTGCATATCTTCATTATTCATGCAAACAAAGGAGGAAACTATGTAGCACCTACAAGTGACCTTCCTATGAGAGCTGCCTCAATATGAACCAGACAAACTAGGTCTCTGATCAGAAGTACAGTTAGAGACCCCGTAAGATACCAAAAGACTCCTGAAGATCAGGCTACTGGCACTAAAACAAATTTAGAGTGGATTCACCAACTTTCTCGACTTCTTCCCAGTTCTCTCTTCCTATACATATGCCCTCTCCTCCCTTCAGTGCAGATCACCAACTCCAGGATCCATATTAGTAGGCAGACCTCCTTCCCCAAAATTATCAGTCCACTGCTTGTTTTCTAGTATAGCTCATTTAATTATTAAAGACTTTGTCTCTTTTTGTCTCTAATGCAGATATTCCTTAAACCAGTGTCAACTATGAATTACTATTTTTTTTCTATTTATAGTTTTTGGTATGCATGGATTAGCTGGCATTCAGGTGGGAACAAGAATGGGTGTCATGGAGGCCACAGCTCCTCTAGAATTGGTCTTCACTATGCCCTGCCAATCAACCTTCCAGTGTCACCAGTGATAACTGTGTCTGCTTATATAGTTGGACTCTACAATAAACCAAATTTTCCACTAGTTCCTTGAAATCACCTAGAAAGACATCAAATCAAATTGGTCCTGGAGGCCAATTTTTTTTAATGATAGAGAATGAGAGGGAAGTGAGGTGTATTTCTCTTTTATTTCAGCAAGGCTTTTAATTCTTGCCCACATTAAATTTTTGTGATAATTTAGTAATCTATTTCTTATTTACAACTAATTTTAAATGTGTAATAAATTAAAGGATAAATATATTGCGTGATCACCAATCTTTCTCCCCTTTTTAACCCTTGCACCTCTTACATTGGGCTAAGTGCTGCTGCTTCTACCACTGGAAGATTAAAAAAAATAAAAAGTAAGATATGGTACTTATTTTCCCAGAACTGACATTCTAGTGACAGTGCCAAATGCAAACAGAAAGAACTATACGACAAGGCAGTGCTATGCACAGGTAGAAAAGCAATTGGAGCATAGGCAGAGAATAAGACCATCACTGGCTCTGTATTTAAAATCTCAAATAATTGATTTCTTCAAAGAATATGGAGATTAATTCATTAAATTTGTAGTGCTTTCATCAGGTTATGTTAAATTTCTAAATAATTTTTAGCCAGTAAATGAAACTTATTTCTTTATTGAAATAATTGAAAGAGCAACAACTTTTGCTCCAACTACTTTTTGGAAAAGTAAAAGTTTATTGTTTTAGGTACATACAGTAAGAATTTTCCAATCATATTAGGATCCTAAAGCATTTTAAGGTTATGGCATAGGAAATGTTTTTGGTCAGTTTATTGGTAATAGCTGTTGGGCATGATTTCTTGTTACAGGAGGGTGGTCCTATAAATCTGCTCGGAACTCAGAAAGAATGTTAAATTAGGCTTAAATCCCACTGCAAATCCCTGGATTTCTGGCCGGTATTCATGCACAAAATACTACTCTAGTAGTCTGAAATCATATGTAATCTTCTGACTTTGGCATATGTGCTTAGTTGGTCATTATTAAAATGTTGGTTCAGGTCAATTGTATAGTTTTTTTTTATTTGGTTCAAACAATTTAGTGGCGACTTCATTTAGTTCTCGACAATGCTGAAGATAGATCCTTAGACAATAGCTCTCAAGTTGAAATTTAATAAAATTTATATATCCTACCCAAACCAGGGACTGAGAATGGAGGTGAGGGAGAGGAGGAGTGTTATGTTGTCAGATAAGTTTAAGAAATCATGTATACTCTTTTACTAGAGTTTTTAAAATTCATATTAGTATAGTATAGACTCAGAGAAATTCTGCTGAAAAAAAAATTGTTCAATTTTATTTAACCTAGTATTTCCCAGCGGGTTAGTTAGAGAAGCTGTGCTGCAGCAAACAGCCTTAATATGTCAGGGGGCACTAGTGTTATAACGAAACACAGTTTGGAAATATTACCTTAAGAAAATTCTGCAAGCTGAGTTCATTCTAAATTTGGTCTCAAACCATTTTCTTAGCATTACTTACAGTTACATCTAAAATTCAAACAGCCAGACAAAATGGGAAATATCACAATAGAATATAATAAATATGGTATTTGAGGATGTTGAAACATGTCTTATTTCTCTTATATTACATCAATCTTAAAAATAAATTCAGTTTCAGAATAATTCTGAATAATTAATAAGCAAAGATTATTACAGTTTTTGGCACAAAATCAACTAAGAGATTCAAACCTATTTGGGTTATACCTATAATAATCTATTATCATTTCAACCCCTCTGTATTATTATCTGAAATTATTATTTCAATTTCTAGTTAAATCCAACCCCCAGCATTTTAGCGGTTTTGTTTTTTCCCTCTACTCTCTTGTCATTCTATTGTCCTCATTCTTTAAGTGCATCAAGAAAGTTAGTGGAGCTATATTTTATGAGAAACTTTGCTTCATTTTAAGTTTACAGAAGATTTAAAATCCATAAATTTTTATATAAATTCTTTTTCCTTTTCTCTTTTGCTCTTTTTCCTCCTGTTCATGAAGATGTTTTCTTCCTCTTTATTTTTAGATGGACACTAGCTAATGACTCTATCAAGTACTCACGATCACTCCAGTAGAAGAGATTACTTTCTTCTGGAGGGAAGTTAACTAAGCAACTGGAGAATCTCTAGAGCCAATTATCCTCAGTATATATCAAATTTTTTTCATCTGAGAATGATGTTGCCTGCCTAAAGACAAGGTTTTACCTGGGCAAGGATACTGAATAATTCTCCTCTGTCACTCCCCATCTTAATCATTTTGTCTGTGTGTATTACTACACACACCCATTCATACACATAGTTAAGGAACTTTAATGACATTTTTGTTAGTGAATTTGACACAACTTCTCTACTAAAGATATGTCCAGATATAATCTCAAATGTAGACATAAAACTTAGTCCAAAAGCAGTTAAACATTCAGTAACTCTTTAACATAGTTTTCCAAATCATTTGAAAGGCAGATAATTTTCATTTACAACCTATTTGAGGTGTAAAAATGTTAGATATTGTTTAGTAAAGGAGTTTACATTGAAGTCTATTTCATTGAACAAGAATAATTTTTCTCCATATTACTTAAATATATATAATGTATTGTATGTGATATATATAAAATTTAAAAATGGAAAAGTATTGTATTCAAATAGTGATGTTAGAGAAGTTATTGTGCTACCAAAAATTGTCTGATACAAAGGAAGAAAGCTATTATCCTTAGAAAACAAACAAAAAAAAACCTTTGACTTAATGTTGTGCATCATTCCAGTCTTAAAAAGGGAACAATCCTCTAGCTTTACGTCCTTTCTCTGATCTGGATAGACCCTTGCTATGGTTTGAATGTCCCCTCCAAAACTCATGTTGAAATTTAATTGCCATTGTGATGGTATTAAGAGATGGGACCATTAAGAGGTGATCAGGCCATGAAGGCTTCAACCTCCTGAATAGATTAATGTCATTTTCTCAGAAGTGGGTTATCAAGAGAGTGGGTTGTTACAAAAAATTATTTCAGCCCTGTCTGTCTCATACTCTCTTACTCTCATACGTTCTTGCCCTTCTACCTTCCACCATGGAATGACACAGCAAGCAGGCCCTTGCCAGATGCCATTACCTTGATATTGGACTTCCAAGCCTCCAGAACTGTGAATAATAAGTTTCTTTTCTTTATAAATTATCCAGTCTGCAGTATTCTCTTATATCAACACAAAGCAGACTAAGCCAACCCTCTAGAATTGTAGTTCCCTCCCCCTGGGTTTCCTAGGCTGGAGGTTGTCTCCTTAAATCTCTGCCTTTGAACTTGGTGATGTGGCCATGTTCGTGAGATCCTAATCTGAGGGCATCTGAGTTCATAGTCATAAGTTGGCTCATTTAAGTGCAGAATAAGCAGACATTGAGGCCTGTACTCCAAGTACCCTGCTGCAACACCACTTTAAAGTGTCAGAAGAGATGCAGACCTGCCTGTCATTGTGAGACTATGGCACAGAACCTATTATTCCCTGCAGCTAACTCATTCACCAAAGCAGTCTTCTGTAGCAGTAGCTACAGAGCTGTCATCACGTGCATTTCCAGGCCAGTTCACCAAATGCTGGAGACACTAAGATTTGTCAGAGAGGTCAAATGAGCCCAGAAGAACCCTCTTGGTGCATAATTCAGAGATTTATGCCTAATCAAGCCTATTTCAAAATCATCTGGGGTTCAAGTTAACTTTGAATCGCTCTACAGGGTCTAAAACATTCCCAAGACACCTGAGATGGTCCAGGCTGAATTAGAATTCTTGGTCTCCATAAGCAGTGGTGTGCAACCTTAGCTGCACTTTAGAATCATTGGAGAACTTTGACAAATACTAATGCGTGGTCCTTCCCGTCTTTGTGAGATTCTGACTTAATTCCCCAGTAATCTAATGTGATCCCCTTAGCCCAGTGGTTCTCATCCTTGGCAGCATGTCAGAATTATCTGGGGAGCTTTTAAAATTCCTAATGCCCAGACTCTACCTCAGATCAATTTAATGACAATTTTTTTGTGGGTGGAACTTGGCATCAGTATTTTTTTTAAAGTTCCCCAGCTGATTGTAATATTTAGACAAGGTTGAGAAATAGAAAAATCTAGAAAAGGCAACCCTTTCAATATATCTAAGAGCTGACTTCTTCCATTCTCTGTAATTCACTTGGGCCTCTGAATGCTCTAAAACTGTAGGCTAAAGAGTTATTGTACAGCTGAGTCATAAGGGTCAGTCTAGATGAGGATTTACAAAAGAGACAAGAGATGATAAGAGATGCACTCATGGCAATGAATGACCTTATTAGCACTTCATAAGTGCCAGGCACATGTGATAGCCAAAAAGAAAAGATGATAAAATTAAAAACTAATCAAAGAATAGCTAATATTTCCAAATCTGCTCCCCAGCAATTTATCCATTCTCCATCATTTAAAGCCCTAACAAGTTACTTAAGGGAATACAGGTCACCAGTTCTACAAGATTCTACCTTGTCTATAATTGCTAGGATTTTGGTTCGACTGCATAGATATGTTACTTATTATCTATTTTTTTAAAGGGAGGGATTGTCCTTACATTGCTATTTTTGATTCTGATCATGTGAATTATTGTTCTGTTAGATAACTTGCTAAGAACTGTTTCAAATATGAGCAAATTTACCGTCTCCATATTCAGAGGCGATATGTGTATTTCCTAGCTTCTAACAGACATTATTGTTAAGTAGGAGCCTATCCAAAGAATTGTTGACCAATGAGTCGCTGAAGGTTTTGTAGCCAAAGTCAAATTCAGCAATGCTGTGTTTATTTGCCTTTTGCCAATTGTTAGGCCATATCCCATCACAGTCTAACAGTCCAAAAGAGAATATTGCCAAATCATTGGCCAGTTTTCAGAATGGCTAACCCTTTTCTTGCTATGGAACTAACAATGCTTCATGATAACCAAGTGAGGCAATTTATGACTTCTTAAAAGGAGAAGATGATATTGACTATTATTGGGAAGAGCACAACTTTTTAGTAATTGGATACCAAAAGCAAGAAAATTATCCTGAGGGATTGGATTCTGTCTTCCACATCTGTCTCTCAAGGCGGTCACTGTGTGCCCAGTGCACTGCTGCTGTCTCTCACTCGGCACCTCAATACTCAGCTTAAACAGCAGTGTTATTTCTGTCAGGTGCAGAATGATAGCCTCTGTCTGCTGTTGGACTGCCTAGTGCAGCAGTTATCTAAATTCACCCTCTGATCTTGTTCCCATGGGGAGAGCTCTGACAACAAAAGTAGAAGTATTGACCATTCATTTCGCCCTTTAATGATGTTCTCAGTGCTCTTCTTCCGCAGAGAAAATGAACATTTACTTCATTTTGAATGTGTACTTTGGAGGGACATTTTATGCTTTTAGTATTCTTATTATTAGTTAAGGTTAGGTACCAGTTTCATCACCTGGAAACCTACTGTTAGGCTAAATGTGAAACCACCAGAGAGACAAGTAAAGGGGAGAGACTTTCTGCCTCCTGGGTAACAGTAGAATGCAGTCCTTATGACCAGTTCTCTCGTAACAGCTTCTGTCCCCTCAAGAGTCAGAAATGTGGTCCAGTATCTCTTGGATTCTCATGAATTCCCCCATTTCATAGTTCTTATTTGTATGTCTACTAATGTAAGTCTTATTTCTGTTGGGTTCCTTGGTGCACTCTTTCTGTAATATATTCATTCAAATCTAAACTTAAAGTATTTCACAAAACAACACAGTAATTAAGGTAAGACTAAAGTAAGTGACAACCTCACAATCCAGGATACTTAAGTAATTTTTTAAAATTCCCTAAAGCTATGAGACATGAGCAGTCACATCCACTTGCCCACCACTCCCTTTCCTTTATCCGTGCCCTCCATCCATCTACCCCAGCCCAAAACATTCTGGAAGCAGAATTACACATCTAGATATTTTACTTCTCCTGCTAGCTCCAATTCGTATTTACTAGTATCTTAAAAACCACATTCCTGTGTGGAAGCTGTGCTTCTGCTGGTGAGGTGAGTATCATCTGAAGCCTATTGACATTCTCAGGTCAGTTCTCTTTCATTCAAAAAAATGTCATAAGAAAAGATTGGGAACTTTCTGATGGTAACCAAAAGAACAATTATATTTTGCATAGCTGGCATATTACTTTTCATGTAAAACTTTATCTTCCAAGACACTAAAATCTATACCAACTTAAAGGACCTCCAAAGAAAGGTGAATGACAACCTGTTGAAAACATTTAAGGCATCAAAACATTGAAAATGAAATTCTGAGTTGGATTCTGATCTTTACCACTTTCTGAATCCTGCTGCATTTCATTCTAGTAGACAATCCAATTACCTTTTACTCTCATTTTAATGAAAATAGGAAGGATACATTCTTTCTTTCATTTATTTGTTCATTCATTCAATTAATGATTGAGGAATGTAAACAATCTTCAAATGTCATAATTTCAAATTTCCATTCTTGTTATCTTAAACAAATTCTCAAGCATTTTTTTTAACCTGTATTTCCTAATATAGCAGCTTCAACTTCACATGTGTCAATTAGCACATTTATGTATGGACATTCACTCTTAAAATTATTATAGTAAGGCTACCCTTCAAATAATAGGAAATGGCTATCAGAATTTTCTTCTAACATGTTACTCTCCATATATTCTTCATTGTAACATTTCCTTCTGTACCTAAGGACTTCCTATAGAAAAAAAAGGGGGGGCTTTATCCTCTTTTTAACTTTGGAGAAATCTTACTGACTCCTTCTCCAATAAGATAGCCACATAACCTGACAACAGTTTTAGGGTTTACTTAAAGGATTCTGATGAAAGTTTTCTTTTCCAGGATAATTAATGGTATATACTGTATATACAGCCTATTAAAAAGTTTATAGAAGTAAAAATTATTTACATGATGTTTATCTTGTCTTTTTAGGACACTGGTATTGTGACATTCTAATTTATAACAATATAGGGCGACTGCCATTTTTTTCTTTTGTATTATAGAATTGGTGTTAGAGGAGACGGTTTACAAAATTGGCTTTAGGCTTACTCAAAGTTAGCACTAAATTGTGTTTCAAACTATAAAATAATTTTAGCGTTTTATATATGTGTACTACCTGAGTGTCATCGTTTCAAGAAATTTTAACACAACAAAATAAAATGTACTTATGTGAATGTATTCCAATTGAAGATACTGTTGATCCTAATAGTATTATGCGTACTATTCATTTTCACTGGATTTTACATCGACTTTTTTACTTTTTCATTACTTGGTAAAAGGATTCAAAAGGAGTAGTCAGCATATAGAATTCCACAGTTAAGGTTTGGTAACCTTATTACTATAATTTGAAATTAGTTTTAACAGCTCATCCTATCACTTCCATCTCATTCATTGTGTGAGATAATTATGCAGTGGGTATGTAGGTTTCTTTATATTTATGAAATATACTCTGTGGTTTAAAATAGAATAGACTATAAGAGCTGGAAAGTATCTTGGAAATCATCTGTACCTATCCCACATTTTATAGATGAAAAATCGAGGGTCAGAAAAACTAAGAAATTGTCCCCTCATCATTCACAGACAGGGAGTTGACCCATGTGTCATAATTTTCACCTGGGCTCTGTCCTCTCCACCAGGTTTTATCATCCATGATAAATCTGAGTAACTTTTACATTAATTAATTATAAGCCAAATTCTGTTGCTCATATAGAAGTAGATATCAAAAACATTTTCTCCAAGTAGTCATTTCCTTAGATAAACTTCGGTATAATCAGAATGGTCTTCTAGGACTAACATGATACCTTTGTTAATCTCGGTAATAATAAATAATAATAATAAAACCATAACTGTCCAGTCATTAAAATGGCCTTAACATTCTGTATCAATTATGGTTAAAAAGAAGGTCCTCTCATTTTCATATTGGAAACATAATTCTCTGAAATTCCCATTTATTGGTTGATTAGTTCAGAACCCTAAAATTCATTCAGTAAACAGGCAACAAAAGTTTGAGTAATTGCTGCAAGCCTGGCTCTGTGATTTGCACATGTTTACACCAGTCTCCCCATGCATTCTTTTTCAAATGACTTTAACACAATTAATATGAAATTATATATTAATAACAATGTTGCCTGAGTGCTAGTAATGTAAACAAAATTTATTTTTACTAAATATTTTAAATCCTTAATGTATATGTTGAGGTGTGTATCTTATTCCATTACATTTAATACTATTGAAGTTCGTTATTAATCATAATCATTTAATGCAAAACACAACCCTGATATTTTAACATAAGAAGAATAACTGATTCTTGGGAAAAATATAAGGCTGTAAATTGAAAAACATGGAATTACCATCTCTTCCAGCTCACTTTTTTCCCCTCACATTTATGTTTTTCTTAAGGTAGCATAGAACTTTTATGACATAAAAGATTTAGTTAAGGAAAATGTTAGGAGAGATCTATTTTTCTGCATAAGTTGATAATTAACCTAATACAAGCTCATTATGACTCAAATGAATAAGGATACCACAGATTCCCTTCTATTTTATCATTATACAAAGGAATAGATGCATTATGCAAAGGAATGCATATCTTAGCACAGATTAAATATTTTAATTTTCATCATGAAAATATTATTTCAAAGAAAATCAAATTAATAAAAATAAATTCCCTACTCTTTAGTGATAAGTAGCTTTTAGTGATAATTTATGAAATTCTAAATTAGATATCTTAATGAGTTTTGCTAGACAATATTAAGTCACATTTTGGTGTGAGTAATATTATTTACATTTTGCTTAACTTATGAGCATTTTCAGGACAAGGAGTATATATTTTCAAATGGGCTTGGATTATCAGGTCCGACTATAATATAAGTAGATTTGCCCTGTTCCAAGAGATATTTTTAGGGGCATAGTTCAACACAGTTCAATTTAGAGAAATTAGGTGACATTTTATTTAATTTTTTTTCCAAGCCGCAAAAGGAAGCTGAGAAAACACATCACCAATTGATCCATTAACAGATTGCTAAGGTTCATAAGCCATACTTAAAATAAAATTACTTACTGTAATTATTCTTCATCTCTTGGGTCCCTTTTACTTTGCCTCTTTTATCAATCCTCAGATACCACTGTGTTCGACAGAAGAGTCTTCTCACTCTTATATCCCCTCCTTCCATGTAATCATAACTTCTTGTGTGTCGCTCAGGGCTGGAACAGTTCACATTTGTAGCCATTTGCTCTGGAGTCATGTCATTGCAAGCTAAAGATATAGTACCCACTAGACAGATAATGTGAAAGCATGATCTGTAGAGCAAAGTTGGCAGGATCCATGTCAGTATCCATTTGTGCATTATAGTGTAGTGCTCCGGGTGTTCATGAATAACATAATGAAAATTGAATCTTGAGTTGATTGTTACTCCTAGGTCATTGACCTCTTCCTATCTGTGAATTGTAGATTGATTTAAGAAAGAGTAGTTGCTCTTTCCAAATTATTAGCCTAATCCTTTTAGTTCCTGATAACAACACAGGATTCCTCTTTAAATAACTCTGTTGATAAATCCTCATAAAAACAGTTCGTAGTAAGTTCAGTTGCTGTGACGCTGTTTGCTATTTGACTTCTGTTTGCAATGAGAGATTAAGAATAGGGAGGGGAAGAGAGAGGAAGATAAAAATTGTATGTATAAATTGTAGTGAGTAAGTAGTAGTATAATATACAGTATAGGTTATTCTCTGAAGATACATTTAAAACAGCCTTCATGGAGGATGTCAAAATCTTTACCACTTTATGTGTAGATTTATAAAATTTATGCCTGAGTAGAGACAAAACAGAATATGACTGTACCATTCATTCCAATTGCTGTTTTGTGAGAACCATACTGCACTCAGAACTATTTATTTAAATTAAGTTTTTACAATTCCCACTAACAAAGTATAAGTGCTTTCTCCCTAGGCTTCTTTATTATATGCTTTTACATTTGTGGTTAATCAATTATTTTCTCCTGAACTGCCCAGGTTTTTTAAGTTAAATGTCAGGATTGCTCTGGAGAACTTCAACCTTATCTTTATGTTCCACAGCATAATTACTATAGATAGTTACATGGCTCAAAAATCTTGTAACTTTACTTTTCTGCTCAGTACTAAAATCAGAGAAAGAGATAAACTTTTAGAAAACATTCAGCATTGTTTTTAAAGACAAATAACAGTAACTTACTTGTTTTGTTGATAACAGCTGGATGTATAAGAATTCCATGTCTGTTGTCTGCCTTGTGCAACTTGAGCCTTTCTACTGTAGCTACAAACTATTTCTCAGCTGAAAAATTCTCCAGCAGAATCATAATTGTTTCCATAAATCAACGGGCAGGAGGATTTTCTCTCTGTGTGTGAGCGCGTGTGTGCTTGTGTGTGTGTGTGTGAGCCTTTTATTCAGGGCTTTTCGATAAATACCTTTGCTGACCTCATTGGAAGCAATTAAAACTTAGCCAGTGAGCTGTTAGTTGAATACAACAGCGAGAATAAAAGGAGGCTTGTATAGTATTCAATGGTCATGAGAGGGAGCTATGAACATGTTTTATGCTTAAATCTACAAGTGGGTACCTACTTTGTAGAAACAGATCTCTGGTTCTGAAGCAGTTAGAAGGGGAAAGGGAATTTTTTAAATCTTCTTTGCAATATAGAAGTTGTATTATACTTGGAAAATTATTCATTTGAACATATATATAGGGTTTTTTAATACTTAGAAAATCTTTTCCATAGCTTTATGATACATGCATTTCTTCAATTACTTCTTTGTGCTCAGAATGTTAGAACAATGTATTAACTAACATATGAGTGCCTTAAAGCACTGTGTAGATAAGGTGAATATTATCACATCATACAGAGACAATTCATTGAATATGAATTTAAGTACAATTTTTATGTATTGTATTCCTAGGCTGAAAATGAGAAGATCTAGATTGTTATTTGAGTTGGACCACTAATGACCGATATGACTTTGGGCAAGTTACCTGCTATTCCAGAGTCTCAGCTGCTACATTTGTAAAATTGGTGTATTGGTCTAATGACTTTATAGTGCTTTACAATTCCATGATCTGTGACTTATGCTCACTGTTAATATAAGGAACAGGGCACCTACTTTTAAAAGCTGTTATTCTTAAAAATTAAAAAGGAGGAAATGGTTTCGCATTGATTATCAGTGTTTGAATTTTTTCTCAGTAAGAATATTGTAACAATAAACGTTAATTTAGAGATGGAATTATAAGATGTATTGGTAAGGTAAATAAGAGTAAGCTATTTTCCTTTCCAGCATGAGTTCTCTCCTTTACTTCCTGTTCTGGTATACATGAAGTAGTGCTCAAGTGTTGTATTAGATTCTTGGTGTAGAATAATTATGTTGTCTATCTAAATCAGTGTTAAGAAATATATTAAAATTATCTTTTTCATGTTATATATACCTCAAAACACACACACACTCACTCTCTCTCTCTCTCTCTCTCTTCTCTACTTGAAATGCACTACTTTACCACCAGGTGGTGCATGTAGACCAAATAGGAAAAGGAAATTAAATCTACTCAACTGGATTATAGTTTATGTGATTTCTCTTTGTATCTGTCCCTTTAGGGAACAGAATCAAGAGCACAGAATAGTTCAGATGTACCCAGTTACTCTTTATATGCCAAATGTTGAATGTTCCACATTTATTAAAGCAGAGGAGGACAGACTCTTTGATAATTGCATTTGTTGAAAGCTAGAAAGCTGAAAACATCCCATCATGTATTCTCTAAAAGGAGGAAGAGGAGGAAAGAAAATATAATGTTACTGTGTTCTGAATCACACTCCACTAGTTTGGGAGGTAGCAATAATGAGCAGGCTCAGAATTCCTGGGACTTAGATATTGCTTCTAAAGAAATAAAAGTCATCATTAGTAAGTTTACAGTGTAAAGATACTCAAGAGCTACTAAATCCATTTGTTCCATACTGACCCCAGGGATTTTAAACCAAGAAATCAGTAAGTTAGAAGTCAACATTTGCTAACTAAGTGCTAAATACTTAAAAGAAATGGATAGTTTGTTAGCAAAGAGTGCTTAGTTCCTCCTTAATATCTGCTATATAGAATTGACTGTAAAATGGGAAACAAAAGGATAAAATTGTGATCTATGTGCTTAAAGTGCATTAGATGCTGTTACACTCTGTAATTTGGAAATATGATCCCAGTAATATTAATTAACAGATTAATCTCAACAAGGGAACTATATCAATGGTTTAAATTCTTTGATTATCATTTTTCTTATTGGAGAATTATTAATTCAGGATGGGCCCACAATTCATTAGGACCACAGCTATAATGGAGAACCAAATTTAGATTTCACCGTGCCCTTATTGTGCTTATGCTTCTAAAGGAATTCTCTGGGAACTAAGAATAACTTTGGGTAACTGTAGATGGGGTAACCCTCTGGATATTTTAAGTTATACATTGGCAACCATTTGTTGCTCTTGTTTTAACAGACCTATAGTGATAGACTAAGCACAGAAATACTTTGAACCATTGTCTTTCTTTTGTTATTTGTAGATTGAATTTCCTTTTTTAACACACCATTGCTGGCTTGAAAGAATTAACTGGCCTGGCACGGTGGCTCATGCCTGTAATCCCAGCATTTTGGGAGGCCAAGGCAGAAGGATCACTTGAGGTCAGGAGTTTGAGATCAGCCTGACCAACACTGCAAAACCCCATCTCTACTAAAAATACAAAAACTAGTTGTGCACCTGTAATCCCAGCTCCTTTGGGGGCTGAGGTGGGAGAATCACTTTAGTCTGGGAGGTAGAGGTTGCAGTGAGCTGAGATCACGCCGCTGCACTCCAGCCTGGGCAACAGAGTGAGACTTCATCTCAATAAATAATAATAATAATAATTAACTTCATTTTAAATTGGAAATACCTACATCTCATGAGTTTTAAATTTTTTAAACAAAAGATTATTGCATCTGTTCCTAAATATTGGCTTTTAAAAATGTGCTTTGGAGTAAAGGCTAATACTGGTAATCCTTCAAAAGGAAACAATGCCTAATACTTGGATAGTTGATTTGGGGATAGAATGTATTAAACCAATAGAGAGAATCTATTTCAAAAAATATTGCGAAAGCAGGCAGTTGTTAAAGTAATAATTAGCCACCTAACTTTTCTTAAGCAACCTCCATTATATTCTTTATCCATGTAAAAGTAAATGAAAGAAAGTAACTTGTTTTCATTAATTTTATGTTTTGATAGTTAATTTTAAAACTTTGCCTCATTCATAATCATGTATAATGTAATCAGTGGAAGGGAACATAATTAAATATTTTCATTACTTTGCATTCTTACATCTTATTTTGTTCCATATCCTCTCAGTTTTCTTTCTTCCCCAAAATATAGATAATTCTTTTTATTAGTTTCTTGTGTATCTTTTCAGAGTTTCCTTATGCTTCTACAGGCAAACTGGATACATATGTTTGTGTGGACATACATATGATTTTTACTTGTTTACTTTTTTACTTTTCCCCTTTTTATACAAAAGATAGCACGCCATATGCATTGTTCTGTATGTTGTTTTTTTTTACTTAATAAAAATAGAAAAATCTTCCTATCTCTCATTATTTAGGAAGCTTCTCACATTTTTGTTGTTGTTATAGCTACAGGGTATTCTGCTGAATGGGTATACCACAATGTATTTGAGCAGCCTCCTATTGAGGAACATTTAATTTTTTTCAGTAGTTTTCTATTACCAAAAAAAATGCTGTAATGAATAAAGACATAAAATACGTCATTTTATACTATGAAAATAAATCTATAGGATCAATTTCCAGAAGTAGACTGCCTGGAACAAAAGGTATTAAAAACAAGTTATTGCCAACTTATCCTCCACACAGGTTGTACTAGTTTTATAATCCCACCAGCAATACATAAGAGTGCCCATTTATTTCAAAAAATTTGTCGTCAAAACATTTGGAGTTTTGTTAATCTGACAAGTGACAATGCCATTAAATTATAGTTATCCTTTGCATTTCTCTTCTTATGAGACAAGGTAACCATCATGGACAAGTGCTACAAAGAAAAGATACATAGTGCCATGAATATCTATAATAAATGGCAATATGTAAGCTTTCCCTGAAAAAAATTCCACTAATGCTGCAACTTTGCAGCATGAATGGGAGTTAATCAGGTGAAGAGGTACTGTACAAAAACAAACAAACAAACAAACAAAAAACCTGTCCTTTTCACAGTGAAACACAGGTTTAGTCCTAGTAGAGAGAATAAGAAGGGACTGTGGTGCATGAAGAGGTTGGAGAGGCAGACAGGATCTCTCTGTGCTTTATTAAGACATATGATCTGTATTCCAAGCGCAATAGGAAGCCATTATAGTATGGTAAGCAGAAGAGTGACATGATCAGAATTGTACTCTGCCTCTGTTGTGGTCAAAACTTAATTCCAGTTTTGTTGTGGTCAAAATTTAATTGGCAGAATGGGCTTATGAAATATTAAGTTGTGTTCATTTATCCCATTTTTTCTGTTCTTCGTATTTTCAAAAAGATATTGGAAAGGAAAGGTTGAGGGGAAAAAGTCATAAATGCTTCCTGACTAGGTTAAAACATGAATCCCTTTCCAAATGTCATGCCAAGTGCACTGAAAATAAAGGAAGCACTAGAGTGCATTTGAGAAGCAGCCCAGGGAAACTATCATAGAGTCCCATGGACCTAGGAGCATAGATAAAAGTTTATGGCCCCCATATTTGGGGAGCCACGCTTGTATATATATCTGTACCACAGCACATAGCAGAGGCAGCAATACTCCAGAGAATCAGAGCTGCCTCGTGTGTCTGAACAAATAGGTCCATAAGGACCCCTCATAAATATTTCCCATATTTTAAAATAATTCTGGAAGTAGCCGGGAGTTCAGACCTGTAGAAATTATGTGAACAGAGTGAGTGAATACCCCAGAAGAGGAATCAGGGTAGACAAATGACTCAGCCAGATACCCTAGCTTTGACCCTACATAAAACTCTTGAAATCTATCCCATCTTGAAACAGAAGAGGGAAACCCAAGAATAACCGAGGTTAAGTTTTTTACCAAACTGGAAGAGCAGAATTCTCAAAATTATGGCTAAGTTTATTTATATTTATAGATATAAATTTATATGTTATTCTTTGCATATCTGAAATTGTGGTCCAACACATATTTCTTTTTTTCTTTTTTTTTTTATCTTTTAGGTTCAGGGGTACATGTGCAGATTTGTTATACAGTTAAACTCATGTCACAAGGGTTCGGTGTACAGATTATCACCGAAGCACTAAGCATAGTACCTGATAGTTATATTTTCTGATCCTCTCCCTCTACCCTCAAGTAGATCCCAGTATCTGTTGTTCCTCTATTTCTGTTCATTTGTTCTATTTAGTTGTATTTATAAGTGAGAGAATATGGTATTTGATTTGCTGTTCCTGTGTTAGTTTGCTAAGAATAATGGCTTCCAGCTCCATCCATGTTCCTGCAAAGGACATGATCCTGTCCTCTTCATTGGCTGCAAAGTATTCTGTAGTCTGTATGTACCACATTGTCTTTATCCAGTCTACCATTGAGGGCATTTAGATTGATTCCCTGTCTTTGCTATTGTGAATAGTGCTGCAGTGAACACACACGTGCATGTGTCTTTATGGTAAAATGATTTATATTCCTTTGGGTACATACCCAGTAATAGGATCCTAAATGGTAATTGTGTTTTTAGTTCTTTGAGGAATTGCCACACTTCTTTCCATAATGGTTGAGCTAATTTACACTCCTATCAGCAGTGTATAAGTGTTCCCTTTTCTCTGCAAGCTTGCCAGCATTTATTTTTTGACTTTTTAATAATAGCCATTCTGACTGATCTGAGATAGGATCTCAGTGTTTTTTATTTGCATTTCTCTAATGATTAGTGATATTGAGCATTTTTTCATATGTTTTTTAGACACATGTATGTCTTTCAAAATTGTTCATGTCCTTTGCCCACTTTTTAATGGGGCTGTTTGATTTTGCTTGTAAATTTGTTTAAGCTACTTATAGATGCTGGATGTTAAATCTTTGTCAGATGCATTGTTTGCAAAAATTTTCTCCTATTCTGTAGGTTGTCTGTTTACTTTGTTGATAATTTCCTTTGCTATGCAGGAGCTCTTTAGCTTAATTAGATCTCATTTGTCAATTTTTGCTTTTGTTGCAATTGCTTTTGGCATGTTTGTCATGAAATCTTTGCTAGTTCCTACGTCCAGAATGGTATTTACTAGGTTATCTTCCAGGGTTTTTATAGTTTTAAGTTTTACATTTAAGTCTTTAATCCATCTTTAGTTTGTTTGTGTATGTGGTGTAAGGAAGGGGTCCAGCTTCAATCTGCTGCATATGGCTAGCCAGTTATCCCAGCACCATTTATTGAACAGGGAGTTATTTCTTCATTGCTTGTTTTTGTGAGATTTCTCAAAGATCAGATCGTTGTGGGTATGCAGCCTTATTTCTAGGCTCATTCTGATACATTGGTCTATGTATCTCTTTCTGTACCAGTACCATACTGTTTTAGTACTGTAGCCTTATATTGTAGTTTGAAGTCAGGTAGCATGATGCCTCCAGCTTTGTTATTATTTTTTTAAGAGAGTCACTAAGGCTGGAGTGTAGTGGCATAATCACGGCTTACTGCAGCCTCGACTTGCTGGGCTCAGGTGATCCTTCCGCCTCCTGAGTAGCCAGGACTATAGGCATGCATCACCATACCAGGCTATTTTTTTGTACTTTTTATAAAGACAGGATTTTTCCATATTGCCCAGGCTGGTCTCAAACGCCTAGCCTCAAGCAATCTGCCTGCCTGGGACTTCCAACATGCTGGGATTGCAGGTGTGAGCAACTGCACCCAACCAGTTATGTTCTTTTGGCCTAGGATTGCCTTGGATCTTCAGGCTCTTTTATGGTTCCATATGCATTTTAAGCTAGTTTTCTTTAGTTATGTGAAGAATGTCTTTGGTAGTTTGATAGGAATAGCATTGAATCTATAAATTGCTTTGAGCAGTAAGGCCATTTTAATGATCTTGATTCTTCCTATCCATGAACATGGAATGTTTTTCCATGCATCTGTGTCATCTCTGATTTCTTTGAGCAATGTTTTATAATTTTCATTTTGGAGATCTTTCACCTCCCTGGTTAGTTGTATTCCTAGGAAGGTATTTGTGTGTGTGTGTGCACGTGTGTGTGTGGCAATTGTGAATGGGATTGCGTTCCTGATTTGGCTTTCAGCTTGACTGTTGGTGTATAGGAATGCTAGTGATTTTTGTACATTGATTTTGTATCCCGAAACTTTGCTAAACTTATTTATCAGTTCAAAGAGCTTTTGGACAGAGACTATGGGGTTTTCTACGTAGAAAATCATGTCATCTGCAAACAGGGATAGTTTAACTTCCTCTCTTCCTATTTGGATGCCTTTTATTTCTTTTTCTTGCCTGATAGTTCTGACCGGGACTTCAGGTACAATGTTGAATAGAAGTGGTGAGAGAGGGCATCTTTGTCCAAGACTTATTTCTACTACATTCTCGGTGCTGTCCTTATACTATGAATTTATCTTCCTCTTTTCTTCTGTCCACCCCATTCTATAAATCAGCTTGAACCCTGGGTCATGCCATATAACCAATCTTACTTATTTCCTTGATTCATCCATCTAACAAATATTTATCAAATAGATACTTGGTGCCAGATGTTGTCCTGGCCTTTTGGAGACACAATGGTGAATATTCTGGAAGTGACCTCTGCCCTAACAGAGCATGCATTCCAGTGAGAGAACAAACATAAACAAGTAGATTGGTGAGGGGTGTGAGGTGGGGGGTGGATCTTGGTGTGTTCCAAGAACTGAAAGAAGGCTAATATGAATGAAAAGTGGAAAAAGTAGTGAGAGATGAATGAACCTGAAGAGGTAGGCAGGGACCAGATCATAATGAACTTTGTAGGTCATGGTAATAGGAGTTTGGGTTTATTCTAAGTATTAATATAAAAGGAGGCTGTAGCATGGACATGTCAACCCAAACCTGATGGGCCTGGTCAAAGACAGTAGTTTAAACTCTGGCATAAAATCCCAAAAGTAATTGAGCAAGCCTGAGGTCCCTGTAAATCCTCAATTATGTAAACTTGTGCTTACCCTTGGCATAATGCTCTAACATTTTAAAACTAACTGTATATAAGATACAAAGTATGAGTCACATGCTCAAAATTGTGGTGTGCCTGTGACTCAAATTTATAAATATCTCAGTTTACGAAAGTTACTTGACTCTTGTATCTCTGAGTCTATAAAAATTTATGCTTTAATTTTATATTTATAAGAAGTTATCTGAAATGCTAATCTAAATTTAAAGTTCTTAAAATTATATTATGAATTTACTGAATTGTGATACAACTTTAGACCTGGAGCAAAATCTCTAGTTGGAGCTACTAGTTTGGGTTTGTTTTTTTTTTTTTTTTTCCACTTTTACATTTCTATATAATGAAAGCATATTATATAATTCATTCTTGATTGTCTTGATTTCTCTTAAGTTATTGCTTAAATTTAGGAAATAATCAATTTCCTTGAGTCAGTGCTTTACATTGGTGCCTAGTTTTGACAGCTTCATGCCATTCTAAATGTTGAAAAATGTTCTAACAGAGAGTTTTGCTTTATCCCCAGAAGAACATCATGACAAACAAAGACCCTGTGCAATTGAGGTTATTACATTGTTAGCTCTAAATTGTCATTATTTGGTTCTACATGAATTGTCTGTGTAGCAAGGCAGCAAAATGAGGGGTAAATCTAGCAAGAGTAATTTTTCTTTTAAAAATGTTTCATGTTAGTAGCAATGTAGCAAAATGTGTTAGTAGCAAAACTGGCTTAAGTTTTAATTCATTAACTTTCAAAGCATGTTCAAAAGTGAGAAAAACAGGCAGAGTAAAAGTAATTATGATAGTAAAGAAGAAAAAGAAAGTTATGGAGTCCACCACCTTAATTATAGAGCTACATCCATGAAAAGCCAAGTATTCAGTAAAAATTTGTATTTGTGTAAAACTGGTGGCTATCACAATAACTTATGCATGAGAAAGGAGGTTTATACTTCTGCTTAAGCTCCTCTTCAAGCTAAACATTCTTTCTATCCTCAGCTATAACTTATATTTTTCCTTCCATAGTTTTAAGTATTAATTCAAACATAGTGAGTCCTCCTTATTCCTCTAATTAATTCCAAAAAATGTCAATTCTACCACAACTTATTCTACACCTGTTTCTTCCTATCAGTTATCACTTTCACATCCTAGATCAAGTTATTGTTATAGTTCACATTAATTCTACTCCTAATCCACCTCTTTGTATCTTCTCTCCCCAATCTCCAATCCATTTTAAATGTTGTTATGTTTCTAAAACATAATTGCAACCATGTTATTTCTCTGCCCCAAAGTCATCAGTGACATCCCCATTTTTCCTAAATAAAACTCTACTCTTCTTTTTCCAGTATGCAGACTACTGTTTCCAATGTCCTCTGTGATCCTCAACATCCCCCAAACACTAGGCTTTCTCACTTGGTTTGGGGTGTAGGGAGATTCCCCCCTCCCTCCCCCTCGCAACACTTCTCCTTTTGGTAGAGAAGTGGACTAACAGAGAAGAAATTCCCCTCACAAATTCTCTCCCTCTCTACCTTCTCTCCCTCACTATCTCCCCATCTCTTTCTCTCTCTCTCTCTTTCTCATATATGTATTCCGTCTGCCTGAGGAACCCAAGAGTCATGTAACCAATTATCAGACATTTCCTTTGAAATTTTACATATTAAGTTTTTAATGATGCAATAAAGTCCTTGGTCCTATTTAACTGATAACTCAGCTAATTATTTTAAATCAACACTTACTCTGTATTCAGATAGTATGCATTATGATATACTGTTCAATAAGATAAGCAAGGTCCCTGACTTAGAGCCTAAATTATTGGAGGAGGGGGCAGGTAATAGACATTAAAAATAACTCTGATGGCTATTTCAAGAGGAAATAAATAGGTTACTGTGATGTCAAATAACACAGAAAGGAGAAGGATGTTTCAAATCTCATTACAAAATGTCTTTCTGTAGAATTGTCATTTAAGCTGAGATCTGATAAATAAAAAGAAATCCAAAGTGGAGGTAGAGCATTCTAGATAAAGGTAACAAGAGCAAAAGTTATGAGGTGAAAATGAGATTGTTGTGTTCTAGAAACCAAAATGTAGTATAACTGGAGCATACTGAACAAAGGGAAAGTTGGGCAATACAAGACCAATGTACCTAAGACCTTGATACCAACATTAAAGACTTTTGATCCTAAGCATAATATGTTATAATTAGCAAGTATAATGGGTATAATCATTCTGAAAATTTTTTGGAGAATGTTTGGGAGATGGCAAAAGTTGAAGTAAGGAGACTGGTTAGGAGGCCATGATTGAAATACAGGTCAGAGATGATATCTTCGACTAATTATGGGAGGAGAATTCGACTAAGTAGGGGAGATGGAAAGGAGTAGGTAGATGTATGTTGGAGACTGTATTAGTCTATTCTCATGCTGCTGATAAATTCATACCAGCGACTGGGCAATTTACAAAAGAAAGAGGTTTAATCAACCTATAGTTCCACATGGCTGGGGAGGCCTCATGATCATGGTAGAAGGCAAGGAGGAGCATGGCAGGTCTTACACAGATGGTAGCAGATAAAGAGAGAGAATGAGAGAGAATCAAAAGTGGAAACCCATTACAAAAGCACCAGATCTCGTAAGACTTATTCACTACCATGAGAACAGTATGGGGGAAACTGCTCCCATGATTCAGTTACCTCCTTCCAAGTCCCTCACACAACATGTGGGAATTATGGGAGTACAATTCAAGATGAGATTTGGGTGAGGACACAGAGCCAAAACATATCAGGGACAAAGCCTGATTCAATGTAAGAGACAAAGAGGAGTCAAGGTTAAATTCCAGATGTCCAATATTTGTAACTAGACAAATGGTGATGTCATTTGCTGAGCTAAGGGAGACTGGGAGAAGACCATGATTAGAGGGGAAAATCAGACAACTGGAAAGTTTGGCTGAGAGAAATGCTATCACCCAAGGGCCAATTCATTCTGGATCAGAGAGATCTGGATCTTTTACTCCTTTGAATGAGAACCAAGAAGCATCTTGAAATTCAATTTCCACACAAGTGTGGAAGTAGAAACAATATCTCTTTTTAAGGATATCTGGTGCAAAAGGAAAGTTTTTATTAACTATGCATTTTAATGAAAATAATAAGGGCCATCCTCCCTCATTTTTCTAATTAAGGATGTCTCTGACAACCAGCATATCATAGGCCCCAGTAGTATAATACATGAAAAATATCAGAAGTCAAACTATATTATGGGACTTTATTGTGAAAACCTAAAACTGATTTATTCTTTGACTTCAGCTGTAAATGGGTTTCAAAGTTGCCAAAATATAAGTTAATGTACTTAGTATTCAAATCAATTCTTGTGACATGGAGAAAAAAATTGTAAGAATAACATTATTGATATTTTGAAAAAAGTTTAATCCTGAGTACCCTCTCTGGTTATTTTACCTGAAAGAAAATTGCTTTCATATTCCTGAAAGCTATACTTCTTTACATAGAAGGATGTTAGCAGAGAAACATAGTAGCAGAGTTGCTCATATCAGATTTTAACACCACCCTGTTTTGCTCAACAAAAAGAATATATTAAAACTAAAATCTTGTCTAATGCCAAGAAAAAATGGCTAATTTGGCAAAAATTGTATTAGTCATTTTATAGTGCCCAGAAGAACAATAAAATAAGACTGATTTTTTTTCTAATATAATTTTTTTGGCTACACATGATTATAGCTTTGATTTCTTAGCCTAAGTAGTTTGGAAGTTGGAAACATTGTAGCATGAGCTTAGAAAGCTGCTGAATAAGTAGAAATACAAATTTATAGCATGTTTTAGAAGAAATATTGCTCCTTAATGCCAAGTACTGTATGTGTAATTAATCAAACTGTCACCTGGTTTAATTGAATCAATAAAATAATATGGAAATAGCTTATTAGCTTATCTGCAAATGAGGATGGAAAAGTACTGAAAGATGTTTGAAAATTGCTTTTTCTCTAAAATATTTAAAATTCTCCATAACAATTGATATATCCTATTATTTTTGCACAATTTTGGAAATGTCTACAAAGCAAAAAAGACAAGTTTGAATTCAAAATCCAGTTTGAATGGTAACAAATTCTGAATTAAGAGATTTCAAATATAAGAACTTTTGCCATATTTTAAATTGTGCTAAAAATAATGGTTTATTAGGATAATATTTATTATTTTTGCCTTGAATAAATAAAATTAAAGGGGATAATTCTAGTTCTTAGTAAAACTAAAGGATTAAGTAAAAGTCTGCTTCAAAAATGGTAATGAAATTTTTTATATGTACTCATCCTTTACCTTGATTGCCTTCTTTATGCCTTCCATTCCATTTTATGCCACTCAGCATGTTGACATATTGTGACAATAAATATACTTTATTTCCAATGTCATCGAATATAAAACCAGAATGCAAACTCAGAAGCATCAAAAATATCATTGTTCATTTTATTTCTCAAAAAGGTGGACAAGAAAGAATGAAATATATAAAATTTTTGGATTATTTTAGCATACCTAGAATATATTTTGATTTTAAAGGGGACTTTTTTTCTTTCGACAATGTTCCTCATCTCGTTAGTACTTAATTTATCCCTTTTAGAATGAGAAATCATCTTTTTTTCTGTTTTTTACTTCCTTGGTTTACAGATAAAATTATATTGTGCTATTACCTTGGTGATACCAAATATTTACAAAGATTTGGGAATTTTTTACGGGGTTCTATTTTCAGTTCTGCAACTGTTTTTTTTTATCCTATCCATCCTCCTTCCCTTTGTCTGCATTTTTATTTTCCACTTTGTTATATTTTTTTCCTAGCTCCCTCTCTCATTTGCTTACTTTCACTCCCTCTCTCCCCACACCCCCCCCACACACACACATACACACACACACACACACACACACACACACACTCAAATGCTTTTTCTGTCATACCCATGCTTCAGGTTTCTAGAAGACTCCTTAGATCATTCTTATATTAATTTTCTACTTGTTTATCATTTTTTCAACATAGTCTTGAAAAACACATCTGGTTTCCATTCTAATCTGTATTCCTCTGAGAGTAGCATCATGTTATACAAGTCAAAGAATTCTCAAATAATAACCCATAATGATGCATCTTCTGGTAATTTAAACTTTTATCCAGTAACTTTAAGAGCTATTCATGTAGTCTAACTTGGCAGCCTTTTTTTTAAGATAAAAGTTTACGGAGGTGAGGTGTATTTGGAAACCTACTTTTTCAAAATGAGAAATTTTTGAAACTAAACATGGAAAATGATGCTCTATTTTCAGTAGCAATTCATTTCTGAGCGTTCACAATTGAAATGACACATACAACTTATGTGCTATGGAAATGAGGTGATAGTGAAGCCTATGTACTGAAAAAGGAAGACAAAAACATTATAACTACTAAGAAAGAGCAAGTAGATATTAGTGAGAAATTATTGAAAACTACTTACAAAATATAAAGCTGTGTGCATTATGAGAATATACAGTGTTCAGAGGTAGTATGAAACAACATGACCTATGGGGAGTTGTCAGGATTCAAATGATTTGCAATCAGACATTCTGCATTTGAATTATTGTTCTTAATAATTGTGTGAAATAGGCAAGTTAATTTAACTTCTCTGAGTCCATCACATGTTACAAAAATAATAGAGGACAAATTTCCACTGGAAGAAGCCTAAAGGGCTGGCGAGTGGATGTAAAAAATAAATAGGGTGCTTTAGAAGATCTGAAGTGAGACTACAGTTCAAAAGAAGATAATGAGATCATTCTAGTGGCAGCATTATAGGTGAGATTGAGCAGAAACTCGCGTGGGAAGGTCAGCCTGAGAAGAAGGGAAATACTAGAGCCTGAATGATCCTAATAAACAGTAAAAGCAGAGATGAATACAGTAGAAAACAGAGACTAATCTTCTGGCATACATCTCTATTTTATATATTAAAGGCTTACATAGCATTTACTGCGTGCCAGGCAATTTTCTAAGCATTTTATAAAATTAAATAATGCAGTCAATAATATTAAGTTGGCATTATTTTTATCCTCATTTTGCAAGTGATGAAACTAGTCTTAGGTATAGTTTGCCAGAACAAGGAAAGAAGTGGAATAAAATTTGAGGTGACTTCAGTTCTCCAGCAAACATTGCTAGAAAGTTAAAGGACAGATAGTTCTGTCCAGGAAGAAAATAGTAATAACACTAATAATTACAACAGCAGCATTTATTGAGCCTTTATTAAGTGCCAGTCACTGTTTCAAGTTTATATATATATCCCTCTTTTGGCACATATATATTCCTATTTATATATATATACATATATATATATATATATATATAGAAAGAGAGAAAGAGAAGGAACGGTAATGAAAGAATATAAGTACTCCTTTATCCTCATTTTCCAGATGAAGAAACAAGGCACAAGAGAGTTTAAGTAACTTTCACAAGTTAATAAAGTTTGAAATAAATTGGAATATTGATACAGATGGGCTAATCTGAAGCCTGAGCCTTTAGTCACTATTACTTTCAACATAGGATTTATTTTCATAAAGGGAGTGGGGAGGGTGTCCCTAACATGCTTCACTTTTTCAAGTATGTGGCATCTTAAAGTGGAATATGCTAGTTGACATGGTCAGCTCACATGTAAAGAACCCAAATAAGAAGCCCTCCAATACTGAAGTGAAACTTACTAAGAAAAAAAAAAAATACTCATCTCCAGAGGACTCTCATGCCAGCCAGCCATAATACTAAACTTAATCTTTAATAATACATATGAACCAAAGATGACAAACATTTGGAGAAAAGAAGAAAGATCAAAGTGAAGGCACCAAGAAAACTGATACTTCATAAAGGCAATCCAAGAAATATAAAATATGTATTTCAAATTCTTACTAGAATTTATATATTCATTCATTTAAAAAATATTCACTATACACCTCCTACTATGTTTCAGACTCCAAATTGTGGTAGTAAATGCCATGGTGATATAACCCCACCCCTCCACCTTCAGAAAAAACAACAGCAGCAACACCTGTTACTTGCTCCCATGGAGCTTATTTGAAATTATATTGCATTATTTTAAAAGCATAATCTGACAGAACATGAAGCAGACAAAAAAAAAAAAAAACGATTAGGAATGAAGAATATGATAGCAGAACAAATAATTTGGCAGAATGGTTAAGTAATAGACTGAATATGGCTAAAAAGCAAATAAATTATTTTTAATGTCCAGCATTCAAAATTAGAACAAAAAAGAGAGAGGTAGAAAATAGAGAAATGTTAAAGGATATGGAAGATCAATTTAGACAGTTTGTCTTCACTTCAAAACGAATTCCAGGAAGAAAATATGAAGGAAAAGCAAGAGAGCAATGAACACTTCACAAAACTGAATAAGAACTCAAGTGATCAATTGAAATGACCCACCAATGGCTAAGCATAATGAGTAAAGAACTATGTCATGGTAAAATCTCTGAACTCAAACAATAAGTAGAAAATATTGAAAGTTTCTAAAAATAAAATTTGCACAAGTTGCTTATAAAGGAACTAGAATCAGATTGGCATCAGATTATATCATTAGGCAGCACTCGATGCTGGAAGAAAGTACAGAATACCGACAAAGATTTGAGCAAAATGATATTAAGCTAAAATATATACCAGTTAAAATATCATTCAGATGCAAGTATAAATAAAAACATTTTCATGCAAATAAGAACTTTAAATGTTTACCAACTTTAGACCCTCCCTGAAATAATTACTGTGGCAAAATAAAAAATGTTTCCAAGAGGAAGTGTGAGGTACAAAACAAAAAGGATGAAATACTACTCAACAATAAAAATAAATGATTTACTAGTATGTAGAACACATGCATGAATCTCAAATGCATTATGCTAAGTGAAAGAAGCCACACCCAAAAGGCTACATGCTGTATGATTCCATTTTACATTCTAGAAAGGCAAAAACTATAGGTACAGAAACAGATTGCCAGAGGATGTGTAGTGGGGATGAGAGATTGACAACAATGGGGCATGAAAGGATTATTTGGGTGATGGAACAGTTCTGTATCTTGATTGTGGGGGCAGTTACACAATCATGTGCTTTTGGCAGAACTCACAAAACTAAAGGTGAAAATTACAGCGTATAAATGATACCTCATATATAAATACATACATATATATGTACTAATGAGGGGACAAAACAGCGGAGAGTAAAGAAACTAGTTAAATATATATTCGAATCTCAGTGTTAAAATTTTAAAAACAGGGGAGAGGGCAAGATGGCGGACTAGACAAAGCAAGGTGGAACAGCTGCCACGGAGGGACTAAGGTGACTGGCGTACTTCTAACAGATCTTCAGAGGGAAGGCACCAAGTGTCGTCACGGGGAAAACACAGAAGCTGGGCTGAAGTGGGAAAAAGCCAGGAACCCTGCCCAGGGCTATGGTGCACCAGGACTTGTTCCTGGTTCCCAACGACTCAAGGAGAATGGGCCAGTTGAACTGGCAAGGAGCAACCGGCTCTCACAACGGGCCTCAGTGCAGGAGGAGACTCCTAAACCACCACAGATACTCGAGTTGACAGGGAGACTGCTTAGAGAAGTGGTAGGGACAGCAAACCAGCTGATGTGGAGCCTAGAGGGTTTGGCGTGAGAGCATCTGTAGCAGAACACGGCCAGGGACAGCCATCCTCCTAGGCTTGGCTTGCTCCCATAGGAGACTTGAGCCTCAGGAGAACTGTCAGACCTGAACTCTGCAGGTCAGTCTTGCCCATCAGACGGGGCCAGTCCAGCCTGAGCACCTCTTGGTCTGCTGGCTTCTCCTGTGGCCCCAGCCTTGCCACATCTGCTTGCAGGGCATCCTCCGGTGTTCTGGGGGCCTACCTCATAGCTCCTGCGCTGGTGGATCATGCTTGACTGGTGGAGAGCGCCAGTGGGGCAGCCCCCAGGGCCAGCCCGGCCACTCTGCCTGCTCCCTCTCCACACGCGTCTTCCCCCAGGCCCACAGCAATCCCCCAATCATGTTACCAGCACACGTGTGTATGGGTGGGTTTTGCTTTCCTTGCCCTAACAGCGTGTGTGTGTGTCTGTGTGTATGCATCCTGCCCTGCCACTGCTGGGGCAGAAGTGCACTCTGCTCTCCCACAGCACTTCCCACCACTAACCATGATTGCAGTTGGAGCCTTGGCAGGCACTTACCCAGCTAGCCAGCCCCACCCCCGCCAGCACCCCACCCTCCCGCCAAAGCTGCTGCTGTGGGAGTGAAGCTAAGCATGGAGAACAGCAGACCATCCCCTGCCCTGAGTGACTATCCCTGCCTGCAGTGCACAGATCACACAGGGTCCTGTGCCCTCCAGCGCCCCAACCCTGTGCCAACATTACCAACAGTGCAACCGCCTGCAGTCACCAGCAGGGGCCCCCCCCACCAACCCATCAGTCCTGGAGCCATATTGCCTCCACCACTGTGATGAATGCCCATATGAAAAGAGGAACCCTGGCATCCACTAGCACCCTGCTTCAGCCAATGAGTGTGCACCCCAACACATTGCTATTGCTGCTGCTGCTGCTGCTGGCATCCTGCTGTCACTGCACTATGAAATGCTTTGACCGACACCACCCATCAGAGAGTAGTGACCAGTGGTATGGGAGCAACTTAGCTCCCCCAGGACAGTGGATTGCTAACCTTGAGGAGCCAGAGAACAAAGTCAGGGCCCAATACAAGTCCCTCAGAGTTAGATCTCACAGTCCAGGAGTTGGGAACTGAGCGTTGGCCCCCTAGAATCTTCCAGAAACGAAGCCAGTTGGCTAAATCTACCTTATACCACAATCAAACCTTCAAGGTCATCAAATAGGATGAAAGAAAGAACCATTCAAAGATCAGCACTTCAACGACTGAAGGAACATAAGCCCACAAAAATGAGAAAGAACCAGCTCAAGAATCCTGACAACTCAAAAAGTCAGAATGCCTTCTTTGCTCCACATGACTGCACCACTTCTCCAGCAAGGGTTCTGAACCAGGCTGAGATGGCTGAAATGATAGAAATACAATTCAGAATATGGATAGAAATGAATATCATTGAGATGCAGGAGTACATTGAAACCCAATTGAAGGAAGCTAAGAATCACAATAAAATGATGTAAAAGCTGACAGACAAAATAGCCACTATAGAAAGAAACATAATCACCCTGATAGAGCTGAAAAACATGCTACAATCATTTTACAATGTGATCACAAGTGTTAATAGCAGAATAGACCACATGGAGGAAAGAATCTCAGAGCTTGAAGACTGGCTTCTGAAATAAGACAGTCAAAAAAGAATAGAGAAAAAGGAATAAAAAGCAGCAAACAAAATATCTGAGAAATATGGGATTATTTAAAGAAACCAACTCTATGACTCATTGGTGTCCCTGAAAGAGATGGGGTGAGTAAAAGCAACTTGGAAAACATATTTCAGCATATCATTCATAAGAACTTCCTCAACTTAGCTAAAGAGGTCAACATTCAAATTCAGGAAAGCAGAGAACCCCAGTAAGATATTTCGCACAAGAAGATTATCCCAAGACACATAGCCATCAGATTCTCTAAGGTCGAAATGAAAGAAAAAATGTTAAAGGCAGCTAGAGAGAAAGGTCAGGTCATCTGCACCTACAAATGGAAGTCCATCAGACTAACAGAGGGCTTCTCAGAAGAAACCCTACAAGCCAGAAGAGACTGGGGGCCAATATTCAACATTATTAAAGAAAGTAAATTCCAACCTAGAATTTCATTTCTCGCCAAACTAGCTTCATAAGTGAAGGAGAAATAATGTCCTTTTCAGACAAGCAAATGCTGTGAGGATTAGTTACCTCCAGACCTGCCTTACAAGAGCTCCTGTAGGAAGCACTAAATATGGAAAGGAAAAACCATTGCTAGCCACTACAGAAACACACAGACCAGTGACACTATAAAACAACCACATAAACAAGTGCCCATACGAACCAGCTAACATCATGACAGGATTAAATCCACACAAAGCAATACTAACCATGAATGTAAATGGGGTAAATGCCCCAATTAAAAGGCACAGAGTGGCATGCTGAGTAAAGAACCAAGACCCATTGGTATACTGTCTTCAAGAGATGCGTCTCACTTGCAGTGACACCCATAGTCTTAAAGTAAAGGGATGGAAAAAAAAACTACCAAGAAAATGGAAAAGTGAAAAAAATAGGAGTTTCAATCCTAATGTCAGACAAAAGAGACTTTAAACCAACAAAGATAAAAAGACAAGGACGAGTGTTACATAATGATAAAGGGTTCAATTCAGTAAGAAGACCTAACCTATCCTAAATATATATGCACCCAACACAGGAGCACCCAGATTCATAAAGCAACTTCTTAGAGACCTTCAAAGAGACTTAGACTCTCATACAATGACAGTGGGGGGACTTTAACACCCCACTGACAGTATTAATACAGATCATTGAGGCAGAAAATTAACAAAGATACTCAAGACCTGAACTCAGCACTGGATCAAATGGACCTGATAGATATCTACAGAATTCTCCACCCAAAACAACAGAATACACATTCTTTTCATTGCCACATGGTATATACTCTAAAATTGATCATACAATTGAACATAGAACATTCCTCAGCAAATGCAGAACTGAAATCATAAGAACCAATCTCTTGGACCACAGCACAATAAAATTAGAAATCAAGAATAAGAAATTCATTCAAAATCATACAATTACATGGAAATTGAATAACCTACTCCTGAATAACTTTTGGGTAAATAATGAAATTCAGGAAGAAATTAAGAAGTTCTTTGAAGTTAATGAGAACAAAGATGCAACATACCAGAATCTCTGGGACACAGCTAAGGCAGTGTTAAGAGGGAAATTTATAGGTCTAAATGCCCACATAAAAGAGATAAAAAGATCTCGAGTTAACAACCTAACATCACAACTAAAAGAACTAGAGAACCAAGAGAAAACCAACCCCAAAGCTAGCAGAAAACAAGAAATAACCAAAATCAGAGCTAAACTGAAGGAGATTCAGACATGAAAAATCATTCAAAAGATCAACGAATCTAGCAGTTGTTTTTTTAATTAATCAACAAGATAGACTGCTCAAGATAGACTGCTAGCTAGACCAATAAAGAAAAGAGAGAAGATCCAAACAAACACAATCACAAAAGACAAAGGGGATATTACCCCTACCTCACAGAAATACAAACAACCATCAGAGAATACTATAAACACCTCTGTGCACATAAACTAGAAAATCTAGAAGGAATGGATAAATTCCTGGACACATACACACTCCCAAGACTGCGCCAGGAAGAAATTGAATCTCTGAATAGACAAATAACAAGTTCTGAAACTGAAGCAGTAATAAATAGCCTACCAGCCAATAAAAATGCAGCACCAGATTCATAGCTGAATTCTACCAAAAGGTACAAAGAAGAGCTGGACCATTTCTACTGAAACTATTCCAAAAAATTGCAGAGGGACCCCTCTCTAGCTCATTCTATGAGGCCAGCATCATCCTGATACCAAAACCTGGCAGAGATACAACTTCAGGCCAATACCCTTGATGAACATAGATGCTAAAATCCTCAACCAAATACTAGCAAACTAAATCCAGCAGCACATCCAAAAGCTTATCCACCATGATCAAGGTGGCTTCATCCCTGGGATGCAAGGTTGGTTCAACATACGTAAATCAGTAAATGTAATTCATCACATAAACAGAAATAAGACAAAAACCACATGATTATCTCAATAGATGCAGAAAAATGCCTTCAATAAAATTCAACACGCTTTCAAATTAAAAACTCTCAATAAACTAGGTATTGAAGGAACATACCTCAAAATAATAAGAGCCATATATGACAAACCCACAGCCAATATCATACTGAATAGACAAAAGCTGGAAGCATTCCTGTTGAAAATCGGCACAACACAAGGATATCCACTCTCACCACTCCTATTCAACATAGCATTGGAACCTCTGGCCGGGGCAATCAGGCAAGAGAAGTATTCAAATAGGAAGAGAGGAAGTAAAATTATCTTTCTGTTCAGATGACATGCCCATTGCCTCAGTCCAGAAGCTTCTTAAGCTGATAAACAACTTCAGCAAAGTCCCAGGATACAAAATCATTCTGCAAAAATTGCTCTCATTCCCATATACATACAATAGGTAAGTAGAGAACCAAATCATGAATTGTGAATGAACTCCCGTTCACAAATCATGAATTGTGAATGAACTCCCGTTCACAATTGCTACAAAAAGAATAAAATACCTAGGAATTACAGCTAACAAGGGAAGTGAAGGACCTTTTCAAGGAGAACTACAAAACACTGCTCAAAGAAATTAGAGGACACAAACAAATGGAAAAACATTCCATGCTCATGGATAGACAGAATCAATATTGTGAAAATGGCCATTCGGCCCAAAGTAATTTATAGATTCAATGACACTGGCATTCTTCACAGAATTAGAAAAAACTTTTACAATTTATGTGGAATCCAAAAAGGGGCCAAATAGCCCTTTCTCTCCAAAAACAAAGAACAGCCAATATACACATCATCTCTGTGTCTTTCTATCATGCCCTTTGTTTGTCTTGTAATATTGTATTGTATACCAAGCTTGTGTATAAAAGAACTGTAGAGTCTGAAGATGATGTTATTTGTCACCAGAGGTGGTTCTTCCTTTTCTCATTTAGGATGAGGAACTCAGACTATGATTTAATCAGTGGTTGAGCTGGATCAGAGCTGGAATGCAGTTTTAATTCACATTTTGTTCTCCTCTGTTCTTTGGACATGGCATTCATGAGCCTTAAATTAAGAAACTGGAAGTTTCTGAATCCTCAGCCATGAAAATTTAGAGAGATTCAATTCTATCCTTTGAACGTGTTGAGCTTAACTCTTTATTCTTCGATACTACACATCTTCAAAATTTAATATATGTCTTGATGAGAAGACCAACCAGGTATTTGCGAGACTACCTCGTAGTCACTGTAAGAACTGTAAAAGACTTCATAGAGACTTCAAAAATTTCTGACCCAGCCCTGCCTCAGCCTTTCAAAACACCACATAACTCAGCAAATATCTTGTGGTAAAAATTAGCTGCCATGTATGTGATACTGCTTTAAATTTTTATACCTGCCTGCATAATCGTCCAAAGTTCTGATGGTTCATCCCTCCCATAGTAATGTACTTCTGCCTATGCTAACCCTGATTCTCAGCAGTACTCAGAATCTGTAGATGCTTTCAAGGGATGAAAATAACAGAGTGAGAGCTCACATAGGAATGACTCTTCCCTCCCTAGAATTTTAACCTCTCCCTTGCCCATTGTTTGCAGTGTCCTTAAAATAGCATTTTTGTAGTATCTCTACTTTTTTCTCATTATTGAAGTGGAAACATTGCCTACAAGAACTGCTGTATCCTACTGAGAAGCAAAAGTGATTTTTTAAACTGTCTTTAGTCTTCTTACAAAAAAAAAACTTAAAACCCCCTAGAAAAGTTGAAAACAAAGCAATAGAAAAAGAAAATACCATGTAACTATTTACCAAAAGAAAGCTAACATAGTAATATTCATGTAGAATAAATTAAAATTCAAGGAAGAAGACATTGGTAAGTATTAATATGTATGTATCAAAAATATTGCATAGAAATACATAAAGCAAAAATGTTCAGACTCTCATGGATTAACCAACAAGTCTGTAACAACAATATAATATTTTAATCCTCCTCCCTTAAATAACAATAGTTAAATCTGACAAATAGTTGTTAAAGAATATTTATTAGGAAAACATTTGTAAGTTTGGTGTGTGTGTGTGTGTGTGTGCCTATTAGACACTGCATTCAACAGTCAAGACTATACATTCTTTTCAAGTGAAGATACAAATGGAACAATTGCAAACATTTTCCACATACTATCATAAATGAAATCTCAGCAATATATAGACTTTATTACCTTCCTACTGCTCCTCACCCACTGATGTCCTTTCTTCCTTACCTAAATTAAACATGGCTAATCATTATAGTTATTTATTCACACTCACCTTCATCTCTTTTGCAATTCTTCACCTTTTCAGTTCACTGAAAAAGCCACAAACCTAATTAAAGATAATTCTCCACATCTGAGTTTGTGCAGCTAAATGTATTCAGAAATTATACAACCATGCTAAGTAGTCTCATTTTTAATTCATAATTATATAACTCAAATCGGTCTTAATTCTGTCAGACAATCCTACTGCATTCCCTATTACTTTATTTCTCCCGTTCACCTAGACAACTACTTCCTCCTTTATTTCTCTTCAGCTCCCCAGCACCACCTCCCCATCTTTAATCTCAGATGGTGACTTTGCTTTCTACTTCAATTAGAAATGTAAAGCAATAAGAACCTCCACAAATTCCCACCACCACATCTACCCAATTACCAGCATTATGTACCATATTCTCTGCTTTCCCTTCTTTGCTCCTACCTAAGGTCAACTTTTCCTTTATATTTCACAAATATAACTTCATTTACTCCTCCAATTATCCTATGAACTGGTGTTGATGGTATCATTTTACAGCTGGGGGGAAAGGGTCAAAGTCAAATCATTATAGAAGAACCGTTCTAGCTCTGTGTTCTCTATCGCCTTGTTACTCAGAGGTGATTCTGCAGATCAGTAGCATCACCAACACCTGTGATGTTTTTGGGCCCCAGACCTAATTAATCCAAAAAAGGATGCATTTTTAAAAGATGAGTCTCAAGTGTTTCTGATGCTCTTTGATATTGAAAGAACACTCCTGTATATCAGTCTGTCCTTCCCCATGCACATTCCACTATAGTATAGTGGCACCAATTATTTAAAACACAAAATTGGTTCTTAGATTATGTTTTACTAGAACTCAATCCTTCTCCAAGGTACTAATTCAAGCCCTCCATAAATTCTATCAGTTTCTTGCAAACGAAGTTTCTGATGATGTTCCTTTTTTTGGTGTGATTGATTTGATTAAGTTTGGATTCAGTTAGTCTCAGTAGTCAGGGTAGGAGCTTGGTGGTAGCCACATCAAAGAATTTGGAATTACCAGCCTTGTAAGAGCCAGTCCTTATTGTATTCATTCATTTTAACTGTTAATTTCTCATTCACTGAGAAAGGACTTGGTTTAATTAACAACAGAACAAAATTTTGCAAATTTGATCTTGGTATATGGACTTATTTTAAGGCATATTGTTAGTGGTGAATACTGAGAATCCACCTATGGAAAAAATTTGAGAGCCTATAATTTATTTTTTAAAATAATGGAACTAAATTTTAGTTTTTTGTTCAGTGCAGAAGTCTGACCGACAGTAAACATTCTGATGGAAATATTTTAGTGAAAGGGTAGGGAACTGACACTACGTCATTAAGACTTCTGCTAGCATTTTTCCCATTAGAGCACAATGGCTCCAAACAAAGAGGAAATGATATAAGTGAACCACAGCAACCTCCATTTACACTAAGAGGAAGACACTGAACTCTCATGAAAGTTTTCTCTCTTTTACATTTGAGCCCTCTCCCCACATTTTGAAAGAAACCTGCATTTCAAATAAAGTATACATACACTGACCTCACCAAAACATAAATTTTGTTATCACTTTGATTGCATTATTTCAAGGTTTTAAATGTTTAAATTAAAAATACTCCACTTTATACTTATACAGTAACAGGAACTATGTACTCCTTGGCTCCTCTTTTCTTCATGATTTTCATAGGGGTAGGATTGGTCCATTCCTGTTGCTATTACAAAAAAACTACACTCAGCTAACAAAAAGTTTCAAGCCCTTGGCAAACATTTCAAAATTCTCTCTTCCAATTCAAAATCTTCCAATAGACTATCATCTTTCTCCATTACAAATAATCTGTGGGGAAATTAAATCTATGACCATTTGAAATAGTTAGACTCATTAACAACTTATGACTTAAGGGGTAAAGCCACATCACTCACGTCGTTCATTAAGCAACTATAATATTTAAATGAACTTATAATTACCCACCAGTTATTTCAATCATCCTCAAAGATTTGAGTTCAATGCGTTATTTCCTGACACACACATTTTTAAAAGCTTCTTACACTTGGATAACCACTCCATCTTAATGTCCTTTGTTCTTTGTCTTCTTCACGTTCTTAAAGGATATTCAGGGTGGTCTTTTCATTGTCTTGCCTTGTTACTCAACTTCACTTTTATGTACACTCCATTGCCTGAATTCATTTTCCATGTTTGAACCCCTGAAAATCTAATCAGTTTTTAAGTAAGACCCCACTGACTACCTCATCGCACAGTCTCTTGCAACTTCATCGCACAGACATCTTTTGCATGTCCTTCCCCATGCACATTCCACTATAGTATAGTAGCACCAATCATTTAAAAAATAAAATTGGTTCTTAGATTATGTTTTACTACAACTCAATCCTTCTCCAAGGTACTAATTCAAGCCTTCCATACATTCTATTAGTTTCTTGCAAATGAAGTTTCTGATGGTGTTCACAGTCTCTTTTGCATCCTAAAAGTTTCATTTCTGATGCAATATATTTGCCCCTTTATCTCATATTAACTTTATAATAGACGTTGAATTTTTCCCCAAGTATGATCTGTAATATGTTTTATCAACTCATTTGATCATAATTGGCTGTTAAAGGCTGTATTCTTTACTTGTCTTGAAACTTGCAGTGTTTTTCACATAGTCTGCTGTTACTAAACTAAATGTGGGTCTGCTTGCCTGGCACAGTAAAGCCAAACACTCACACCAAGTTTTGCAGTAAGAGTAAGGAGGACGTTTATTTACAGGGTGCCAAGCAAGGAGAATTGGGCAGCTAATCCTTAAGAGCTGGCCTCCCCAATGGCCTATAAGCAAGGGCTCTTAAAAGCAGAGACACTTCTTTTTAGGAAAGCAGAAGTTACAGTCAAAATTGTAAATCAATACTTAGAGGTTATATTAATACATTGGTTTGGCCCAAAATGGCAGGCTATCTTGAAGTGGGGGTTTATAGGTCATAGGTGGATTCAGAGATTCTTTTGATTTGCAATTGCTTAAGGAAGTCAAGGCTTTGTTTAAAAACTTGGGGTCATCAGAAGGGAAAGTTGAGGTTTGACCTGTGGGCATTACTCTCTCCAGGCCCTTCAGGAAAAAATTTAGAACAAAGAACAACAATCAGATTTCATATTCTCCTTATCTGAAGTCTACGTGACTGCAGTTGGCCTTTTCCATCTGATGGGGGTCTGGGTTTCTGAAAAACAACTTAGGGACGTGTGTCATCTTTAGTTTCTGTAGGGAACCAAACATCTTGTCCTCCTTGCTTATTGAGTGAGTTGCTGATTTACTTCTCAAGGCTAGCTATATGCCTGGAATTTCTCCTGAAGGGACTCAAGACTTTCCCTTATTTCATACTTGGGATGTTGCAGCAAGCCCCTAAGAGGGGTCTCTGTTCTGTCTTGCTACAAGAGATATTTCTTACAGAAATGTGTAAATAAATGAATAAGTGGCAAATAGCTGATTTAGGCTGGGGAAATAATACTGGAGGTTTTTTTCCTGCTTAATAGAGGTAGATTATATTTCCTCATGTCTTAATTCATATAATCTAAAATAAAGGACATAATTTGAATATAAATTAAATTTTTAAAAGGCCTCACTTTTACAAATGAAGAAGTTGAGACCCAATTGGAAAGTGAGTTGCTGGAAACTACATATATAGTCCGAAAAATTTAAACTAGAACTAGTCCTGAATCTTCATCCCATGGTCTTCCTAAGGACAATTCTTTCCACTAGAGATACCAGGTTAACAGCAGTGTCTCGGTTGTCAGGCTGTTTCAAGGAGGGGATAACTGAAAGGTATGGCAAAGCACACAGGTCAGTTCATATTGGATGTCACATGTTTAAAACTTTTATTATTATTAAAACAATGGGCAATATGTTTGTATATATATTTAATTATGTATATGCCCATTTTTTCACATAAGGTTTATTTTACATAGTTGTACATAAATGTGTTGAATACAATAGCATAGAATAATATTTTAAATAAGCAGATAAGGAAAAGAGGATTAAAAAGTGAGATAGAAGGGAAGATAAAAGCCTGAAATGAGGTTAGAATGTGAAATTCTATTGAAAAATCTTTTACTTTTGTTAGACTTGGTCCATGAATTAGATTGACTCTGAGCATTCTATCTGTCAAGGCAGAGGGAATGACAATGCCACTTTGGATAATTGGGAAGTATCCAAAAACAAAGCAATGTACACATCAAGTACACCTATTCCCTATACTAAGACAAGATAATATTGTTTTCTTGTGAATCCCTATATCAAACAGGATAGACAGAATTATGCTATAGTAACAAGCATTAGTAAAATCTTAGTGGCTTATGCTGACACAGGTTTATTTTTCACTCACACTGTGTGTCCATTGCATATAAGATGAGGTCTCTATCTACCACAGCAACTCATACATACAAGCCAGAGGAGACTTCATCTCATTTATAATCAGTGCAGCAGGAGGAAGAGAAATGGGTGGCCTGTATAGTGGTTCTTAAAGCTTCCACTTGGAAAAGACACATTTCATTTGAGCTCAAATTTCTTCATTTCATTTCCCAGAGCAAGCCCCATGTTCATACTTATCTTCAATGAACTTAAAGATAATTTGCAGTCCAACCTTGTGCCTTGGAAGGATAAAAAGGTGAATATTTCTGAACAGCCCAACTGATTACCACACTCTCCATAGAGAAGCACTGCATGAAGTAAAGAGTTATGTTGACATAGAAAATACAGCCATAACTGAGTCTATGACATTGCACTATGTTGACCAAGGGCATAAAGACAAGGCAAAAGCTGGTAAAAATGGTTCTACCAGTGGCTAGGAAAAATCAGTTCTGATATATAGCTCTTTACTGGTCTACCTTAATTCAGGAGTATATTTCAGCTTTCCTAAAGAAAGGGATAAAAGTTACTCCTAAATACATATTGCGTCTCTCAACAAAGCTTTTATATGTATGAACTAATAGTGAGTTTGCATTTATATCCCTTAAGAAATAATATTAATAACAATACTTTTTTCTTCTTTTTTAAAAATAGCTTTTGAGGTACATGGGTTTTTTTTTTTTACATGGATGGATGAATTACATAGTGCTGAATTCTGATATTTTAGTGCACCCATCACCCAAGTAGTGTACATTTTACCTAATGTGTAGTTTTGTATCCCTAGCCCTCCTCTCACCCTCCCCGCTCTGAGTCTCTAAAATCTATTATACCACTCTGTATGCCTTTGCGTACTCGTAGCTTAGCTCCCACTTAAAAGTGAGAATATATGGTTTTTGGTTTTCCACTCCTATGTTACTTCACTTAGAATAATGGCCTCCAGCTCCATCTAAGTTGCTGCAAAGGAGGTAATTTCATTCCTTTGAATGGCTGAGTAGTATTCCATGGTGTGTATGTACCACATTTTCTTTATCCACTCATTAGTTGATGGGCACTTAGGTTGGTTCTACATCTTTGCAATTGTGAATTGTGCTGCTGTAAACATACATGGGCAAGTGTCTTTTTCATATAATGACGTATTTCCTTTGGGTAGATACCCCGTAATAGGATTGCTGGATCAAATGGTAGTTCTATTTTTAACTCCTCAAGGACCCTCCATTGCGGTTTTCCATAGAGGTTGTACTAATTTACATTCCCACCAATAGTGAATAAGTGTTCCCTTTTTCCCACATCCATGCTAACCTCTATTGTTTTTTGACTTTTTATGAATAATAATGGCCATTCTTTCAGAATTCATTGTGATATCTCATTGTGGTTTTAATTTGCATTTCCCTGATGATTACTGATGTTGAGCATTTTTTCATATATTTATTGGCCATTTGTATATCTTCTTTTAAGAAATGTCTATTCATGTCCTTTGCCCACTTTTTGATGGAATTATTTGTATTTTTTTCTTGGTAATTTGTTTGAGTTCCTTGTACATTCTGGATACTAGTCCTTTTTTGGATGTGTAGTTTGCAAATATTGTTTCCCATTCTGTGGGTTTTCTGTTTACTCTGTCGATTATTTCTTTTGTTGTGCAGAGGGTTTTTAGTTTAATTAGGTCTCATTTATTTATTTTTGTTTTTGTTGCATTTGCTTTTGGGATATTTGTTATAAATTCTTTTCCTAGGTTAGTGGCTAGAAGAGTTTTTCCAATGTTGTCTTCTAGAATTTGTACAGTTTCAGGTCCTATATTTAAGTCATTGATTCATCTTGAGTTGATTTTTGTATAAGGTGAGAGATAGGAATCCAGTATCATTCTTCCACATGTGGCTTGCCAGTTTTCCTAGCACCATTTAATGTAATAAATTATGTCAATTCCCTAACTTATGTTTTTGTGTACTTTGTTGAAGATCAGTTGGCTGTACATATTTGGCTTTATTTCTGGGTTCTCTATTCTGTTCCACTGGTCTAGGTACCCATTTTTATATCAGTATCATGCTGTTTTAGTAACTGCAGGCTTTTAGTATAATTTGAAGTCCAGTAATGTGATGCCTCCAAATTTGTTCTTTTTGCTTAGGATTCCTGTGGCTATTTGGGCTCTTTTTTGGTTCCATATGAATTTTAGGATTGTTCTTTCTAATTCTGTGAAAAACAATGTTGGTATTTTGATGGGAATTGTATTAAATCTGTAGATTCCTTTGGGCAGTATGCTCATTTGCACATCTTCCAATCCATGAGCATGAAATGTGTTTTCATTTGTTTCTGTCATCTATAATTACTTTCTGCAGTGTTTTTTAGTCCTCCTTGTAGAGATCTTTTACTTCCATAGTTAAATGTATTTCTAGGTATTTTATTTATTTTTTTGTTTTTAGAGCTCTTATAAAAGAGATCGCATTCTTGATCTGATTCTCAGCTTGATGCTATACATCAACAATGATATTGTTGTACATTGACTTTGAAACCTGAGACTTTACTGAATTCGTTTATTAAATCTAAGAGTCTTTTGGAGGAGTAGTTAGGATTTTCTAGGTATACAGTCATATCATCTGCAAACAGTGATAGTTGGACTTCCTCTTTTCCAGTTTCAATATCCTTTATTTCTTTCTCTTGCCTGATTGGTCTGGATAGCACTTCCAGAACTATGTTGAATAGGAGTAGTGAAAGTGAGCATCCTTGTCGTATTTCTGTTCTCAGGGGAAATGCTTACAACTTTTCCCCATTCAATAAGATGTTGGCTATGGGTTTGTCATATATGGATTTTATTATTTTTAGATAGGTGCCTTCTATGCCTGGTTCTTATTATAAAGGGATGCTGTATTTTATCAAGTGCTTTTTCTGCATCTGAGATAATAATATGGTGTTTGTTTTTAATTCTGTTTATGTGATGTATCACATTTATTGACTTGCGTATGTTAAACCATCCCAGCATCCCTGGGATGAAACTCACTTGACCATGATGAATTACCTTTTTGACATCCTGTGGGATTTGTTTAGCTAATATTTTGGGGGGGGGGTTTGAATCTATGTTCATAAGGAAAATTGATTTGTAGTTTTGTTTTTTGTTGTGTCTTTTCCTGGATTTGGTATCAGGATGATACTAGCTTCATGGAATGATTGGAATCATCTTTTGGAATAGTTTCAGTAGGATTAGTACCAATTCTTTGAATGTCTGGTAGAATTCAGGTGTGAATCCATCTGGTCCTGGTCTTTTATTTTGTTGACAATTTTTAAATTACTGATTCAATCTCACTGCTTCTTATCAGTCTTTTCAAGGTTTCTATTCCTGATTTAACCTAGGAGGATTGTATGTTTCCAGGAATTCATCCATTTCCTCTAGGCTAGTTTGTGCACATAAAGGTATTCATAATAGTCGTGAATGATTGTTTCTGTAATTCTGTGGTGTTGGTTGTAATGTCTCCAGTTTCATTTCTAATTGAGATTATTTGGATCTTCCTTCTTCTTGGTTAATCTAGCTAATGGTCTATCAATTTTGTTTATTTTTTTCAAAGAACCAGCTTTCTGTTTCATTGATCTTTTGTATTGTTTTGTTTGTTTGAATTTTATTTAGTTCTGCTCTGTGTTATTTCTTTGCTTCTAGCTTCAGGTTTAGTCTGTTCTCGTTTCCCTAGTTTCTTGAGGTGTGATATTAGGTCATCAATTTGTGCTCTTTCAGACTTCTTGATGTAGGTATTTAGCACTATAAACTTTCCTCTAAGTTCCACTGCTTTTGCTGTATTCCAGAGGTTTTGACAACTTGCGTCATTATCGTCATTCAATTCAAATAACTTGTAAATTCCCATCTTGATTTCATTGTTAATCCAGTATCAGTCAGAAGCAGCTTATTTAATTTTCATGTCTTTTTACAGTTTTGAGGGTTCCTTTTGGAGTTGATTTCTAGCGTTATTCCACTGTGGCCTGAGAAGATACTTGATATAATTTTGATTTTTTAAAATTTGCTGAGACTTGTTTTATGGCCTATTATACGGTCTATCTTGGAGAATGTTCCATGTGCTCATGAGAAGAATGTATATTCTGGAAATCTTGGGTAGCATTATCCGTAAATATCTTTAAGTCCATTTGTTCTAGCATGTCATTTAAGTCCACTATTCCTCTGTTGACTTTCTGTCTTGAAGATCTGCTAGTGCTGTGAGTGGCACACTGAAATCTCCCACTATTGTTTTGCTGTCTGTCTCGTTTCTTAGGTCTAGTAGTGACTGCTTTATAAATGTAGATGCTTCAGTGTTTGGTGCATATAAATTTAGGATTGTAATCTCTTCTTGTTGAATTGATTCTTTTATCATTATAATAGGGACCATCTTTCTTTATTTAGTATTGTTGCTTTGAAGTCTGTTTTGCCTGATGAAAGAATAGCTGCTCCTGCTTGCTTTTGGTTTCCATTTGCATGGAATACCTTTTTACACACTTTTACCTTGAGTTTATTTGAATCTTCCCATGTTAGGTGAGTCTCTTGAAGTAGATATTTCTATTGTAATTTTTTTAATCCATTCTGCCATTCTGTATCTTTTAAGTGGAGCATTTAGGTCATTTACAGTCAACATTAATATTGAGATGTAAGGTACTATTCTCTTCCTCATGTTGTTACCTAGATAGTTTTTTCTTTTCATTGTGTTATTGTTTTATAGGCCCTGTGAGTTTTAAGCTTTCAAGAGGTTCCATTTTGATGTATATTGGACTTTTGTTTTAAGGTTTAGAACTCCTTTTATTAATAACAATATTGATTACCATTTATACAACCTTTACAATATGCCAGACACTGTGTTTTTGCATATATATTCTCATTTTATCCACTTACCAAGTTTATAAGGTAATTATTATAATTCCCAAATTATGTTTGAAGAAACGGGCTTCAAGGAATTAATTTGCCTAAAGTCACTCAGTCAACAAATGGCAGAGCTGCCATTTAAATTTGTGTCCATCTGACTCCAAGGCCTATGTGCTTAACTAATACACTACTCTGCATCAGAAATGCAGCTTAAGGTTACATGAATGTACTTTAAACAATTGGTCAAGAGAGAGTTAGATCCACTCTCCTATTTAGGAGAGGAGAAAACCTGGCCTGATAAGAAACCTTGCCAAACCTGTCTCCAAACCTTCAAACTCTTGAGTGAAATTGTCTTAGGAGATACCTTCAGAGAAGACTTAACTGCTTTTTGAGCACATTTTACAGGAAGAGCAAGGTCCTGAAATTCTCTGCCATTGGTGGTCCTTTCACTTTGAGTATAACTGATGTTTTTCATGGAAAAAAAACTGGAGCCTGAAAAATAGAGTTGTGTGTATAGAATCATACATATAAAATATTGTTCCAATAAACGTCCCAATCAATTAAAAAATCTTGTCAAAGTAACTGTAGAGAAAGTATAAAATACAGCAAGAAAATAAGATAAGGAGAAATATTTAAGGGAATTATTAATACTTTAATACATTTTGTCATTTTAAATCTTGGATGTATAATCTTAACTATTACTAGTCACAGCAGAACAGTTTATAAGGCATTTTTACACCACAGCTTATTTATACTTTGAGTGGTAGAATGAAAACAATACAATACCAATCTAGTAATAATATGACTGTTTGATTCAGTTGGTAGGAAAGACACACACACAAGAATGTTTTCCAATTCCTTGAAATTCCCAAGTGATCAACAACTAAGAGGATCACTGTGTTCCTGTGGCACTTCCATCTTTTTTTCTACTATAGAGCTATTATGTTGCATTGCAACTACTTAAGAATACATCTGAGACTAGTCCCCACCCCATCCCCACAGAGAGTGAGCCCTGTCTTCATGTTTGTCTCCTAGGCATTGAGCATAATTAACACTCAGTAGACACTTTTGTAATGAATGAATATGGGTAGAACGAGTGATCTTGAGAAATTGAGGAGTTCATACAAGTTTCTTAGTCAAAGATTTTTTGGTTAGAACACAAATCCACTTGAACTGTGTAATGGATGTTAAAATGAGGCTGTTTCTGTTCTAGTTTCTTTTGAATTCTTAAAGGCTGATGACATTAGTAGGTGCATCCTAAAGAGAAGTCCTACCTTGCAGGATATTAACCCACCTTGAACCTATAAAACATGGCAAAGAGGAGTGTTGAGGAATCAAGAGAATTCCTTAGGAGGACAGAAGTACCTTTGGAATACTTTTTCCCTCAGTCCCAGTGAGGAACACATTGGGATGTTAAAGAAACCGAGAAACAGAAGCTCAGCCTCCTCATTCAAAGCCAGGTGTCTCCTATATTTGGGGGGAGTATGACAAATGGCAGAGAAAACTATGGCCCATCATTAGCACGTGAGATGATTTATGAGTCTCAACAACCTGGCACATTATCTTTTTCTTTGTTTGTCTTTAAATAGCATATCAGCAGTTCTTTGATTGCTTTAGTTTCTGGTGAAATTAAACTTAAAAAATTATTTGCCAATCGTATTCCTTTTTTATTACTTACTTCTTATGTCCATCATCTGTTATCTACTGAGGTTTTTGTTTCATCTGTCATTCTATTAGAAATTTTTTTGCCAGTTTTCCTTTTGTGGTACTGTACTTTTTGCCTAGCAGGACTTTTGAATTTTTACATAATAAAATATAGGCATACCTCAGAGGTATTGCAGGCTTTGTGTAAGACCATTGCAATAAAGCAAATATTGCAGCAAAGTGAGTCACACAACTGTTTTGTTTTCCCAGTGTATATAAAAGTTATGTTTCTACTATATTGTAGTCTCTTAAGGGTATAATGGCATTTTGTCTAATAAAAAGTACATACCTTAATTTAAAAATACTTTACTGCTAAAAAATGCTGACACAGAGACAGGAAGTAAACACAGGTGTTGGAAAAATGGCAACAACAGACTTGCTGTACACAGAGTTCCATGAACATTCCATTTGTAAAAAAGCAGTATCTGTGAAGTACAATAAAGTGCAGTTAAACAAATTATGCCTGTATATTAATGTTTTACTCTATAATCTTATCTTTTGTAGACTTCTTCACCACCTATACATATATTTTTTCTAGTTTATATTATTGTTCTGCTTTTTTAAATCCAGATTTAATTTTCCAATCCATCAACCACTTATTCTTTGTTAGGGAGCTAAGATTACACAAGAATGGATCACCTCAAAATGATTCTGCATAATAGCACAAAGTAGGAAAAAAAGACAAGAGAAGAAGAAGATTGAAGTGAATGTTAAATGAACCAATTTACATTTCTACCACAATGAGAATTCAAACCTTGCTTCTGAGTTTAATGGCTTTTTAAAATTGTGCTTTTTAAAATTGTACTCAGCATCTGCCTATGATTGTTACTTTTTAAAAGATTGTGAATTTCGTTCTCATCATGGTAAAGATATTCTCAAAATCTTTATCAACTACCCATAGAGTGTTTTCTTTATAAGGCCTCCATAAAAAAGAGAGCTCCATCTTACCCTAGTAACAAGAATAGCTAGCTGGGAATCTTCACAGCGATTGTTCTTTTTTATCTCATAGACACTGTGAGCAGTGTAATGAATAAGATGTCCTTGTTTTTTAAGTTAGCTGTTAAAAACAGTATGCATTTTGAGAATGATTCCTGGCCCATTTTGTTGCCACTTCTGCTTTTCTCTGTCCTTTCATTACACTTTAATTGCATGCTACGTTTACAGTATTTAGGTACCTTTGTAAGTGGACAAGTCATTTCTACATGAATATGGCGAGAATAAGAAAAAAAGGGAAAGAAATTTCATTTCAATATGTGATGTGGTAGAGATCAAATTTATTTTTCCTAAAGAGTTAACACTTGCCTTATTTCTTTTTATTCAATGATTCATCTTTTCTTAATGATTAGGAATGTCACATTTGCTAAATAGTAAACTCATTAACATTTGCATGAAACTATAAATTATGTTACTCTTCCCTAATGATTGGTATACCTAATTTTATGTCCATACCATATTATTTCAATCATTATTGTTTTATAGATTTTAATATCTGACAGTATAATTCTTCTATCATGACTTTTTTCACTACTTCCTGCATATTGTACCTATACTAAATTTTTAAATTTGCACTTTAGAATAAGTTTGGCCTGTTCCCCTCCCCACCAAACAATCATGTATAGATTGTTTAGAATTATATTTAATATTTATAAGTTATTTGGAGGAGAACTTATACCTTCATAATATTTATTCTATACATTCAGAAATATCATATGTATCTTTAGTTTATAATGTTCTGCATCTAGGTCCTAAACATTTCTTAAATAATTTCTTCCTACATATTTCATATATTTTAAAATTAGGAATGAAATTTTAAAATATTTTATTGTCTAACTGGTCAACTGCTGACATTTATAATAGCCATAAATTTTTATGTATTTGTAATTTGTGACTAAACTCTCCTATTTAACAATGCTTATTAAAATGATTATCTTGTATTTGCTTGGAAGACCATAATATTTTCTGTAAAAACAAAAAATGTTACTGTTGTCTTCCTCATTCTAATATTTACACCTCCTGTTTATTTTTATTGGCTTACTGAATTGGTTGGGATTTACAGAGCAGTGTTAAATAACAGTTGTGATGGTGGAAATATCTACTAAAATTTCAGCTATCAGCAAATACAGTGTACCTTATAAATATCACTGAAGCAAGTAAAGAGTTAATATTTTAGGTAACAAAAAATACTTTTTACATGAGAAGAAATATAAAGGTAGCTATTACTTCTCATGGATGTCACCAAGGAACCATGTTTCTTATGTCTTCCTGCTTCAGCATCCTTAGCATGTAACTTTTACATTGTCACAGGATAGTTGCTGTATCTCCTGGCATTCCAGCCACACAGGAAAAAGGAGAAAAGACACCAGGCATATAGTAAACCTTTTCTTTATCAGGTTTTGCTTTTTTATTTAGGAAATAAAACCTTCCCCAGGGGTGATATGATTTGGATGTGTGTCCCCTCCATATCTCATGTTGAGATATAATCCCCAGTGTTGGAAATGGGCCTAGAGGGAGGTATTTGGACCAGGAGGAAGGGGCAGATCCCTCATGAATGGCTTACCACCATCCCCTTGGTGATGAGTGAGCTCTTGCTCTGAGTTCACGTGAGATCAGTTGTTCGGTTGTTGTAAAATGCATGACACCTCCCCTCCCCCTTGCTCTTGCTTTGTTTCTCACCAGATGACACATGGGCTCCTCCTTTGCCTTTTACCTTGATTGTAAGCTCCCTGAGGCATGCACCTGAAGCAGATGCTGGCGCCATGTTTCTTGTACATCTCGCAGTACCGTGATCCAATTAAACATATTTTCTCTATTAGTTACCCAGCCTCCCTTATTTCTTTACAGCAATTCAAGAATGGACTAACACAAGGGGCTTCTGCCTACATTTCATTGGCCACAACTGTGTTACAAGGGGCCAATTAAATGAAATCAAGTCAAATTCAGAGAATTTCTACTCAAGTGTTTAGCTTGAGTAGAAAAAAGTAAAGAGAAAAGGACTTTGAAGTGAATGTTAAATGAGCCAATTTACATAACTACCATAGAAAGAATCCAAACTTTGTCCCTGATTTTAATGGCATGCCTCAAATTATTCTGCATTTAAGTAATATTTTGAATTTTTATTTCAAGATATATATTCTTTAGCATGTTAGAGACATAACCTTCTTTTATGGGTTTGCTTAGTGTTTCATTTGGAATGAATATTACATTTTATTAAATATATATTTTTTAATCAATGCAAAACTCCTTCTGCTTGAGAAAAGCAGAGGGAAAGGTAAAGGGGACTTTGTCTTCACCTTAGGTACCAGGAAAGCAATGGCAGGGCAGAGCACCACATGGGCTCTTAGGGTCCTTGATTCTAGGATTTGACTCTTGGACAGCATTTCTGGACCTGCCCTTGGACAGAGGGGAGCAAGCCGCCATGAAGGGTGAGACCCAAGGCAGGCAGCATTCACCACAAGCTGACTGAAGAGCCTGTGGGCCTTCAGGGAACTTAGGTAGTAGTCTGGCAGTACTTCCCATGGCCTTGGGTGTCAGTGGCTATGGGGTGAGACTCCTCTGCCTTTGGAAAGGGGAGGAAAGAGAGATCCTGTGGTTTGAGTGCCAGCTCAGCTACAATACAGTAGAACACCAGTTAGACTTCTAGGGTTTCTGACACTAGTTCCTGACTCCTGGATGGCACCTCTGGACCCACCCAGGGCCTGGGGTACCTCAACACCCTGAAGGGAAGGAAATAGGCCTGGATGGCTTTGCCACCAGCTGATTGTAAAGCCCTGGGACCTTGAGCAAACATAGGCAGTAGCCAGGGAGTGGTTACAGCCAGCCTTGAGCAAGACCCAGTGCTGTGCTGGCTTCAGGTCTGACCCAGTACAGTCATAGTGGTGGTGGCCACAGTGGTGCATGTGTCACTCCAGCTCCAGCTTCAGGTGGCTTAGAATGGAGAAAGAAACCCTGTTTGTTTGGGAGAAAGTAAGGGGTGAGAAAAGAGTCTCTACCTTGTAATCCAGAGGATTCTGCTGGATTATGTCAAAAATCATCAAAATACAAATAAATAAAATTAGAAATGAAAAAGGAAGCAATAAAACTGATACCACAGAAATTCAAAGGATCATTAGGGGCTACTGTGAGCAAATGTATGGCAGTACATTGGAAAGTCTAGAATAAATGGACAAATTTCTAGACACATACAACCTACCAAGATTGAACCATAAATAAATCCAAAACCTCAACAGATGAATAACAAATATTGAGATCAAAGTCCTAACAAAAAGCCTCCTGGTAAAGAAGAGCCCAAGATCTCATGGCTGAATTCTAGCAAACATTTAAAGAAGAACTAACACCTATCCTACTCAAAATCAAAAACCAGAGAAGGAGGGAATACTTCCAAATTTACTCTACAAGGCCAGTATTAACCTGATACCAAAACCAGATAAAGACACATCAAAAAAAGAAAACCAATATCTCTGATTAATATTGATGTGAAAACCCTGAAAAAAACACTAGCAAACAATACATTAGAAATTCAACAATACATTAGAAAGATTATTCATCAGATCCAAGTGGGGTTTATTCCAGGGATGCAAGGATGGTTCAACATATGCAAATTGATCAATGTAATATATCATATTAACAAAATGATAGATAAAAACCATATGATCATTTCAATTGATGCTGAAAAAGCATTTGATAAAGTTTAACATCCCTTCATAATAAAAAACTCTCAAAAAACTGGGAATAGCAGGAACATACCTCAACATAATAAAAGCCATATGCAACAGACCCACATCTAGTATTATACTGAGTGAGGAAAAACTAAAAGCTCTAAGATTTAGAGCATGACAAGGATGCCCACTTTCACCTCTATTATTCAACATAGTACTGGAAGTCCTGGCTAGAGCAATCAGACAAGAGAAAGAAATAAAGGGCACCCAAATTGGAAAGGAAGAAGTCAAATGATTGTTATTTTCAGATGAGTTGATCTTATATTTGGAAAAACCTAAAGACTCCACAAGAAAGCTATTAGAACTGATAAACAAATTCAGCAAAGCTTCAGGATACAAAATCAACATACAAAAATCAGTAGCATATCTATATGCCAACAGTGAACAATCTGAATAAGAAATTTTAAAAGTAACCCATTTACAGTAGCCACACATAAAATTAAATACCTAGGAATTATCAAAGAAGTGAAAGAACTCTATAATGAAAACTATAAAACACTGATGAAATAAAGTGAAGAGGACACCAAAAAAATAGAAATATTGGAAAAATATTCAATGTTCACAGATTGGAATAATCAGTATTGTTAACATGTTCATACTAACCAAAGCAATCTACAGATTCAATGTTATCCCTATCAAAATACCAATGACATTCTTTACAGAAATAGAAAAAAACAATCCTAAAAGAATACCAAGAAAAACCAAAGCAAAAAGAGCAAAACTAGAGGAATGACATTACCTGACTTCTAATTATACTACAGAACTACAGTAACCAAAACAGCATGGTACTGGCATAAAAACAGACACACAGACCAATGGAACAGAATGTAGAACCCAGAAACAAACCCATACACCTACAGTGAACTCATTTTTAACAAAAGTGCCAAGAACATACATTAGGGAAAAGACAGTCTCTTCAAAAGTGATGCTGAGAAAACTAGATCTCCATATTCAGAAGACTGAAACTATACCACTATCTCTTGTCATATACAAAATGAAATCAAAATGAAATAAAGACTTAAATCTGAGACCTCAAACTACAAAACTACTTCAAAAAACATCAGGGAAACTCTCCAGGACATTGGTCTGGGCAACAATTTATTGAGCAATACCCCACAAGCACAGGCAATCAAAGGCAACATTGACAGATGTGATCACATCAAGTTAAAAAGCTTCTGCACAGGAAAAGATACAATCAACAAAGTCAAGAGACAACCCACAGAATGTCAGAAAATATTTGCAAACTACTCATCGGACGAGGGATTAATAACCAGGATATATAAGGAGCTCAAGTAACTCTATGGGAAAAGAATTGAATAATCTAGTCAAAAAATGAGCAAAAGACCTGAATAGACATTTCTCAAAAGAAGACATACACATGGCAAACAGGTATATGAAAAAGTGCTCAACATTATTGATCATCAGAGAAATGCAAATCAAAACTACAAGATACCATCTCACCCTACTTAAAATGGTTTATATCCAAAAGACAGGCAATAATAGGTGAGGATATGGAGAAAAGGGAACCCTCATACACTGTTTGTGGAAACATAAATTAGTACAGCCACTGTGGAGAACAGTTGGGAAGTTCCTCAAAAAACTAAAAATTGAGCTACAATATAATTGAGTAATCTTACTGCTGGATATATACCCCCAAAAGAAAGGAAATCAGTATATCAAAGAAATATCTGCACTCCTGTATGGTGCAACACTGTTTACAATAGCTAAGATTTGAAAGCAACCTAAATGTCCATCAATAGATGAAAGAATAAGAAAATGTGGTATATATACACAATGGAGTACTATTCAGCCATAAAAAGAGTGAGGTCCAGGCATTTGCAACAACATGGAAGAAACTGGGGGTCATTATTTTAAGTGAAATAAGCCAGGCACAGAAAGACAAATCAATGTACAAAAGTCAGTGACATTTCTATATACCAGTAACATTCAAGCTGAGAACCAAATCAAGAATGCAATCTAATTTACAATAGTCACATACAAAAAATAAAATACCTAGGAATACATCTAACCAAAGAGGTGCAAGATCTCTAGAAAGAAAACTACAAAACACTGCGGAAAGAAATCGTATGTTACACAAACAAGTGGAAAAACATCCCATGCTCATGTATTGGAAGAATTGATAATGTTAAAATGGCCATACTTCCCAAAGCAATTTACAGATAAAACACTATTCCTATCAAATTACCAGTGTTATTATTTTTTTATATCATATATGTTGTCTTTCATACTATTTGTCTAATGATTCTAGTTTTTCTGTAATCATTTAGCTCTTATTGCAGTTTTAATTATTCTTTCCCACACTGAAGCACAGAATGTGCTGAGCATATCAAATATGTAAACACTCCATGAATGCTATTGCTTATAATTTAGATTTTGCTCATTAAATGAGATCAAAAGAAATAATAGAGAACAGTCCTACTGTGAAGAGTAGCATATGAAACCATGAGGATTGCAGACAAGTTTAAAAGAAAAATGTGGTACATGATAGAAATTATCCAGGAAAAAAAAAGTTGAATATTTGCCTTTCACACAAAGTATTGCAAATTTTCCTGGCCTTCTCTTTTAGGAGACATTTTTAGATATGGAACTGTGGAAAGATGGTTTCAACGAGGAATGCATCACTAATAACTTCACACAATCACTAATACAAAAGAGGAACACATCAATAATAAGTTCAAACAATCACTGATACAAAGATGGTTAAGAATTTTTATGACAGTACCAGTCAAGACTGTCAAGATTTGGTTATAAAATAAAGATAGTCTCAATTCCTTCTAATTTTGTTATTCTCAATAAGCAGAGTTTGTACTGCACATACAATTAAATTAGTCTCAATTTTATATCATTCTAAAAGTTCTTGTGTAGATAAATGTACGTATCATGGGAAAAGTAATTTATCAGATGGTGTGCTCTAAGATTTGCCTCTGAACCCATTTAGTGGTGGATTTTTAAAATATGTTTTTCATTCTACAGGAAAGATTTTTAAATGGGTCAATAAGTTTCTTCACCAGCACCTTTGATCAAATCTTAAGCTTAAAAGCTACTCTTTAATAAAACATATGTAATGTTCGACTCCACAGAGCCTTAGTTCATAAATAGATCAGTTTCTTATTCAGATACTTTTCACTTTACTTCTTATAAAAAAAATAGAAATACTTTAAAAACTAATAACTTGTGTCTTGCATCTATAACTTGCCTGAGCAGTGATTTGGTGCTTAGAGATACAAATATAATTCATAGTAAGAAATAATGGGTAAAAGTAACTCCCAAAAATGCCAAAATAAAGCAATAATAAGATGGCACTTTCCTTGGGAACCAAATGTGATATGAATCACTAATTTATTATAACATAAAAATCTTCATGTTCTTGGATTACTAAATTTGGTGCAAAGTTAGTGAAACGTAAGGATGCTAGTGATCTGCATATGCATACACTTCATAGTTAACAAAGTATATGGATAAACACTCAGACTGTTTAATCTTTTTGTGAAGTTATTTACAATTACGTGTATTATGTTAACATAACATTACTAGGAGAAGCAATTCTAATGTAGAGCATTGTGAAGGTCCTTAATCTTTCAGTTTGCCAATTTGAACCATGAATTTCACACAGAGAGGTGGGAGGATGGATCTGTAAGTAGGTATGTAGAGAGATATAACTCATTTGAGGTTTAATATCTATACAAATCAGTGAGTGGGCCTACAGATGATCAGATTGAAAGGACTTGGAAGTATGCATATATAGATCTGAAACAGGCAGAAAAGCATGATCAGAAAATACACACAATAAGACATTAAGAATATACTCATGAGGCCAGGCATGGTGGCTCACACCTGTAATCCCAGCACTTTGGGAAGTCAAGGTAGGAGGATCATTTGAGGTCAGGAGTTCAAGAACAGCCTGACCAACATGGTCAACCCAGTTTCTACCAAAAATAGTAAAAATCAGCTGGCCATAGTGGTGAATGCCTGTAATCTCAGTACTCAGGAGGCTGAGGCAGGAGAATCACTTAAAGCTGGGAGGCGGAGCCTAGATGGAGCCACTGCACTCCAGCCTGGGCAACAGAGCCAGACTAGGTCTCAAAAACTCATGAATATGCAATACTTTATTTGAAATACTCATCATTTTCCTATATTATTGGACAAAATTGCATTCACATTTTATTTTTTATTTGCTCAGATCACATACATTTTGCCTAATGGATACCTATATTTTCTCTTTATTTCTCCTGGCATTTCTTTTCTACCCCTCTCTCCAAGGTACATTCCAACTCTTGAGCTTCTAAAATTATTATTACTGTGCTATTTTGGTGCATTCTATAGTTCTTCTTATTTATGAGGGTTATTGGATTCCTTCCTAGACTTCGTTAGAACAACTAAAAATCTCGGAAATTCTGACCGTTTACAGGATTTAAAAGTTGACTGTAAAATTATATCAGGCTTAGGTCTCAGGTATTCTCTTTGTAAAATGACTCGGAAAGATCTGATCTTGAAGTATTCTAGCCTCAAAAATTCTTGCTTTGATACCAACTATCTATAAAGTAGAGCTTTTATCTGGTGTAGTTGGTTAATGGAAAAAACAGTTACCCAAATCAGGAATCATGGAAAATGATACTTGTGTCTCTTACCATTTTAACATAAAACAAGTTAAATATTGCATCATTTGTCTGTCTTTTAATGCAGGTATAAGGCCTTTTCTTGAATTATCTTGCATTTCAATACTAGATTAAAAGTCTCTGAGGGTAGTTCTGATTTTAATTACATATATTGTAAAGTATATCTATCAGCAATACTTTTTCTGTTTCTATAGTCAATTATTGTATTAATATTTGTGGCCTACACTTGACCTTTCTTTAATTTTTCTAAGATATGTGAGTTATTTGCATTTCAGAAAGACTATTAGAATAAAAACTGCAAAAGTGGATAGCAATAACCATACTTACTTACATGTCTCCCTTTTAGAGGGGATAACACCTCAAAAATAAATAGGGGATAATTATGGAAATAAAACTTTCCCAGTGCAAGTGGAGGAAGACTGGAACATTTTTTCACGAGTGAAATTTCTGGAGACTTAGTTAGAACAGTGAAGACATATTTTATCATAGTTTTATCAGATAGAATCATTTTGGGATTTTCAGGTAATATTCCCAAGCTTTCAGAGATGCTGAGAACAGAAGAGGCACTAAAACTATAATTAAGGGGAATATTAACATTTTTCCCTAAAACTAATCAATGGGTTAGAGGAAAAAAAGCTAATAAATACAGGCATTTTAATGTTATTGATTAGTCATCATATCTAGATGAGTTTCTTTGCAATTTTTGACTCTTTTTGTGCTTAAATTGCTTTGCTTTACTATTTTGCCATTGCCATTACTCTCAGCTTAGATATTTTACCTCATATTAATGTATACTACTATCTGTTAAACAGCAATTCCACAATTAAGCTCAGGTGATCTGAAAAGTAAACGTTTTATTGTGTGTACAGTGAACATGAAAAAGAGGTTCTTTTATTTTTAATTATACTGGTTCATAGAAGACTAGAAATTAAGTAATATCATATATATTAAGTATTATATATACTTAAGAATTTTCAAAATTGAGCAAGTTTTGAAGAAAAAAATACGGTTTATTACTTTTCTTGCCCATTCTAATTCTAAATCTAGTATTTTTTCTACTTAAAATGTTTAAAGGTAAGTTCCTTGCTAACCAATTTTTTTAATCCCTGGTGGACATAAATGCTTACCTGCCTTTCATATTTCAAGCTAATGCCTAATATTTCCTAGTGTCTAATGTCAAAAATCAACCAAGTAACTTTCTTTAACTCTTAAGAGGCTTGTCATCAATGTTATAATCACTAGATCTGATTAGGCTACCCAGTAACTGATAATCAGTGCAGAGTCTAGAACAAACCTCTCAGATCACCTTTTTTCTCTGATGTTAAGATACACTTAATACCTAGCTTGTGCTTTTGGGCTGATTGACATGCCCGATTAAATCACACGGCTCTCTTTTCCTTTAAGAAGTGGCACGATTCCCTCTGTACCCTCATGCATATTCATGCAGGTTGAAAGGAAAGGTCACCAAGTCTTTTCTTATCTGCGTGTATTGTCAGAATATAGAAAAACAGGACTCTGACAGGCAGAGGCCCAAATTGCTTATTGCATCTAATTAGAGGGTCATCACTCTGGACTTAGAAGCAAAAGACCTAGATTTGTGTCCTCTCCTTCTACTCCTTAGTAAATAGTAGCTTAAACAAGTCATAGAACTTGTACTTTAGTCTTCTCAACTGTAAATTATGGAAAATGTTTCTTAGCTCACTGAATGGTTTGTGAAAATGACATAATGTAAATAAGTGAATTTTATAAACTCTAAAACCCTATTGAGTAAAAATACGAAATGTAATATTTATTTCCTCTTTGGGACAAGTTATAACAATGTCTTTACACTCTATCCATGTTGCCCTTCTGTGCGTTTAGGGTGCATCGTTAAAAGGCGAAAGAGGTATCTTGCTTTTTCTGTGAAGGAAAAAAATACCAGAATTTTTAAAAGTATTTTATTTTCTGTTTTAGCTATCGACTTCAATATTATAAAGATTCTAAACAACCCAAGAGCACATGCGTTGCCCATATCCAAGGAAGAATCAGGATTATCAAGACTAGCAACAAAGGTTTGGAGTATAATAATTATGAAAAAATTTCTTATTTGTTTAATTTGCAATTTGTGCTGTACACAGGCAATGCTGGTTATTACACTCTTAACATATATTTTAGAAAAGAATTTAATGGTCAAAAGAGATTTGTTTGAAAGTTTAATCTTAATATTAAAAAGTTTTATTTTCTTCTGAAAATATCCCCATCTCTAATGAAAAATATAATATTTATCTTTTTTCCTCACAACATGTCTTGTCACTGTTTCTCCTTTGGTTGACATACAAAGGCTCCATCTGGTGTTTGCACATGAATATGATCTCAATAAGCAGCAAAGTTGCAGGGAAATCTTCAAAGGAGTATCAGCAATAGTTGACCTGTCCTTACTTCTTAAGCCATGGTCCTAGAATAATTGATCACATGTAGATACTGTTACTCTTGAGTCTTGAATGCTTAGTTTCTCGACATTCTTGAAGGTGCCTTGCAAGTAGAGATTTCATGGACTCACCACCATGTGTTGCCTTAGCCAAAATTTGATGAGATTATTGACCTGAAATTCTGAATTTGATATCTTAATCTGTTAGACAATTAAGTTTTAAGTTGGTCATAGTTTTTATTGCTAAAATGTTGTCTACATCATCTTATCAAGTCTGATAAGATAATTTATTTAAAATTAAAAATTATGCCTATATAAAAACCACTTTCTGAAAGTCAGTATTTATGTTTTTCCCAGTATTTAATAACCCAAGCTTAATAAAATATCTTCCTACTTTATTCTGACCTTCACGGTGAGGCTAAGGATGGTTTTCAGGCACTTCAGATACTAACTGGTGACGTATAGAAGTCAATTTTGAATCAATAACAATGTCACACCATTTCCTTTGGGGCAATATTGCCAGTTTAGAAATCAGAGATAAGTAATAGAAATTATATATCTGATCTTCACCAAACACCAAAAATGGTCTCTCGAACTTTGTTTAGTAATTAACACATGGGTTTGCAACAGATTAAACAACCTTTTTCAGAGGATGCTGTTAACAGATAGACATTGGAAATACATCTTTAGTAGTAACAGCACATTGCTGCATTTTTTGCCCTGTCCCATTGTACTAATCCTGTTGGACTGCTATAACAAAATACCATGGACTGGGTAGCTTAAACAACAGAAATTCATTTCTCATAGTTCTGGAGGATGGGAAATCCAAGATCAAGGAGCCAGCCAATTTGGTTTTCTGGTGAAGCCTCTCTTTCTGTCTTGCAGACGGCCTCTTCCTTGTTGTGTCCTCATATGGCAGAGAGAATGAGCTCTGTCTCTTCTTCTTATAAGGACTCCAATCCCATCATTGACAACCTCATCTAAACCTAATTATGAAGAGCTCTGAAATAATACTGCTTGAGCAATGGCCAAACTATAAGTATTTCTTCTGGAAGGAAAAGGCTCTGAAGGCCACAATAACTGTTTTCAAATATGTAGAGAGCTACTGTAGGAAAGCAGAATTAGAGTTTTTCTGTGTGGCTCCAAAAAAAGTATAACTTTTGCCAATAAATAAGCGAAAGATACAGGGATAGAGATTTCAGCTCAACATGAAAAATTTTCCAGACACCAAAGTTGTCCAAATGCTAAATGGGTGCCTGTGGGTTTCCAGTCCCTGAAAGTAACATTGGGTATGAGCATTGGCAGAACACATATTCAAGCCTCAAAAATCAGTGTTTAGCTTTCTATTCATTGTAGCAATTATCCTTCAATAAATTAACTGAGAAATTAGGCACCCAAATCACCCCTTGGACTTTCTATTTCATCCTTTATGATCATTCTTAAGTTTATGGAGTTGCTTGATTCTTTGATTTTAGGGCTAGGTTGACTTGACAATAAAAGTCTTGCTTCATGGAATCTTAAAGTGCTCTGACAAGTTTCTGCTATTATCTTTCGTGGGATGAATGGAAACATTAAGATTTCTGTTCATTGGTTTGGCTATTTGGAGTGTCTCTAGCACGAGGTTTTTGGTCAACTTGTGGCATTCTGCTTTAAAAACCAGAACACCAGGCCAGGTGCGGTGGCTCACGCCTGTAATCCCAGCACTTCAGGAGGCCCAGGCAGGTGGATTGCGAGGTCAGGAGATGGAGACCATCCTGGCTAACACGGTGAAAACCCATCTCTACTAAAAATACAAAAAAAAAATAGCCAGGCGTGGTGGCGGGCGTCTGTAGTACTAGCTACTCAGGAGGCTGAGGCAGAAGAATGGCATGAACCCGGGAGGCAGAGCTTGCAGTTAGCCAAGATCGCGCCACTGCACTCCAGCCTGGGTGCCTGGGTGACAGAGCAAGACTCCATCGAAAAAAAAAAAAAAAAAAACTACCAGATTTGCATTTAATACCTATTTGCCTCTTACCTGGCTGAACTACTCTTAAAAGCCATGAATTCTTATAGAGGAAAAGAGGATGCAAACTATGATTTTCTTAATAACTGATAACTGCAGAAAAATAACAGAAATGTCTCTTTCTAGAATTTTAGTAAGATGGAATGTTTATCTTATAGTACCCAAGAAAGAAACAGGAAGGGCATTGCAAAACATCTATCTAGACAGGCAAACTTTTTAAAAATCTAAACTGAGCTTGGGCTAGTTTTGCATACATTTTGAAAATCGAGCTATATATAACCCATTGTGAATTATGGGAGCTTAAAATGAAGGAGTGATTTACATCAGAGAAAACATGTCTGATACTGACATTAACTTTTTCCTGGCAAAGAATTGCTATTGATTATGATAGTCCCATTATTTAAAATGATTCGGTAGCTGCTAGGAATTCTGAAACATATTTTTTGCAAAAACCTATAGAATAAAAAAGTGACCATAAGAAAAGAAATTCAAGAGAACTGTATATATCAATAAAAGCAAATGAAAACAAAATTTTATTTCCCCACAGGAAGTGTAATCAATAAAAAAATCTCATAATGGTATTACAAAGATTGAGGAAAACTTAAAATATTAGTAGTTGCCATACTGACATTTCTCCCATAAGAAGGGAATAATAGAATCTTGGAGTAATTATATTTATGGTTGTTGTATTCTTGACATAGGATTTTTGGTCAACAGGTTTTTTTTTGTTTTTGTTTTTCCCATCAGCACCTTGATGCTATCCTACTGCCTTCTGGTCTGTTTTGTTATGATAAGAAGTTCGTTATTAATCTTATTAAAGTTCCCCTATATATGAGTTGCTTTCTCTTGCTGCTTTTGAGATTTTTCTCCTTGTCTTTATTTTTTAAAACTTTGTCTAGGATGTGCTAGGTGTAAATTTATTCTACTTAGAGATTGCTGAACTTCTTGCATGGGTTTTTCATAAATTTTGAAAATTCAGACCATCATTTCTTCAGATATTTTTCCTATGCCTTTTCCTGACTTTGTTCATTTTCTTCATTTTGTTTTTTTTTTTTTTCTGTTCTTAAGACTGAATAATGTCTATTGCCTATAAACAAGCCTGATAAATCAAAAGGGTAGAAAAGCCTTACTGCACATACGTATAGACTCTTACTTTGGTAAATTCCTCTAATTAAGAAGATGCTTTCTGGAATTTCCTTCATTTTAATATATCAAATTGTAACTTTATGCTAAATATGAAGTTATATTTTATTCACACTTTTTTAGAAACATAAAAGTAATCATCATCTTGATTCTTTTCTTCCTCTTACAGTCGCACTATAGTAGTACTGGTCCAGAGTTTAATCGTGTTCTCTTCAATTTTGGAGGTCAGAGTCCATTGATTTTATATTATCTTAAGATGCATGAGCTGGCTGGTATTTCCAAAGCACCTAAGAAAACCGAGATTAAACTCACTAAGATATTCCAGGAACCATATCCTTTTTAAAGCTTTGCTTTAATATGATTTGTTTCAAAAATATTATTCAAAAGTTTCACTGAATGTCTCAACTGAGAAAAAAAATTGAATGCATGTTTTATCAATGCTTCTCTTTAGTATTAATATTTACTTATGCTTAAAACTTTTGGCTAAACTATCTTCTTTTTTAGATCTAATGCTATGATTTTGCATGTAAGGAAAATAAGACAAACATTAACCTAAAGAACTTTTAAAACTGGTATACTTGGTTCTCTGATAAAAGGCTATATTTGCAACTTTACTGTTCAGTGACTGGTTTCAAACATTTTTCAGAATTATGAGGCATGGGCTTCTAGCCTTCTCCAGAGAGAGTTTTAGGCATGTTTTAGCTGTGGAACTCTTTGCTCCAGTGAAAATTTATCAGAACAATTTTTACACATAAAAAAATTTATTTTTATGTGTAAAATAAAAAATAAGTAAAAATCGGAGCTCTTTGGTTGAAGCAGGGGTAGGGCCCAGAGTTCTGTTTTTTACAGTCCTGTCTATCTTCAGTATAACTTTTCTTGGCCCAGTCCTCATTAAGGACTCAGGTGAACCCCAAAGGAATTAGAACACTAGCCACTAAATTGGCAGCAGCAGCGGCGATCCCAACCTAGCCCGTCCGCCCGCACCTGTCCGCTCCGGTCCAGTCTGGCCACGGAGGCAGCGCAGTGGCGGGACTTCAAGCCTATCCCGCCTAGTGAGCCGCGCCGTGCCACCCCACCCGGCACCCACCAGTCCGATGGGGCCGCAGCGGCGGCTGTACCCTGCCGAGGCCGCCGTGCTCTGGGGCTTTCTGCTCCCCCTGCCAGCCGCTCAGGAAGCAATCTTGCATGCGTCTGGAAATGGCACATTCAAGGACTACTGCATGCTTTATAACCCCCATTGGTCAGCTTTTCCAAATACCCTAGAAAATGCAACTTACATTAGGTTGATGAATCTGACTTCCACACCACTATGCAACCTTTCTGATGTTCCTCTTGTTGGCGTAAATTAGAACAAAGCAGTTGTGGTGCAATGGGGAAGCTGACGTTTTCTTGAAAACACTGGAATTGAACAGAAAAGAGGTGCTGAAGCAATGTTAGTTGTCAATAACAGTATCCTATTTCCTACCTCAGGTAACAGATCTGAATTTCCTGATGTGAAAATACTGATTGCATTTATAAGCCACAAAGACTTTAAATATATGAAGCAGACTCTAGGAAATAACATTACTGTGAAAAATGTATTCTCCATCGTGGCCTAACTTTGATTATACTATGGTGGTTATTTTTGTAATTGTTGTGTTCACTGTGGCATTAGGTGGGTACTGGAGTGGACTAGTTGAATTGGAAACTTGAAAGCAGTGACAACTGAAGATAGAGAAATGAGGGGAAAAAAAGAAGAATATCTAACTTTTATCCTCTTACAGTTCTAATATTTGTGGTCATCTGCTGTGTTATGATGGTCTTTATTTCTTCTACAAATGGTTAGTTTATGTTATGATAGCAATTTTCTGCATAGCATCAGCAATGAGTCTGTACAACTCTCTTGCAGCACTAATTCATAAGACACCATATGGACAATGCACGATTGTGTGTCGTGGCAAAAGCATGGACATGAGACTTATTTTTCTCTCTGGACTATGAATAGCAATAGTTATTGTTTGGGCTGTGTTTCGAAATGAAGACAGGTGGGCTTGGATTTTACAAGATATCTTGGGGATTGCTTTCTGTCTGAATTTAATTAAAACACTGAAGTTGCCCAGCTTCAAGTCATTTGTGATACTTCTAGGCCTTCTCCTCCTCTATGATGTATTTTTTGTTTTCATAACACCATTCATCACAAAGAATGGTGAGAGTAGCATGGTTGAACTTGCAGCTGGACTTTTTGGAAATACTGAAACATTGCCAGTAGTCATCAGAGTACCAAAGTTGATCTGTTTCTCAGTTATGAGTGTGTGCATCATGCCTGTTTCAATATTGGGTTTTGGAGACAGTAGAGGCCTGTTGATTGCCTACTGTAGAAGAGTTGATGTTCACACTGGTTCTTCTTATATAGACTATGTTTCCTCTATGGCAGCCTATGCTATTGGCATGATACTTACATTTGTTGTTCTGGTACTGATGAAAAAGGGGCAACCTGCTCTCCTCTATTTAGTACCTTGCACGCTTATTACTGCCTTAGTTGTTGCCTGGAAACGTAAGGAAATGAAAAAGTTCTGGAAAGGTAACAGCTATCTGATGATGGACCATCTGGATTATGCAACAAATGATGTCTGGTGAACAGATTGTCCTGCGATAATATTACGTGGAACTGCTATAATGTGTTAGTGATTTTCTACAAATAGACTTTGACTTTTTAAATTGATTTTTGAATTGACAATCTGAAAGTCTTCAATGGTATGTTTGCAAATATATATTTTTATGAGCTGGTACTGACAGTTACATCATGTTAAAGTTGTGCCTTCAAAGTAAATAAAAGGATATGGTATGTGTAGTTTCCAAGATGTTTTACATACAGTATATTTTTCTAAAAAGAAAAACAAACAAACAAACAAACAAAAACATGCTTTGACCCACCCCTATACTTTTTTACTGAAATGTTTCTTCCAACTGTAATGGTAGATAAAAGTATTACTATCAAAGTGAGTTTCTGAATGGGTTTTACTGTAAAGAATTATGCAAACTTTATCTGCTTTATAGAAATAACTGTTTAAGACCACGCAAGAAGGCAGTTCAACAGTGAAAATTTGGACCTTATATCACTGCAGAGGTTAGAAATGTATAGTTTTGGAATAAATATAAGTGCATATTTTTGTAGTATGTTTTTTTAAAACTCCTTTCATAAACTTGAGAACTGAAATTACTTCAGACTGCATGTGTATTATATTAAGAACATTTTTTCAGGTGTAGAGAAACATAATATGTAGAACTAGTCACTAAAAGGAGACAGAAACTGAAATCTAGTGGTCTGCTCGCTGTTTTTTTGAAAATGTAGCTTAAATTTCAGTACTAACATTCAGTTTCACTTTGGTATTTCTGATCTTTGAAATTTGGTTCTGTTGATGTTAAGCTTTGATTTTTAAAAATTATTTTTCTTAAGAAATTATGTATTAATATATATGACTTATTGTTGAGTACAACATTCCTAACATTATCCCACATTCCCCCCCCCCCCCCCCTTATCTTTTTTTGCTTCCTGATTCCCACCCCTTGCCCCATAGGTAGTGGCTGTGGCTGTTAATCTTGGTGGAGGATGTACAAAGTGTGGTTCAGAGAAAAGAATTGGCAACAACAGCAAGAGACTTGGTGTTAGTCTCGGTTTAATTACAATACAAGGAAGAGCTGAGTAATTTGCCACAGCTCAAGACACTTGTATCTCAGCCTTCTCATCTGCAAAATTAAGTAGGTTAGACCAGCTAATCACTCTGGTACCTTCCAACTTGAAAAATTTTTTCTCTTCGTTCTTTGGTAAATTTCAGATGTGGCTTGAACATTCTCCTGGGAGTCAGAGGTCAAATTATCTTTCCATTTTCTTTTATTTTATCTAAGAAATTCCCAAATGACAAGTAATAACAAAGGCAGCAGGATTTTTCATTTCTCTGTAAATAATGTATAAAATATGTGAATAGATCTATATCTTTCATCTAAAGCCAGTTCAACTTATTAAAAAAATAAACAATCCTTTTAAAATGGATCAGACCTTTGATATTTGAACTAAATTTTGTATTAGAGATGTTTTTTAATACTTTTTCTTTTTATTATTATTATTGTACTTTAAGTTCTAGGGTACATGTGCACAACGTGCAGGTTTGTTACATATGTATACATGTGCCATGTTGGTGTGCTGCACTCATTAAGTCGTCACTTACAGTAGGTACATCTCCTAATGCTATCCCTCCCTTCTATCCCTTCCCACAATAGGACCCGGTGTGTGATGTTCCCCTTCCTGTGTCCAAGAGATCTCATTGTTCATTTCCCACCTATGAGTGAGAACATGCGGTATTTAGCTTTCTGTTCTTGCGATAGTTTGCTGAGAATGATGGTTTCCCCCAGCTGCATCCATGTCCCCACAAAGGACACGAACTCATCCTTTTTTATGGCTGCATAGTATTCCATGGTGTATATGTGCCACATTTTCTTAATCCAGTCTGTCACTAAAGGACATTTGGATTGATTCCAAGTCTTTGCTATTGTGAATAGTGCTGCAATAAACATACATGTGCATGTGTCTTTATAGCAGCATGATTTATAATCCTTTGGGTATATCCCCAGTAATGGGATGGCTGGGTCAAATGGTATTTCTAGTTCTAGATCCTTGAGGAATCGCCACACTGTTTTCCACAATGGTTGAACTAGTTTACGGTCCCACCAACAGTGTAAAAGTGTTCCTGTTTGTCCACATCCTCTCCAGCACCTGTTGTTTCCTGATTTTTTAATGATTGCCATTCTAACTGGTGTGAGATAGTATCTGATTGTGGTTTTGATTTGCATTTCTCTGATGGCCAGTGATGATGAGCATTTTTTCATGTGCCTGTTGGCTGTATGAATGTCTTCTTTTGAGAAGTGTCTGTTCATATCCTTTGCCTACTTTTTGGTGGGGTTGTTTGTTTTTTTCTTGTAAATTTGATTGAGTTCTTTGTAGGTTCTGGATATTAGCCCTTTGTCAGATGAGTAGATTGCAAAAATTTTCTCCCATTCTGTAGGTTGCCTGTTCACTCTGATGGTAGTTTCTTTTGCTGTGCAGAAGCTCTTTAGTTTAATTAGACCCCATTTGTCAATTTTGGCTTTTGCTGCTGTTGCTTTTGGTGTTTTAGACATGAAGTCCTTGCCCATGCTTATGTCCTGAATGGTATTACCTAGGTTTTCTTCTAGGGTTTTTATGGTTTTAGGTCTAACATTTAAGTCTCTAAACCATCTTGAATTAATTTTCATATAAGGAGTAAGGAAAGGATCCAGTATCAGCTTTCTACTTATTGTATTAGAGACTTTTAAACAATTATTCGCTTTTGCTGAATAAATTACAAACAGAGAAGCTCCACTGACCATCAGTCCCTCTGCTTAATGAGGTCAGGGGTCCTTTCGTTTATGGCAAATGACTTATCTGACATTAATTTTGACTTAATTTTGACTTATCTGACTTAATTTTGCCTTCATTGTATCAAATTTGAATTTTTTCCAAGAAATCTGATTTATTTGGCAGACTCTGAGAGAGAGAACACATTAAGTGACATTTTAAAACTCTAACTATATTTTCATTTATAATATTAATAAGGTATTTGCCAAAATACAGTTTTTTTTATCTGCAGCCTCATCCCAGCTTTATGATATTTAAAAGCCTCAATCACATTTTATAAAGAATGTTAAATAAAATGATTGTTTTTTTTTTTTTTTTTTTTTTTACTACATTGAAATAAGATAATTTGTCAAAATATTTGGTTTCATATGACTGGAGTAGTAATTAATATTTTAACTTCATTATTTAAATTTTGTTCCTCAATAGCATAGTTATGGTACATCCAGAAATCTGAAGTCTGAGTTATTTGATACAAATTCTACTTTATCCAACCATTAGTTATTATGGAGGTAAAATCTTGTTCTAATTTGCTATTAAAATCTTATTGGTTAAATAGAAATAAGAAAAAGTGTAATTACTCAAGTTTCTTTATCCTCAATGTCAACTTTATATTGTAATTAAATGTATAGCAACCAAGCTGACAATAGTGATTAAAAAATTAAAGTACAGAAATATTTTATTTGGGGAGTCAAAATGAACAAAGGATAGGGGAGATGAAAATTTGATTTAAAAAGCTGTCATCTCTTCCTCTCTTTCTCTCTTACCACCAGTAACTTTAAGGGCAAGAGAAGCTGTTTTTTCCCCTACACATGTCTGTAAAATAATGATACACTGTATTTATTAATTTTCAATGCAAAAAAATGTTCTTAGTTAGAAAGTCCCTATGAACAGTTTTGTGGCTTATCAACAGAAATCACAATCTCAAATTGTAATGTAGATTACTTTTACCTCAGTTTAGTTTAGCAAAAATAAATGTGAGGTTTGCTCAGAAAAGCCTTGATAGTCTAATACATTATAATTATATTTTCCTCTAGCTTGTAAATGTTTTTTAGATTAGCAATTCCTTGTTATTAGAGTCTGCAATTTATTTCTCTTTTAAAGAAAGAGAATTTTAACTCATCTGCTATTGTCATTCATATATTTTACTTACATGTCCAAAGAGATTTTAGTGTATTGATAAATTTATAGTAAATACAAATGAGCTTTCCAGTTTTCCTTGCTCTTTCAATTTATGCTTTAGTATAAGCAAAAATTATTATTTTTACGTTTTTAAAAATTTTCATGGATACATAGTAGGTGTATATATTTATGGGGTGCATGAGATGTTTTGATACAGGCATGCAATGTCAAATAAGCACATCGTGGAGAATGGGATATCCATTCCCTCAAGCATTTATCCTTAGAGTTACAGACATATTTTACATTTGACTAAAAAATATTTGAACTAATTTATTTAAGCTTGAGCTCTAAAATTTCAGCCTGATCTTAACCAATGAAATTTCAAAAACAAAAACTGTACTTCAGTTTATAATTGAATTGAATTCAGTGTAGATCACTAAAAAGAAATATATCTATAATATATTATATATCATATTATATAATATATAGTATAATATGCACTTCATATATTGATATATATTATATAATTATATATAAAATATATAATGTATAAATATTAACATATTTTTATATTATATATTATTATGTGTTATATATAACAAAAACTGTACTTCAGTTTATAATTGAATTGAATTCAGTGTAGACCATTAAAAAGAAATATATCTATAATATATAGTACAATATATAGTATATATAACGTATTTTATATATTTATATGTTATATATAATTATATAATCTATAATATATAAATATTAATATATTATATTACATTATATATTATATATCATAATATATAATATATATTACATTATTTATTATATATTATGTATTATATAATATACTATATACTTTATATATTATATATTACATTGCTTTGCATCTATATATTATATAATATATATTGTTTTAGTTCTCTATATATTATATATATATAATATATATAAATAACTTTATACATTTCCTGGAAGAAAGGTACCCTATTAATTCAAAAGATCTGAATCAAATTACTCAACCTTTTGGAATTTGATCCTCTACTGTAATACTCATATGTGAGATTACTGAATTTTCAGAGTAAAAAAATTATTAACAGGGTAATATATAGGCCATATTATAGTGAAGATCATAAGTATAAATTTCCTTGTTTAATGTTTCAAAAGTTAGGACAGTCTTTGTATATAAATGTGTTCATTGGAAGAAAAGTTATTTTTAAAACTAAATTTTTATATTAGTCCTCCATTACTGGCAATTAAGGAGCAACCAAAAAAATGTAGAATATTTAATGTCATCATGTGGTTCTTTGATTAGGCATAAAAAGTATTGCAAACAGCTTTTCTGTTCCTTTGGAATATGAATCTTTTTAATATCTAATGTTAACCTGCAACATTTTCTAGTAGGACAAGTCAATATATTAAGTAATTTTTGCCTGTTTTATACCGTCTGTTGTATTTTGTTCAAATGAAAACATTTTTGAAAACACATGATTGAATTTTTGCTTCTCAGATAACTGGCTTGGGTGTGGAATTTCTTAACACTTTGATATGTAAGTTAGTGTAAATTAATACTTTTATAACAATATTAGGCTTTATATTTTTATGGAATATGTTTTAAAATTTGAAATTTTTGAAGTGTTAATTCAGCAGTACTTTAAACTATCATTATGTGCCAATACTGACATGAAAAAAGAATTATGTATAAATTTACTATAGTATTCAACAAATTCTATTTTAAAATAAAAAATGGAGTGTATATAGCTCTGGGTATAAAAAACTTAAAATTCTTATTTATATCTGTTTATATCTTCAAAAATGAAACACAAGTTGTATCTTACAAATATTTAGTAAGCAGTTTCCCTCACTCAGCTGATATTTTATTCTGCACTCTCCTATGTTGAGCAATAACGATGACATCTTTTACTTGTGTTGTTTTCTGACTATCATAACATAGTGCTGTTTTCTTTGGGTAGTTAAGCAGATTTATGGATTATATCATCTAGTTCTAACCAAACTAACACTCACTAATGAGCCAATAGCTTTAAAAGACTCCTGAAAAGAAACAGTGTCTTGATGATAATATTTAATAATACAAGAATACATTTTTAAAAACAAGAAAATGGCAGAATAATATTTCTTCTACTCCCTGAAGGAGATCTTTTTCAGCCACGCTATGAGATAAAATCAGTGATGACCTAATCAGTTCTGCCAAGATGTAGGTCAAAAAATAAAAATAAAAATATTCAGAAAGACTTTTTGAAATATGTGTATACATTATTATTATAAGCAATGAATCTAATCCTAAGTGTATTTTTTATTTTTTAATGTTCAGTGATAGTATAATGCTGGTTTAATTACCAAAGCATTTAAAAACAAACTGTCCAGAACATCAATACAAATCTCTGTGATTTCAGGACAAAAGGGTTTGAGGCACCATTAATAAGTGAAATAAGTTAAATTTTGCTTTTAAAATATTTTTCTTGTCTCTTTTCTATTTATAGATTGCTTATCTTTTATAATGTACATAATACATTAATACAGATTGATGTGAATTTAATTTATACATTTAAATTTATACCTACATGGGAGTATACTCACATATCTTTAACTCATAGGATACATGATCAAGAGGGTGTAGAGATCACTGTTCTAGCTAATTCTCAGGACCCTTCCCAGGACATTTCTCCCATATTTCAGTCAAGACAACTTCCTGAGCTTCACTGACCACAAGCACATGGAAATAACATGGACAGCCCTGGAACACAAGGAGAGAGGCAAACTACAGGGTTAAATCAGACTACAGGGCAGGTTCTCAGGTTTGTGACTTGAGTAGTGATGGAAGAATTCTCATCAAGGTTGAATTATGTCCAAAGCAAAATTTTTTAAATGTTTGGAAATGAAAGTTGAAAGGTATCTAAAACCTTTCACAATAGATTACTTTTATTTTTAACTACTTTTTATTGTGATTAGGCTTTGATTGTGTTTGATTTTTGATGGGCATGAATTTGTTCAACAGCTATACAAGGATTCATCCACCAGTTAACTGAGAATGTGGGAAGAGTGTGAGTATGTGTGGGGCGGGGAAGGGAGGAAGTGGAGACCTAAAGTAAGTAACTTAGCGGAGGATTTGATCCCATTCAAATTTGAAAGAAATCACCCTTTAGAAAGTAAAGCGTCTTTCTGAGCTTATAAAGTATAATGGCCACTGATAAGTATAAATGTTTCTAGACTTAATGAGCAACATGATAATGATAATGATGCCTCACTTACATCATCACTAGGAGTTTTTCAAAAAATGAATCAGATTCCCCCTATATATTATTGTTGGAAATGACAAGAGTCCTGTGACAAATGGGCAGAGCAGGCACCCATCACAGTCACTCTACAGATAAGAAAACCAGAGCACAGAGGTTAGGTGGCTTGCTCAGGTGATTCATGCAGCAGTGCCATCTAATTCCTGACCCGTGGGTGCTTTCCTAACATCACGATCCAGGCTAGAATCCTCCCTGAGCGTGGTATCAGTGGCTGCTGGCGGAGCCAAAAAATATTTTATCCAAGATACTGATAAGCTATTTCCAAAATTTATGTAGATTTCCTATAATTACCTGTGGAGATTTTGATCGTTGAATTTATCTCTATCTCACTCAAATTTTACATTGATGCTATTCAGCATATATAACATTCTTATTAGTTTTCTCTGAACTCACTGCAATTGTATGGTCTTCCTGAAGTGGAGACTCCAGACAACATGTTACAGCAAGTGTACCTACACAGAGTGAGAAAATGAGAGAAAGCAGAGATGTAGATGGAGAGAACTCATAACAAAAAAAGATAGAATAATCCATCATATTTGAGGTAGGCAGACTCTAAGATGGTACTCAATCAATGATCCCCACCTTCTGATATTCATGCATTTATGTAATTCCTTCCATTTGAGTGAGAGTTGAATCTATGACTTGCTTCTAACAAAGAGATTATAATAAACATAATGGGAAGTCTCTTCTGAGATTCAGTTACAAAAAGACTGATATCACTACTGCTTACTCTTCCTTGCTCACTCTCTGAGAGCTCTCTGGGAGAAGCCAGCAGCCATGTTGTGAGCTGAAGGAAGCCCACATGGTAAGGAAGTAAGAATGGCCTTCAGTCAACAGCCAGTGAGAGACTGAGGCCCTTAGTCTAACAATGCATGACAAAAAACATCTTGCCAGTAACTGTGTGAGTGAACTTGGAAGCAGATCTTCCCTCAGTTGAGCCTTGAGATGACTGCATCCCCTGCCCACAACTTGATTGCAACCTGCAAGAGACCCTGAGCCAGAAGCATCCAGCTAAGTCAGGCCCAGATTCCTGGTCTATGAAAGTAATAATAAGTGTTTGCTGTTGAAAACTGCTAAATGTGGGGGTAATTTGTTATACATGAATAGAAAACTAATACATTGTATGAACAAACTCTGACTTAAATAACTGTCATTAAGATTTCTATAGCCTCAATTACTTAATCACATTCTAGCGTAACCATTTGTCTGCTTGTTTTTCTCACCCCATAGAAAACAAAGACTAATTTGTATCCCTGACACCTGAGAAAAGTATCTAGTACACAATAAGTATTAAATAAATGTATGATGTATAGGGTTGCATGACTTTATATAAAGATAAGATCAAATTTTGTATTTTTCAATGAAACATGACACATAGCTAAAATGAAGAAAACTAGAGGACAGAGATAGAGATAATCTTTGAAATTATTATTATCAAACTGATGTTTAAAAAAATATCAAATAATTGCGTACCAGACACTGTTCTAAGTACATTTACTAATCCATTTAATTCTCATTTAAACTTCTGAGATAGACACTATTTTTGTCTCTATTTTACTGATAAGGAAACTAAGCACAGAAATTTAGGTAACTTGCCTGAAGATACTAGAATAAATGACAGCACTTGGAATCTCTCATTGCCAGACTAGTTTCAGATCTGATGCACTAACAACCTCTGGTACTTAATTGTTTACCATATTGCAGAGGTCCCCAACCCCTGATACTGGTTCGTGGCCTGTTAGGAACCAGGCTGCACAGCAGGAAGTGAGTGGCAGGTGAGCAAGCGAAGCTTCACCTGTATTTACAGTCACCCTCCATTGCTTGCATTACCTCCTGAGCTCTGCGTCTTGTCAGAGCATTGGCAGTGTTTGATTTTCATAGGAGCACAAACCCTACTGTGAACTGCACATGCAAAGGATCTAGGGTTGCATACTCCTTTTGAGAATCTAATGCGGATGATCTATCACTGTCTCCCGTCACTCCCAGATATGACCATCTAGTGCAGGAAAACAAGCTCAGGGCTCTCACTGATTCTACATTATGATGAGGTGTATAATAGTTTCATTATATATTACAATGTAATAATAGAAATAAAGTGCACAATAAATGTAATGTGCTTGAATCATTCTGAAACCATCCCCCTCACACCTGGTACCCTGAAAAATTGTCTTCCATGAAACTGGTCCCTGGTGCCCAAAAGGTTGGGGGCCGCTACCATAAGGGACTTTAGCTCCAGAAAGTAAAGGCATATTATCGGCTTTTAACGATAATCACAATTATGGCTTGGGGGAAGGGTGATAAGAGTCAGAGAAGTCAACAGAAGACAAAAAAGAAGGGATGCTAGAATAGTCCCTCATATGTAAGGATACACAGTTAGTTGAAATTTCTACCATTGTTGCTGTGTTAAATCACTTTAGCACTTTTCCCTCCAGACCTTTAAGGTTACATTACCAGGCAAATTCTATTTTAGAATCTTTCTATTTTAACAAGATATTTTTAAACTTACTTAAACAAACTCAAACACAAAACAATATCACATTTGATCATAACAAAGTCTTTAAATTAGAATCTGTGGAACAGACATATTTAAGAATAAATTTAACCAATCCCAAATATAGCAGAAGATAAGAAGTAACCAAAACCAGAGCCAAACTGAAGGAAATTGAGATGTAAGAAATAATACCAAAGATCATGAGTCTAGGATTTTGTTTTTTGAAAGAATAATACAGATAGACTGCTAGCTAGACTAATAAAGAAAAAAAAGTAGATCAAAATAAACATAATCAGAAATGACAAAGAAGACATTACTACCAACCCCACAGAAATATCAAACAACCTCAAAGACTACTGCAAACATCTCTCTGCACACAAGCTAGAAACCTACAAGAAATGGATAAATTCCTGGAAGATACAACCTACTAAGATTGAACTAGGAGTAAACTGAATCCCTGAACAGACCAATAACAAGTTCTGAAATTGTATCAGTAATAAAAAGCCTATCAACCAGAAAAAGCCCAGGACCAGATGGATTCACAGCTGAATTCCACCAGATGTATAAAGAAGAGCTGGTACCATTCCTACTGAAACTATTCCAAAACAGTTAAGAGGAGGGACTCTTTCCTAACTCATTCTGAGGCCAGCATCATCCTAATATCAAAACCTGGCACAGACACAATAAAAAAAGAAAACATCTGGCCAATATGCTTGATGGACATAGATGCAAAAATTCTCAACAAAACACTAGCAAACCGAATCCAGCAGCATGTCAAAAAGCAAATCCACCATGACAAAGTAGGCTTTATCTCTTGGACACAAGGTTCATGCAACATGTGGAAATCAATAAATGTAATTCATCACATGAAACAAAATTAAAAACAAGCCCAAAAGATTATCTCAGTACATGCAAAAAAGGCTTTTGATACAATTCAACATCCCTTCACGATAAAAACCCTCATCAAACTAGACATTGAAGGAACATACTTCAAAATAATAAGAGCCATCTATGACAAACCCACAGCAAACAGCATACTGAATGGACAAAAGCTGGAAGCATTCACCTTGAAAACCAGAACAAGACAAGGATACCCACTCTCAACACTCCTATTGAACATAGTATTGGAAGTCCTGGCCAGAGCAATCAGACAAGAGAAAGAAGTAAAAGGCATTCAAATAAGAAGAGAGGAAGTGAAACTATCCCTGTTTATAGACAATGTGATCCTACATGTAGAAAAACCAATAGTCTCTGCCCAAAAGCTCCTTAAGCCGATAAACAACTTCAGCAAAGTTTCAGGATACAAAATCAATGTACAAAAACCAATAGCATTCCCACATACCAACAACATCCAAGCTGAGAATCAAATCAAGTCTGCATTCCCAATGACAATAGCCACAAAAAGAACAAAATACCTAGGAATACATCTAACCATGTAAGCAAAAGATCTCTACAATAATAATTACAAAACACTGCTCAAAGAAATCAGAGATGCCACAAACAAATGGAAAAAAATTCAATGATTGTGAATAGGAAGAATCAATACCGTTTAAATGGCCATACTGCCCAAAGCAATTTACAGATTCAGTGCTATTCCTATCAAACTACCAATGACATTCTTCACATAATTAGAAAAAACTATATTAAAATTTATGTTGAACCAAAAAAAAGAGCTTGAATAGCCAAGAGAATCTTAAGCAAAAAGGACAAAGCTGGAGGAATCATGTTACCCAAATTCAAACTCCACTACAAGGCTACAATAACCAAAACAGCATGGCACTGATATGAAAGCAGACACAAAGACTTATGGAACAGAAGAGAGAGCTCAGAAATAATGCTGCACCCTACAACCATCTGACCTTCGACAAAGTTGACAAAACAAGTAATGGGGAAAGGACTCCCTATTCAATAAATGATGCCGAGAAACTGGCTAGCTATATGCAGAAGATTGAAACTGGACCCCTTCCATACACCACATACAAAAATCAACTTAAGATAGATTAAAGACTTAAATGTAAAACCTAAACCTATAAAAAAAACTCTGGAAGATAACCTAGGACATTCTGAACATGGGAAATGGCAAAGATTTCACGATAAAGATGCCAAAAGCAACTGCAAGAAAAACAAAAATTGACAGATGAAATCTAATTAAAGACCTTCTGCACAGCAAAAGGTTTACTCTGTAAACAGACAACCTACAGAATGGGTAGAAATATTTGCAAACTATGCATGTGACAAAGATCCAATGTTCAGAATCTGTAAGTGTATTAGTCTGTTCTCATGCTGCTATAAAGAACTACCTGAAACTGGGTAATTTATGAAGAAAAGAGGTTTAACTGACTCACAGTTCTGCAGGTTTGACAGGAAGCATGACTGGGGAGCCTCAGGAAACTTACAGTCATGGCACAAGGTGAAGGGGAAGCAAGAACCTTCTTCACATGGTGGTAGGAGAGTGAAGGGGGGAGTGCTATACACTTTTAAACCAGCGTATCTCATGAGAACATTCACTATCATGAGAACAGCAGGAGGGAAATCCACTCCCGTGATCCAATCGCCTCCCACCAGAACCCTCCCCCAACACATGGGGATTACGATTCAACATGAGATTTGGGTGGGGACACAGAACCAAACTATGTCAATAAGGAACTTAAATCAACAAGCACAAAACAAACAACCCTATTAAGAAGTGGGCAAAAGACATGAATGAACACATTTCAAAAGAAGACATATACGTAACCCACAAGCATATGAAAACATGCTCAACATCACTAATAATTAGAGAAATGCAAATCAAAGCCACGATGAGGTACCATCTCAGACCAGTTAGAATGGTTACTAAGGAAAAGTCAAAAAACAACAGATCCTGGAGAGGTTGTAGAGAAAAGGAATGCTTATACACTGCTGGTGGGAATGTAAATTAGTTCAACCATTGTGGAAAGCAGTTTGGCAGTTTCTCAAAGAACTCAAAACAGAATTACCATTCAACTCAGCAATACTGTTATGGACTACATACCCAAAGGAATATAAATCATTCTACCAGGAAGATACATTCACGCATATGCTCCTTGCAACACTATTCACAATAGCAAAGACAAGGAATCAACCTAGATGCCCATCAACAGGACTAGGTAAAGAAAACGCAGTACATATACACCGAGGAATACTGTGCAGCTATAAACTAACAAGATCATGTCCTTTGCAGCAATATGGATGGAGCTGGAGGCCATTAACCTAAGTGAACTAATGCAGGAATAGAAAACCAAAACCACATGTTTTCACTAATAAGTGGGAGCTAAACATTGAGTACATGTGGACACAAAGAAGGGAACAACAGATACCAGGACCTACGTGAGGGTGGAGGAAAGGAGGAGGGTGAGGATCAAAAAACTGCCTACTGAGTATTATGCTTCTTACCCCGGTGGTGAAATAATCTATACACCAAATCCTTGTAACATCAATTTACCTAGGTAACAAACCTGCACATGTACCCCTGAACTAAAATAAAAGTTAAAAAAATAATTTTACATCATAGGCAATATTTTTTACTTTAAGTTTTTAAATTTTTTTTTTAATTAACAAATTACAATTGTATATATTTGTGGGGTAAAAAGTGATGTTATGATATATGTATACATTGTGGAATGACTGAATCAAGCTAATTAACATATTCATCACCTTAAATACTTATCATTTATCCCTCCTAACTAAAATTTTGTCCTCTTTAACCAAAACCTCCACATTCTGCAACCCCACAGGTAATATTTCTATTGATAAGGAGTGATTTGCCTAAATCACAGGAGGGAGGATGACATTATTGTCAATGTGTAAGGATTCACATGTGAACACTGAGTAGATTGGAGGTATGTATGGAGAGGACTGGAGGGAGTCAATGAAATTTCACATCACAGGACTGCTTATGTCTTCTGACATGATTTTAAATGTATATTTATAAAGTAATAAACTTGATTACTAGTTAATGTACACTAATTCATTAGCAGAACATTTAAATATAATTTTTGAATGATCTTTTGAGTTTTATTAAAAACTCGATTACTTAGTATTTGAATTATGAGTAAAACAGAAGAAAAACTTTGATGTCTAGCTAGGATTTAGAGCTGAATGCATGGTGTATCTTTAAACTGCTGAATATTGGATAAAATATATTTAGAGCTCCTAATTCTCCCTTCATACTTTGTCTATATTTTTATAAGTCACCTCAAGCCCTTTAGGTGTTGAGATTAAGCTAACCAAAGAATACCCAAAATTTTAATAATTTTTTAAACATGCGAAATGAAAATTATTTTAAAAATTGAAAACTCAGAGCCAAAATGTTGGTGTAGTCTGCATGGGTCTTGTTAAAAAGAAAAGTGTATAAGCCATATCTGTATTTCTAACATGAGTTTTAAACATTCACATTTTGTTGCAGTTTAGAAAAATCTGAACTCAATGTAGTGTCATAATGAGTACATTGTTACTATAAACACATGCTTCCACTATCACACGTGCATACACAGACTTTTTAAACATGTAAATAGTGTCCAGGAATGACTTGTTTAAACTCAACAATTGAAAATAATGTGGGATATATCAGCACTTATCCTAGCATAAAAATAAAAGCTATGCAAAGAAATAATCTGTTGTGAATTATCTGTGATGTGGGAGAAGAAAATTGTCAACAGTGAAAAAAAGAACTCTTGAGACTCCAGAAGTGTCACCAGCTTTGTATTCTTTTTACCATTATTTATATAATGATTTCCAATAATCTTCATCACATGAACACACATATTTTTCCCATTAACCAATATGTGAATAACAACTTGTAAGTTATTATCAAAGTGACTATCAATTGTATTTTTCATTTCAAGTCAATGACTACTTAATTAATATATGGTAAGAACCTGGTAATGCAATCACATTTTTTTTCTTTTTTTTTTTTTGAGACGGAGTCTGGCTCTGTCCCCTGGGCTGGAGTGCAGTGGCCGGATCTCAGCTCACTGCCAGCTCCGCCTCCCGGGTTTATGCCATTCTCCTGCCTCAGCCTCCCGAGCAGCTGGGACTACAGGCACCAGCCACCTCGCCCGGCTAGCTTTTTGTATTTTTTAGTAGAGACGGGGTTTCACCGTGTTAGCCAGGATGGTCTCGAACTCCTGACCTCATGATTCGCCCGTCTCAGCCTCCCAAAGTGCTGGGATTACAGGCTTGAGCCACCGCGCCCGGCCGCAATCACATTTTTAAAAGGATAAATTAGCTGAAATACAAATATCTGAAAAAACCATCAAATCCAGAACCCTCCCATCTAGTTATTTTTCCAATATATACAAGGTAAAATATCTTTTTTTCCCTCAGTCCTTCTAAAATACTCTGGGTGAAGTGAATAGGAAAGCCTATACTGCAAGAAAGTTTGTTCCATTATTTATGAGATTTTACAAAAGAAAAAACCCTTATTTTCCATTTTCCTTCAACTTCAAAAATTGGGTGTCAGTGTCATAAAATTATCCGTTAATGAGATTTTTCAGATAATAGAAAGCACATGTTAACTTGATGAAAAATGAGATCTTTAAAAAATACATTTTTGTTCAAAACATACAGGCCTAAAAATCCTGTGGCAACACAGAGATAAAAGACTTTCTCTGCCAAAATATGTTGGAGAATTGATACTTCCTCTCATTGTCTGAAAAGAGGAAAAATGGAGACACAGTGTGATCCCAAACAGAAAGGAAGAAGGAAGATGAGGATCAGAGAGGAAACATAAAACCTCTGAGGACTCTTCAGCAGTATAGGAAAAAAATTTACTCTAATTTGAGCCCAAATTTGAGCCTCTTCTCCATTCATATTAAGCAGATGAATTGGACTAAATAAATGTCAAGTCCCTATGATTTTGTTGGAGGAATTTGACTTTCCACACTATCAGTGGCTGAATTGGCAACTATTTCCATTTTTCCCTGAAATGATGACGTTCTCATTTCATCAACTCACCATAGAACCAAGTTCTTCTGAAGCTGCACTAAGAAAAAGAATGCTTAGATACTGTTTTTGCCATTGTCTGCTGTTGACTCCCCTAAAAGACTACCAGAATAACTTGTTGACCAAGCAAAGCTAAGTTGAATACACTGATTGCAGTAAGACAGAACACCAATATAACAGAGCTTTAGGAATGTCTCAAAACCGAGAAATTCCAGGAGGATATTTATGGGGTTTTAAGACCTGAGGTAGGTGATTTTGAGGCAGGCTTTGCAAGATAGAGAATGGCACTTGGGATTCGGTAGAGGTTATGATATTATAATTTTGGATTGGAGGGACCAGTGGAGCAAAGGTCTTCAAGTGAACTGTGATGAGCAAGCTATTTTAGTTTGTTCACAGTCTTATCTTCAGGGAAAAGGATGTTCTGGAGCAAGCAACTAAGTTATTTTTGCTTACTCTCAATATTATTAAACATAGAGACAAAAAATTATGCATAACACAGGAACATGAAAATAAATAAGGTAGATGCTCTGAAGCCTAGATAAAGAAAAATAAAAGACATTCTTCAGCTGCTGGGGTGGGACAATACTGAAGGCAGAAGACCCTTGGCTACCAATAGCCTACAAGGATTTCCTCAGCTGATGATAGTGGACTTACTTAAGGTGAGTCCTATGGCAGATTATATTTTGCAAGAGGCCATAACAATATTGCCCTTCCCAAATGCCCCTATTACATGTGACCTCACCAATTCTTCCATCAAGAGATAGCACCAATGTCCACTGCCCTTGAATTTGGACAGTCTTTTGTCATTTCCTCAACCATTAGAGTGTGACTTTGTGACTTCGAGACAAGGTGATAAATGGCTTGACAGCATCTGCCTGTTTCACTCTTGCCTTTGGGATGCTTGGTCTTGGAACTAGCTGCTGTATTAGTAAGAAGTTCAGACCATATGGAGAGTCCATGTTCCGGTTAGTAGTCACAGCTGAGGATGAGCCACAGCAAGTATCAACCCCAGACACATAAATGAGGAAATCTTTGAGATGACTCCAGTCCCAGCCAACAATTGACCTCAACTACATGATAGACTCCATCTTAGAATAGCCTAGCTGAGCCCAGTCAACACCTGGAACTACAGAGGTAATAATATAAATCACAGTTGTTTTATACCCCTAAGTTTGAGGTTGTTTTGTTATATAGCAGTAGACAACTAGACCATATTCCCTTCCCAAGCTAGCCCACATCCACTGATTAAGGTGAAATATAAAGATATGGCCCTTTGGCCCCAATTCAGAACAATTCTGAAGAGTCATCTGAGCTTCAGACCCACTATAGGGTCAGCTGAGACATCCATTGGAACTGTTATCACAGTTCAACTTTTCTGTCTGCCCGATGTTACTTTATTCCCTTGAAACCACACGTGTTGATTCCAAGAGCACTCAAATAAGCGTCCTACACGCTGATCTCTGTCTCTAGGTCTGCTTTTCGGAAAACCCAACTTGGGACAGTATGTGCGTTAGTTTCAGTTCTCACCATTACAGAGAAAACAATCATTGATTGCTCACTACTTTTCTTCTATATCTCCAACAGTCGATTAGATGGAAGCAGATTTTAAAAACTATATGGGAATTATATGTTTTAGAAAAAAATCAACATTGTCCTATGGTAAGATCTCATTTGCTGTCATGACTTAGAGTTGCATGCTCTAGAGTTTGGACGGAATTGGCCATATCTTCTTTCCATATCTTCTGGGAAAGACTTTAACATGATCTAAAAGGAGTGGCTAAGTACTGAATTAAACTAACAATTCCATAGCTAGTAGTCATTTTTGCATTGTGTGGAAGACATTTAAAACTCTAAATATTTTATTTATATAGAACCAGTGTATAATCACACACTGTACCTATGCAGTTCTTATTTCTCTACTACATGAATTCAAATAATTGCAAACAAGGCTAACAAAAATAAATGATCTACACAATGGATAATTTCTATAGGAGAGAATGAGAAAAATTCATTGATGATAGAGATCAAACCACAGCATATGGTTGAGTAGGTTATGCACTGGCCAGTGTGGTTCCTCTAAGAACTGTGTAGCATGTATGTGCTTAGCGGTACATGGTGGCCTTAATAACATGCTTTTAAGGGGGAATGTGATGCACACGGAGAAACCTGTTCCACGCAGTGGATTAGGATGAGCCTATCAGCAATCTCTCCTTTGTACTTATTCACTCCCATTTATCCCTACTGTTGGCCCAGCTCACTTTGTCCTTGGCTTGCATATCTCAGAGAGCACTGTTAGGAAAGGAAAAGTCATACTCACCCTGGAGCAAATAAGAGAGAAGCTTCCTGAGTGTTAGGGATTATAAAAGGCAAATGGTGCAGGAAGACCCACCAAAGTAAAACATTAGATTTAGGAAAAAGACAAATCACAGTTAGGGGTTCTGAATCTGTTGTTTTAAGAGATGAACGATTTGTTCTTACTTTTAAGCTCAGTTTTGTGGAACTAGCCCAGAAAAGACAGTTTAAACTATTTGCTTTCCCCCACTATTCTTATAACCTTGGTAGCATCTCCAAGTAAAAACTTAACAGTGTTTAATAGATCGAGAATTAGTATGTGATACAGTCAATGATACTTTTACAACATTACCCAAAATGCAATATATGTTATTTAGAGGAAAATTCAAAGAGATATAAGTATGTGCACACAGGTATTTATGATGTTTGTCATCATTCTAGACCTGCACTGTCCAGTATGGTAGCCACTAGCCATGTGTGGTTATTTAAATTAATTAAATTAAGTATAAGTGCTCATTAACCATATGTGACTATTGGACAATGCAAACGTCAAACATTTCCATCGTCACAGAAAGTATTATGAACAACACTGCCTTGAATAAGAAGAAAAGTTTAATTTACTCTATAGAACTTGATATACCACCTAGGGATATCAGACAGCCAACACACACAGAACTGTATTTTACTTTGTCACGTGCAGCCTTCTAATTTTAGAAGTTTAGGGGCTTAAGAGTTTACGTATTACCTTATTCATCCATCCAACAAAGTTACTTTCCCATCTAAATTCTTAAATTCTCCCTCTCATTTTGTTTTGGTTAGATATTTTTTCTCCTTTCATTCTAGTTTTGGGTTATTCTGTGTTTTGTTTTGTTTATCGTTTTTGCTTACAGAAAAATACTTTCAGCAACATGCAGCGTTTTGATCCATACACATGGTTTCAACCCATAGAAAAAAGCTAGTCACTCTCTGTATATGCCCAGAGGTCACTAGAGGTCAATGACTATTAGTAACTTACCTCTGTCTAAAAGTCTGTGATTGCCTTTTTACAGTTAGAATATTTCTGATCACTGAATCTCTGCTTAATTCCCTTTGATGCTACCATATATCAAATACCTAAAATAACCTAATAACTCCTCTACTTGGCCCCCAGGGATTCCATAAAGGAACCAATTTCAGATTTTTAAAAATGCATTTAAAACTTAAGTAATAGAGTATAAACATACAAATATTGGGAAGGCAGAGTAAAATAAAGGATACACCAAGTATTTAAATTTTGCTCTTAGAAAAGAGAAAGACATTTTATTTTATTTTTAGATGGCTTACACTTGAAGCTATTCTAAACTTTGATGAGTAAATTGCTAGTTTATTCCTTTTATAAACTCTGCCAGTTAAGAGGGGAGGTTGAGTTTTAAAATGAAAATGAAAATAATAATTTTATAAGAACTTGATGAACAAAGGGATTTTGTTTCACATGAATGAGTATGAGTATTGTAAGTATTGTCAGCTACCTTGAGCCAGAGACAATTTTAAAAATGCATTATCTGGCTATTTTTTCTTACAAACTCAGTTTAAGTTCTAGTTAGGGATTTTCTTTTAATAAAATACACAAGATACAGACTACAAATCACCAACTTGTTATTAACACTAACTAGTGAATTAAATCAACGACTTAAGTTGCTTTAGGTAATCAGGTTCCAGGGAGTGAGTTATATCATTTTTTAAAGCACAATTTGGGCTTTAGATTATAAACATCAGTCAACAGAAAAATAAGGGGGGAAATATGAATTCTCATTCTGGAGAGTTAGTAATAGCTTGGTTTGTTCAATTTAAGAGAAATGTGGTAAAGCCACATTTGTATCAAATAAGAGAAGAAAACTTCATTTTCAAATAGTTTAAGTGATTATCAAAGGCTGGGGTAAAAACCCTCTTGCTATAAATATTGTTGGTCAATAACATCAGGTGGAAAAGCCAAACCTTTTGAATGCTTGGAATTTAGGACTCAAAAGCAATACCTCAAGTAAATATTGATCAGATGATAATTTTGTGTTCTCCCAACCTACTCCTCTCTTAGGAGGTGGACAGGCAAAGGAGAAAGTAAACAAAACCTACTCTATTACCATGCATTCGCCCCACAAAAATCACTTCTAACCTCTGTGAGGTGCTCTAAAATTTCAGAAAGTAGAAACCTATATTCTAGTTTAGAGCTAAAGTCCTGTTTATTGAAGGAAAAATGAAATTGGCTCCTTTTTGTGGTTGCCTCACATGTATCTGTTTTCTGTTTTTTTAGTGATATATCAAATTTCAAAGTGGGAGTTCCAGAAATTCTATCTTTATATGAAGGACTTGGATATTCAATTAAGTTTCAAGCAGAGAGCTAGGGAACTTGTCTTGAACATGTATTTTGTAAAGCAAACCCAAAGTTTGTGTATTTATTTGGAATAGCTTTGTGGAGGTAGAGGGGTGAATGAAGCAACCCTTGGAGCTGTCTCTGTTAAAGGACATAAATTATAAAAATGCTGGAATTTCTATAAATCAACAACTTGTTTATCCAGCCTTATCAGGGAGTGAACTGTGGCCCATAATTAAATTTTCCAGATAACTAAAGCTGATCATTTGAAGTACTAAAACATTTTATGTTAACCTTTTTTTTTTTTTTTTTTTTTTGAGACAGAGTTTCGCTCTTATCACCCAGGCTGGAGTACAATGGCACAATCTCAACTCACTGCAGCCTCTGCCTCCCAGGTTCAAGTGATTCTCCTGCCTCAGCCTCCCAAGTAGCTGGCACTACAGGCATTTGCCACCGTGTCCAGCTAATTTCTATATTTTTAGTAGAGACAGGGTTTCACCATGTTGGCCAGGCTGGTCTTGAACTCCTGACTTCAGGTGATCCACCCCCTCAACCTCCCAAAGTGTTGGGATTACCGGCGTGAGCAACCATCCCTAGCCAATGTTATCCATTTTAATGGAAGTTTTCATTGAAGATTATCAGTACTTCTCTGACTTCTTAAACAATATAGCAAAAACTAATTAACTTTATGATAATAACTAAGCTTCTCAGGATGAAATCTATAACTCAATTGCACCTAGATACTAACAAGAATACTTGTTCAGTAGACAAAGAACAGTAAACATTTGCTGTTTGTTTTACCAAATACCTGTTACATACCAGCACTGGTACTAGTACAAGGGTGCTAAGCAATCCAATAGCAAAGACAGGAAGTAGGGTCATCAGTAATCTGTCCTATGCATAGAATGCTATAGTAGAATGGAAAAGTACCTTCATCCGCTTTTAAACAACCCTGCACTAAAAGCACAGATCACTAAGCTATTACAGTCTTTATTCCTAAATTTTATAGTTCTTCTGTCTCCTATTTCAACACTGTTGTCACTTCTCATTATTACTAATTTCTTAATGGCAAAACACAATGTCTCTACTTATTTTTGTGTCTCGACGCCTAATAAAATCCTGGCAATTTTGTTGAATTATTTTACTTGAATAAGTGTTAATGTTTTCAATTGCCCTGTTCCCTCAATTTCCTGAGTATACTACGAAACTGCTGCTAATGATGTATTAAATAGTGAAACTTACTAGAATTGCAATCCTATTTTACATATAATTCTAGGCCATTTAGAATCTGGGTAAGATTCCAACAATGTTATTTCCTATAGAATAAGTCACATGGGCTTATAAACTTAAAAAAAAAAATTCTTTTTGATACATGGATGTTGGGTAAACTACAAATCTAACATTAAAATATTTTACGTATAGGCAAAGGTAAACATTAAACAGAATATAACTGCTTTAAGATCAGATTAGGCCACATACTAATAAGCTTATTTCAGTAATTTAGTTTTTAGGATTAAAAACTAAGTGAATTTTAGTGTATAAAGTAGGGGATTCTGGCCACAGCTTGCTGCCTAGCTTCCTTTTACTTGTTATACAATTAGCATTATGTATATAATGGGCATTTCACCTTAAGCCTGAGATGCTCAGAAACAACTCTGAGAATACTCCAAAGACTATCTCTAGGGCATACAAGGTAGACAGCAAAGCCTCCTGAAGCTTCATTCTGTTATCACTGAGGTCCAGGTCTGTTCAGCCCATGCACAGTGAATCAATCACTGTGACATGGGTTTTGCAAAAGAGAAAAGATTTATTGGCAAAGCTGCCAAGCAAGGAGGCAGGAGAACAGCTCTCACATCCACTTCCCCTAAAATAAGGCTTAGGGATATTTCTGGGTTAGGGAAATGGGGTGGCCTAAGGTGTAGGGAAAGGTGATTGGCAATGGGGAAAATGAAGTAACAGGTTCATTCTGTGCAAGCATAGTCAGGATTCATAGCATTTTGTAGGACATATGTATAGAAAATCGAGTTAGCACAACCTGAGGGTAGAATTTTTGGCCCTCCAAGGTCAAAAGGCCACTTGTTGCGCACTTGCACAGGCCCAGCTCAAGGGTTGGTGGTCTCAACTAGTTTGAATTGGACAGGAGCTGGCCCAAGTTTCTGAAAAGCAACAGAAGTGTTGTTTTAGTGAACTATGAATGTTATCTATCAAGTAGCCAGTAAAGGTTAAATTTTGCGTTCAGCAGCATGGCTTTCAGCTTTATGGAAAAAGGAAAAGAAAAATAAAATAACAAAAAGCAAGTGACCAAAAGCAAGCAGGGCAGGCAGACCTGATCAAATTAACCTCTTGGTTTCAATTCTAGGACAATACTTTTGGCAAATAAGTATGAAATTTGCCCCTGGGCCAATTCTTTTCCTGAGTCTCTCACAGGCACTCAGTCTCTCAAAGGCAACGTACTTCACTTCTAGAAGCTTCCATTTCTTCATTTCTAACATAATTAAATTTGATCCTACAATTTCTAAGACCCCTTGGTTTCTCCAATAATCTGTGATTATAAAGGGAGATGAAAAACCCCAGAGTCTTGAGTTGAGAAGGTCTTAGTTACATCCCAAGCACTGTTGTGAAGTCCCAGAAAAGGACTATGTTATTTGTACCCAAATAAATCTTCCGTGCAGTGGCTAACCATGTAGTAGTGCATGGGAATATAGAGTATGAGGCCAATTCAGGTGGTGGAATTGAAAAACATGTTGCCACATTCATCCCCAAGGAGTAGAATATAATTTATAGGGTCTAAGTATTCTGTTTTTTCTAATTGGGAAAAAATTTATGGTTTTAAGTGTCTAAAAAGAATAAAAGTTAAGATATTCATCAACACCCATCAACAGATATCAACTGAAAACCATCACGACTGAGTTGTACAAGAAAATGCTAAGATTTCCGTGAACACCAACATCATACAGTCCAGAACTTCATCATACAGCACCAATGTACACCCATGACCAAATTTTACAATTAGAATGAGTTTATAAGGAACATATGTCTACCCAGTTCATTTCAATAAAGTCATATGTTCAAAATTAACACTTTATAAGAAATAAAATGGTCAGGCGCGGTGGCTCACGCCTGTAAATCCCAGCACTTTGGGAGGCCGAGGCGGGCAGATCACGAGGTCAGGAGATCAAGACCATCCTGACTAACACAGTGAAAGCCCATCTCTACAAAAAATACAAAAAATTAGCCGGGCGTGGTGGCAGGCGCCTGTAGTCCCAGTTACTTGGGAGGCTGAGGCAGGAGAATGGTGTGAACCCAGGAGGCGGAGCTTGCAGTGAGCGGAGATCGCGCCACTGCACTCCACCCTGGGCTACAGAGCGAGACTCTGTCTCAAAAAAAAAAAAAAAAAAAGAAAACATAATTCTTGGTTTCAATACCAACAGTATATAATAAATGTACAAGTCAAAGAAAATCCAAAATTTGTTCAAAGTGACAAATATATCACCTCCCTCACAAATAATCATGGAAGCGATACTCAAGAGAACACTATAACTTTGTAGAAAAATAAAATCTTTGAAGTTCTAACAGGCACCTGAGGAAGAAATTAAATAGTAGCAGGTAATAGCTGTATGCAAATAAGTTTAAGCAGCTCAACACCATTTATACTTTAGAAAAAGAGTATCATTGGTTGTATTAATCATTCTACAAGAAGAATGATATTCAATTTTCTGCAACTTTTACTCAGAAAAGATTTTAGACGTTCAATCACTTGATGTAGCAGGAGGGAGTAAGGCGGGCATTGAAAGTAACTTGATACCTTCAAGTTTCAGTCATTTCAGGAAGATTGCTGAACCTTTTATTTGAAGGCTGCCAGACTCCTTCACAGTCTGTGACAGCCAAAGTGAGGAAAAACGATAAAGATGGAAACCTGGCACGACTGAGATTGCAGACTTCTTGTTTATGTAATGAATAGGACCACCACCTCTATTTTCAATCATGTGTATCACTCCAAGTCCTAGCTGAGCAAGACCAGGGCTATCTTTCCTTCGAATTCAGAGGGATTTCAGATAAAAGAATTACAGTCCTCCTTTGCTAGGCCCTTGTGGGGAAAGTGTCATATTGGAACACACAATTGGGGATGAGAGGAGAAACTGGTGATTTCACATAAAGAAACGCAACAAAGTTTGTACTATGCTATATTATCAGGGAAATAGAGCACCTTAGGTATGTACACTCACTGTAACCTTTTGCAAACATTAAAATAATTATTATAAAACTTGAATGCATAAAGAAATCATGATAGTATGTTGGGTAAAAAAAGCAACCATACCGTTATAACAATATTGTAAAATATGTATTTGTATGTAACAGATGGAAAGACACAGAAAATGAAAATAATTTTTATTTTTTGGAGAATGGGATTATGGTAATTTTCTTTTGATTACATTAATGCTTCTATAATATTCTTTGTAGAATCATATTTTTAAGTCATGCTAAAACATTCAATATGAGATTTCATAAGGTTTAGTTCTTCCCTGCTTCAATTATTTAAAATGAGGCTTCCACTACTTTCCTTTTAGATTTGAGGACTAGTGTGTTAATATTGAATGTTTATTAAATGATAAAAAATATTACTATACAGAATGAAATCTCAAAGCCAAAATTTGAAAGTAACCTGGATTCAGCCTAAGGATGTTTTATTTTTAAATAATACCATGCAGAATTGATTCATATCAGGAAAACTGCAGTTCATATGGACACCTATTCCAGCAATGTCATTTAGGAAATTCCTGAATACAGGGTAATTTGTGTAGTGTGATCAGATCTCATGGATATCATGTGATACCTGAAGACAATGCTATCTTTCAGACTGTAGGTTGCCAGAACAATAAGTTGAAAGCAGGAAATTCCAGTGGATAAACTGGCCATTCAGTTAGTTACTGTTTGAATATACATACATCACTATTACATTTCTCTTCTGGAGTAAAGTGAGTTGCCCTCAGGAACACAATGGAAACAAATCTTATCCCAAAATGAGGCCTTAACTGGGTAGAAACTTCCTAGGATGGCCTCTGCCAGGCAACAAATAAAATTGTATTGGGTAGAGCTATTTTCATGTAAGTGAAAATACAGTCACTCTTCCATCTTGCTCAACAGCCTTAACCACAGGCACTGGAGTGTGTTGAAAGTCAACACAAAGAAACTCCTAAATCAATTCAGGAAGTAAGAGATACACATCTTAGGAAATCAGTCAGAGCTTCTGGAATTGAAAAACTCAATAAAAATTTTCAAAACACAGTTGAAAGTTTTATCAATCGACTGTGCCAAGCAGAAGAAAAAATTTCAGAGCTTAAAGACCAGTCTTTTAAAATAACCAAATCTGACACAAAATTAAAAAAAAAAAAAAGAATTAAGAAAAATGAACAAAATCTTTGAGAAATACAGGATTATGTAAAGTGACCAAACCCATAAATTACTGGCATTCCTGAGAGAGGAGAAAAAGTATACAACACAGAAAACATATTTGAAGGAATAATTCAAAAAGTGTCCCTAGTCTTGTTATCTTGTTAGAGACGTAGACAACCAGATTCAAGAAATCCAGAGAACACCTGCTAGATACTATACAAAATGAACATCACGAAAGCACATACTCACCAGACTTTCCAAGATCAGTGCTAAAGAAAAAATCTTAAAAATCTTAAAAGAAGATAGAGAAAAAAGCCAGATCTTGTAAAAAGGGAACACCTTCAAACTATAGCAGACTTCTCAGCAGAAACTTATAAGCCAGGAGAGATTGGGGGCCTATTTTCAGAATTCTTAAAAGAAATTCCAACCAAGAATTTCATATTCCACCAAACTAAGCTTCATAAGCAAAGGAGAAATAAAATCTTTTCTAGACAAGCAAGCACTAAGGGAATTCATTGCCACTAGACCCGTCTCATAAGAGATCTTTAAGGGAATTCTGAAAGAGAAAACAAAAGAAGGATACCTTCTACCACAGAAATACCCTTGAATATATAGACCACAGATACTATAAACCAGTGACACAGTAGAAACTACAAAGCAACCAGCTAACAACTTCACGATAGCACCAAAGCCTCACATATTAATTATTACCTTGAATACAAACAGTCTAAATGCTCCATTGAAAAGGCACAGAGTTGCAAGTTGGATAAAAGAACAAGATCAGTCCATCTGCTGTCTTCAAGAGACCCTTTTTACATGTAACAACACCTACCCGTAGGCTCACATTAAAGGATTGGAGAGAGTTCTATCACACAAAAGGAAAACAAAAAAGAGCAGGAGTCACTATTCTTATACCAGATAAAACAGACTTTAAACCAACAACAGTCAAAAAAAGACAAAGGGTATTACATAATGATAAAGGGTTCAATTCAACAAGGAGACTTAACTATCCTAAATATAAATGCACACAACATTGGAGCACCCAGATTCATAAAACAACTACTTTTAGACATACCAAAAGAAATAGCCACATAATAATGGGGCGGGGGAACTTCAACACCCTACTGACAATCTAAGGCAGATCATCCAGGCAGAACCCAACAAAAAAACTCAGGACATGATTCAGGCACTTAACCAATAGGACATAAGAGATACCTACAAAATACTTCACCCATCCACCACAGAATATACATTGCTATCATCTGCACACAGAACATACTCTAATATCGACCACAAGCTCGGCCATAAAGCAAGTTTTGATAAATACAAAAAAACCAAACTCTTACCAACCATATTCTTGAAATAGAAATAGGTGTCAATACCAAAAAGATTTCCCAAGACCACACAATTGAATGAAAATCAAACAAATTGTCCCTGCATGACTTTGGGGTAAGCAATGAAATTAAGGCAGAAAGGAAAAAAATATTTAAAAGAAATGAAAACAGAACCACAACATACCAAAATTTTTGGGATGCAGCAAAAACCACAATAAGACAAAAGTTTATAGCATTAATGCTTACCTCAAAAAGTTAGAAAGATCTCAGCCAGACACAGGGGCTCAAACATGTAATTCCAGTACTTTGGGAGGTTGAGGTGAGCAAATCACTTGAGCTCAAGAGTTTGAAACACGCCTGGGCAACATGATGAAATTCCATCTCTACTAAAAATACAAAAAATATCCAGGCATGGTGGCGCACACCTGTAATCACAGTTGTATCTAACCCAGGAGGTGCAAGATCTGTACAAGGAAAACTACAAAACACTGTGGAAAGAAATCATAGGTGACACAAACAAATGGAAAAACATCCTATGCTCATGGGGTGGAAGAATCAATACTGTTAAACTTGCCATACTACCCAAAGCAATTTACAGATTCCATGCTATTTCTATCCAATTACCAATGTAATTTTTCACAGAATTAGAAAAAACTATTCTAAAATTCACATAAAACCAAAAAAGCCCAAATCGCAAAAAAAAAAAAAAAAATCCTAAGTAAAAAGAACAAAGCTGAAGACATCACATTACTGAACTTCAAACTATACTATAAGGCTACAGTAACCCAAACAGCATGATACTGGTACAAGAACAGACACAAAGACTGATGGAACAGAATAGAGAACTCAGAAATAAAGTCACACACCTACAACTATGTGATCTCCAAAAAAGTCAACAAAAATAAGCAATGGGGAAAGGACTCCCTACTCAATAAATGGTACTGGGATAGCTGGCCACCCATCTGCCGAAGATTGGAACTGTACCCTTTCCCTTCATCATATACAAAAATTAACTCAAAATGGATTAAATATTTAAATGTAAGACTTCATACTATAAGAATCCCAGAAGAAAACCTAGAAAACACCATTCTGTACATTGGCATAGAGAAATAATCTGTGACTAAGTCCTCAAAAGCAAATGCAACAAAAACAAAAATTGACAAGTGGGACCTAATTAAAGAGCTTCTGCACAGTAAGATAAAACATCAACATAGTCAATAAACAGTCTACAGAACAGGAGAAAATATTCACAAACTATGCATCCAACAAAGGTCTTATATCCAGAATCTAAAAGGAACCTAAAGAACTGAACAAACAAATAATAAATAGCCCCATTAAAAAGTGGGCAAGGATTTTGCTGGCAAGATGGCCAAATAGGAACAGCCCAGTCTGCAGCTTCCAGTGAGATTGACCCAGAAGGCAGGTGATTTCTGTATTTCCAACTGAGGTACCTGGTTCATCTCATTGGCACTGGTTGGACAGTAAGTGCAGCCCAAGGAGGGCGAGGCAAAGCAGGGTGGCGCATTGCCCCACCCAGGAAGCGCAAGGGGTTCGGGGAACTCCCTCTCCCACCCAAGGGAAGCCATTAGGGACTGTACTGTGTACTCCAGCCCAGATACTGCGCTTTTCTCATGGTCTTTGCAACCTGCAAACCAGGTGATTCCCTCCGGTGCCTACACCACCAGGGCCCTGGGTTTCCGGCACAAAACTGGGCGGCTGTTTGGACAGACACCAAGCTAGCCACAGGAGTTTTCTTTCATACCCCAGTGGCACCTCAAACACCAGTGAGACAGAACCATTCACTCCCCTGGAAAGGGGGCTGAAGCCACGGAGCCAAGTAGTCTGGCTCGGGAGGTCCCGCCCCCACGGAGCCCAGCAAGTTAAGATCCACTGGCTTGAAATTCTTGTACCAGCACAGCAGTCTGGGACCCTCAAGCTTGGTGCTGGGAGGGGCGTCCACCATTGCTGAGGCTTGAGTAGGCAGTTTTACCCTCACAGTGTAAACAAAGCCTCCGGGAAGTTCGAACTGGGTGGAGCCCACTGCAGCTCAGCAAGGCTGCGGCTGCCTCTCTAGATTCCTTCCTCTATGGGCCAGGCATTTCTGAAAAAAAGGCACCAGCCTCAGTCAGGGACTTATAGATAAAACCCTCACCTACCTGGGACAGAGCACCTGGGGGAAGGGGCAGTTGTGGGCACAGCTTCAGCAGACCTAAATGTCCATACCTGGCAGCTCTGAAGAGAGCAGTGGATCTCCCAGCACAGCATTAGAGCTCTGATAAGGGACAGCCTACCTCCTCAAGTGGGTCCCTGACCCCTGTGCATCCTGACTTGAGAAGCACCTCCCAGTAGGGGCCAACAAACACCTCCTACAGATGTGTCTTCCTTTTCTCAGCACCACATTCTTCCTTCTTCTCAGCACCACATTGCACTTATTCTAAAACTAACCCCATATTGGAAGTAAAACACTCCTCAGCAAATGCAAAAGAATGGTAATCATAACAAACAGTCTCTCCAACCACAGTGCAATCAAATCAGAACTTAGGATTAAGAAACTCACCAGAGCTGGCTGGCATCTGGCAGGTGCCCCTCTGGGACAAAGCTTCTAGAGGAAGGAACAGGCAGCAATCTTTACTGTTGTGCAGCCTCTGCCAGTGATGATACCCAGGCAAACAGGGTCTGGGGCGGACCTCCAGCAAACTCCAGCAGACCTGCAGCAGAGGGGCCTAATTGTTAGAAGGAAAACTAACAAACAGAAAGGAATAATATCAACATCAACACGAAGGATGTCCACTCAGAGACCCCATCCAAAGGTCACCAACTTCAAAGGCCAAAGGTAGATAAATTCATGAAGATGAGGAGAAACCAGTGCAAAAAGACTGAAAATCCCAAAAACCAGAACACCTCTTCTCTGCCAAAGAACCACAGCTTCTTGCCAGCAAGGGAACAAAACTGGACGGAGAATAAGTTTGATAAACTGACAGAAGTAGGCTTCAGAAGGTGGGTAATAACAAACTCCTGTGAGCTAAAGGAGTATGTTCTGATCCAATGCAAGCAAGCTAAGAACCTTCAAAAAGGTTAGATGAATTGCTAACTAGAATAACCAGTTTAGAGAAGAACATAAATGACCTGACGGAGCTGAAAAACACACCAAGAGAACTTCGTGAAACATACACAAGTATCAATAGCCGAATCGATCAAGTGGAAGAAAGGATATCAGAGACTGAAGATCAACTCAATGAAATAAAGCAAGAAGACAAGATTAGAGAAAAAAGAGTGAAAAGAAACGAACAAAGCCTCCAACAAATATGTGACTATGTGAAAAGACCAAACATTTGATTGGTGTACCTGAAAGTGACAGAGAGAATGGAACCAAGTTGGAAAACACTCTCAGGATATTATCCAGGAGAATATCCCCAACCTAGCAAGGCAGGCCAACATTCAAATTCAGGAAATACAGAGAATGCCACAAAGATACTCCTTGAGAATAGCAACCCCAAGACACATAATTCTCAGATCACCAAGGTTGAAATGAAGGAAAAGATGTTAAGGTCAGCCAGAGAGAAAGGTCAGGTTACTCACAAAGGGAAGCTCACCAGACTAACAGCGAATCTCTCGGCAGAAACCCTGCTAGGCAGAAGAGATTGGCGGCCAATATTCAACATTTTTAAAGAAAAGAATTTTCAACCCAGAATTTCATATCCAGCCAAACTAAGCTTCATAAGTGAAGGAGAAATAAAATCCTTTACAGACAAGGAAATGCCGAGAGATTTTTGTCACCATCAGGCCTGCCCCACAAGAGCTCCTGAAGGAAGCACTAAACATGGTACCAGCCACTGCAGAAACATGCCAAACTGTAAAGACCATCAATGCTATGAAGAAACTACATCAATTAATGGGCAAAACAACCAGATAGAATCATAGTGGTAGGATCAAATTCACACATAACAATATTAACCTTAAATGTAAATGGACTAAATACCCCAATTAGTAACCAAAACAGCATGGCATTGGTACCAAAACAGATATATAGACCAATGGAACAGAACAGAGGCCTAAGAAATAATGCCACGCATCTACAACCATCTGATCTTTGACAAATGTGATAAAACAAGCAATGGGGAAAGGAGTTCCTATTTAATAAATGGTGTTGGGAAAATTGGCTAGCTATATGCAGAAAGCTGAAACTGGATCCCTTCCTTACCACCTTATATAAAAATTAACTCAAGATGGATTAAAGACTTAAACATAAGACCTAAAACCATAGGCAATACCATTCAGGACATAGGCATGGAAGGCTTCATGACTAAAACACCAAAAGCAATGGCAATGAAAGCCAAAATTGATAAATGGGATCTGATTAAACTAAAGAGCTTTTGCACAGCAAAAGAAACTGTCAGCAGAGTGAACAGGCAACCTACAGAATGGGAGATTTTTGCAATCTATCCGTCCGACAAAGGGCTAATAACCAGAATCCATAAGGAACTTAAACAAATTTACAAGAAGAAAACAGCCCCATGAAAAAGTGGGCAAAAGATAAGAACAGATACTTCTCAAAAGAAGACATTTATGCAGCCAACAAACACATGAAAAAAGCTCATCATCACTGGTCATTAGAGAAATGCAAATCAAAACTACAATGAGATACCATTTCACGCCAGTTAGAATAGTGATGATCAAAAAGTCAGGAAACAACAGATGCTGGAGAGGATGTGGAGAAATAGGAACACTTTTACACTGTTGGGAGTGTAAATTAGTTCGACCATTATGGAAGACAATGTGGCGATTCCTCAAGGATCTAGAACTAGAAATGCCATTTGACCCAGCAATCCCATTACTGGGTCTATACCCAAAGGATTCTAAATCATTCTACTATAAAGACACATGCACACATATGTTTATTGCAGCACTGTTCACAATAGCAAAGACTTGGAACCAACTCAAATGCCCATCAGTGATTGACTGGATAAAGAAAATGTGGCACATATATGTCATGGAATACTATGCAGCCATAAAAAAGATGAGTTCATGTTCTTTGCAGGGACATGGATGAAGCTGGAAACCATCATTCTCAGCAAACTAACACAAGAACAGAAAAACCAAACACCACATGTTCTCACTCATAAGTGGGAGGTGAACAATGAGAACACATGGACACAGGGAGGGGAACATCACACACCAGGGCCTCTCAGGGGAGTGGGGCTATGGGAGAGAGAGCATTAGGAGAAATACCTAATGTAGATGATGGGTTGATGGGTGCAGCAAACTACCATGACACGTGTATACCTATGTAGCAAACCTACATGTTCTGCACATGTATCCCAGAACTTAAAGTATAATACTAAAAAAAAAAAAGAAAAGTGGGCAAATGATATGAACAGGCACTTTTCAAACAAAGACATGCAAGTGTCAAACAAACATATGCAAAAATGCTTAGCATCACTCATCGCCAGAGAAATGCAAATGAAAACCACAATGAGATATCATCTTACTCCAGTCAGGATGACTATTATTCAAAAGTCAAAAAACAACAGATGCTGATGGGCTGCAGAGAAAAGGAATGCTTATACATTGTTGGTGGGAATGTAAATTAGTTCAGGCACTGTCAAAAGTAGTTGGAGATTTCTCAAAGAACTTAAAACAGAACTACCATTCAACCCAGCAGTCCCATTACTGAGTATATACTCAAAAGAAAAATAAATTATTCTACCAAAAAGACACATGTACTCATATATTCATTGCAGCACTATTCACAATAGCAAAGACATGGAATCAACGTAGATCCCCACCAATGGCAGACTGGATAAAGAAAATGTAATATATATACACCATGGAATTCTACATGTTCATAAAGGACGAACTCATTTCCTTTGCAGCAACATGAATGCAGATGGAGGCCATTATCCTAAGTAAATAACACAGGAGCAGAAAACCAAATACCACATGTTCTCACTATAAGTGGGAGCTAAATATTGGGTACTCATGGACATAAAGGTGTCAACAGTAGACACTGCATACTATAAGAGAAGGGAAGGGAGGGGAGCAAGTGTTGAAAAACTATCATGTTCTATGCGCACTACCTGGGTGACAGGATCATTTGTACCCCAAACCTCAACATCTCATGAAATACACCCATGCACCAAAGCTGCACATGTACCTCCTGAATCTAAAATAAAAGTTGAAACTATTTTTTAAAAAGTACTTACCAAGCGAAAAATAAATTATTCAAATAAATGAATAAAATACTTAGTGAAAAATAAATAAAATGAGCATCAGCAACAGCCTTGAAACAGAAAATAAAGTTTTTTTTAAAAATGGGCAAACTACATTCAGAGAAAGAGGTAATACTGAAGTTTCACCATGGGAGCGGGGCTGTAAGAGGACAGTTCATCCCCTATATCTTAGTGATGGCAGAGGTTTAAGAGCTCCTAGTGTTAACACCGAGGCTAAGGTCCTCATTTAACACAAGCAGAGGAGCTTGTCTCCTTGCTAATATTGGCCAATACTGATCAATTGCCACTTCAAAAGGGAAGTGGCTGCTTTGCCAGATCAGGCATGGGTTAAGGCCAAGGTTAGGACATATCCACAGGCTGTACCAGAAACAGACAGGACAGAGGAACCCAGCTTCTTTAGCAGCATAATTGGACATTCTGATTACCACCTTTCTTATGGGCAGAGAGCACAAACCAGGCTAACTAAGGCAGCCACACATGCTGCCAGTTACCCCCAAAGCCTCTTAGAAGTAAAGAGTCTTTAAGGTTCTCAGTATATGTGAAAATGAAAGCTGGGTGTTGTGGCTCATGCCTATAATCCCAATATTTTGGGAGGCCAAGGCAGGAGGATTGCTTGAGCCCAGGAGTTTGAAGTGAAAGACCAGTCTGGGCAAGAGAGCAGATCCTGTCTACAAGTACTTAGGAAGCTGAGGCAGGAGGATTCCTTTGAGCCCAGGAGTTTGAGGCCACGGTAAACTATGATCATGCTACCACACTCCAGCCTGGGTGACAAAGCAAGAGCTGTCTCAAAAATAAATAAGAAAAAAATGAATTGTGGTACATTTTTAATATTTTGGTAATTTTTAGTATTTACATTTAACAAGTTGCTGCTTTTAAAACAAAGACACACAAAAGGTAAGGTAATTACAGGATTTATGAAACTATTAAATCATAGTGCCCTATGGTTGCTATGGTTGAGATAATGGGACAGGTTTAAAGTGGTGTTGCCTTCTTTAAGTCCTCTGGGTGTAACTCCAGACATAATATTCATGATTATACTTGAGACTCTTCATTACTGAAAAGTGAAGGTCACACAGTCCCCTTGGTCCCTCTGTGAAGGGTACTATTTACTTCCCAAATGTTCCTAATTGAAAATCATTCCTTAATAATAAGCCTAGCACACTACCTGCTCCAACATACCGTGATGTTATAAAGGAGGCAAAAAGACAATTTGCAAGGAACCAAAAGGATTTTAAGATGTAAGTTGATGCTTACTATTGTTAAATATAATACTTTTTTAGAGCTGGAAACAGAGAAATAATCTAAACTAAGTTCCTTATGTTAATCATGAGAGTCATGTCTGAGCATCTTACAGACTCAGAGATTCTTTTCAGGTAAGTGTCAAGGGTATATGTTGTAACCATGGAACCATGGCAAGTGAGAGGGACAGAAGAAAGGAAAGCTTTGCTTGGTGTGACTGGAGGGGTGCACCCCAACAGGAAGACGCAAGAGCTCCAGGGAATGGAGATTGGAGTATCATCCATTTACAAAGATAAGCCCTGGAAGACTAGCAGAAAGTTCCCTGCAGTAGAAGGAATTCCCTGGAGCTGGGGTGGCAGCCGGGCTAGTGTCAAGCAAGGAAATCAAGACAGCAAAGTCCTTCCTGAAATGTTTTCTTGGGGGAACGTTTTCAGTTATTTGTACTTAATTTAAATAATTGCTTGTGGTCAGTCATGGTAATCTTAGGTGCTAGGAAGCTAGGAATGGGTTAATGAGAGAATATCCATCAATTTTTACAAGAACAAATTGGCAGGGTCCAGTTCTTCTGTCCATGCTATCAAGGTTACTGCCTTGAGATGTCATTGCCTTTAGGGGGAGAAAAGATGATCCTCCCTTTTGGGTGCCTCCTGCTGTCCAAGGAGCACCTCCAAGACAGCTAAATGGAGGACCACCAGTTATGTCCTATCCAGTGGGCAGATCTAAAAGCCTGCACCCCTGTTTCCAAGGGTCCCCATTCCCCTCGCTCCCGCCCACCCACCCACAGATGCATGTGTACGTCCACACACGCATACCCCTTAGACTTCCTGCACTTAGTGGGAAAAACAGGGATGGACACCTTTCTAGAGGGCCCCTGTGGTAGCAGAAGGTGGAGTCCAGCTGTCCTCAGGCGTGGTGGGTGATACCGTGGGCACATGTTTGTAAGAGGGAATGTGCTGAGGGATTCTTTACACTAAATAGTGCATAGGGAGGGAATGAATTGGTTTGTTGAGGGCTTCTATTAACACGTGTATATCAGTAAATTGATTTATTCTTTTCCAATTAGTAATGCCTGCATTATTTTAAAATTTAACTTCAAATTTTGACTTTATAGGGAAAAACTCAGAATTAATGAAGAAATAAAACTTCTAAAATGGCAGCAGGAAAGAATTGACAAGGAGCTTGATAGGTTTGTCTCTTATTCAACTTGGTAGTGCTTAAGATCATCTTTAATTGAAGAGATGTTACATAAAACGACAAAACTGCAAAAAAAGTTTTCTAGTTAACAGTTAATCTGGAGTAACATTTTAACTTTCTTTAATCACAAAATAATCTACTCTGATAATTTAATCACTAAACATTATCATCATCTACTTTTTCCTCTCTAGCCATAGGACTTAAGCTCAAGTCCTTTTCAAAATAAAACCGATAAACGTGCCCCATCCTATGAAAGTTGTAAACTAGAAAAACAACCGATTTAGCTGGTCTCTCTTGGGCTAGTTTTTTATTTCCCTTCTTCCCCTATGCATATAAACATTTTTCCTCAATGAAGGGACTCATTTATTTATTTTATAAATTAAACCATAAGAAGAAAAACTATAAAGTATTGAGATTAACCTACTTCTTACAACACACCCACAAGCACGTGCAGAATAAGAAGTATCAGACAAGTCCAGCCCTTCAAACAAGCCCCCTAGGGAGACTCTAACTTTGTGCCAGTCACACTTCATACTTCTAAATACTATTTTAGAACTTCCAAACTAGTTTTCCAGTCACATGAGAAAATTAAACCCACTACTTTAGGATCTTATCTCACTTTTCACCAAAAACTTTATCACCCAGCTTTCTGCTTCACAACACCTGTTATAAGGTTCCATTCCAGGTGACTCTTACAAGTTTCCAAAGATCAAATCCACACAGGACCAGAGTTTTCACCACTGAGAATATGCAGAAGAATGTAGGACAATTTTCAGAGTAACTCACAAGAAGTATTCAAATATGTTTAATGCAATGGCACATTGTTGAAAAATACGTATTTGGATATATAAATCCCATGTGCTTGTTAAAGTTATAGGCACAGTGTATGAGCTTCCATTTATAATCTTGAAAAGAGATATTCACAAGAGGAAAGGCAATCAGAAAGGGGGATTAGTAATGTTATAAAACTTCATAAATATACTAAAACCACTGAACTGTACACTTTAATGGGTCAATTTTATGGTATGTAACATATATCTCAATAAAACTTCTTTTTTTTAAGAGGGGAGATTATAAACTAGAAGAGTGACTTGGAAGAGGGAGTGATTTTAACTTAGTGAAATGAGACAGATTCTAAGGATACTGTGCAGTTCAAGGAGATTCTAAGAAGATGTTACTGAGAATCGACACCGTAAGAGCCAGATTTGAGACAAGCATGGAAGGAAAAATGTGAAGCCTAAAGAGCAATCAGTGAGGAGGAAACCCAGCTTGAGAAGACAAAATAAGCAGAGAGAGAATGAGTGAGGGGGCATGTGCCAGTCACAGAGCACAAATGCAAGAGAACCTCCGACTAAGTAATCCCACTCTGCCTTCAGGGGTGCGCTGGTCTAAATGCTGAAGACACCTCGGATAGGCCTGGCAAGGGGTTAAATAGCTCATCTAAACTGGCTGCTTCAGCAACGTGTATTTGGGACTTGCAGAAAATTTTACTTCCTGCCAATTTCATGGAAAAATAGTTGTTAAGTATTTCACTTGAAAATTGCCAGTGAAATTAATAGTCTTATATATCCTTTATTCCATTTCTCTTTCTCTCATCTGTGTTACTTTTACTAATGTTTCTCCTTGTCTCAAGTTTCTATCCTTCCTTGCCTAGCTACCATTGCTTCTCCCCTCATTCTTAGATCTCTGGAAAGGTTCCTGCTGCTTCCTGAATTCAACCATTCAAGTCCTTCATAAATATTTCTTGAATGAATACTTGGTGATAGATACGATGAGATTCTTGGATCCCTGCTCACAATGAGCTTACAGTCTAGTAAGCACTCTCACCCACTGGCCTTTTCCATCTCCCTCTCTTTCTTCCCTGTATGTCTCCCTTGCCAGTCTCTTTGACTCTTCTCTCCCCACTGTCACTCCTTAAAAGTCTGGGCTAGAGCCTCATGAGTGGAATCAGTTAAAGCAATACTATGTGAAGCATCTAACTGAAGAGGATGTGCCACTGCTGGGGTGAGAACCACACAGTGGGTGGAATTGAAGGCTTCAGTCACAATGCTTGGGTTCAGACTGTCTCCTTGCTAGGTGTATGACTGCTGTGTGTGTGTGTGCATGCACGCACATGCCGCGGGGGTGGGTGTCTGAACCTATCTAAGCCTGTTTTCTCATTTATAAAATAGGATAATAGTAGTACCTACTTCAGAAGTTTTAAGAGTAATTGAATTAATATATGTAAAGTGCTTGGCAAATGCCCAGTATATTAAATTCTTAATAAATGTTGCTTATTTGATGGTGTCAGTATAAGGACAATTAGTTTGGTTACTGATTTTCTTTATTCCATTATTAGACTCCAAGCAAAGGCTACCAAGAAACCTCACGAAGTGAAACAGGACTTTGAGAAGTTCCTACATGAACTGGTATGTTTTCTTTCTGAAAATAATTGAGAATTCTCTCTCTAGCTTCTTTTATATTGACTGGACAATATTTCATAAGAATGTATGGTGGCACATCCAAATTACAGTGGCAGAAGAGGATACATTCTTGTCATTTAATCATCCACATGCACATGTAAGAAAATCTGTTTTACATATTTAGTGACAACTCACGTTCACGTTCCCCATTTCCAGCTTCTGACCAGGAACAGTTTATGTAACTGAAAAGCTCCAAATGCAGTTAGAATTACAAACTAATAATCACTGATGTTTGAAGCTGTATTTTGTTTTTCATTAATAATTCAACAAAATCATATTGGGTACCAACAGCTGTGTTATATGGACGGACCCTGCCCTCAATTAATGGAAACCCAAGGCAGAATATGATAAGGTTCTAAATAGGACTCAAATACGAGAAAGAAAGGAAAGAAAGGAGCCTGTTCCATCTTTCTGATTTTCCTTATCATCTTTTCTTTCGCTTCTCTTTACCTATGGGCAGTCTTGTTAAGTCTGAAGGGCCTCTTCCCTCCCAACAGACAAGAACACGTAGAGACTAGTGTACAATATGTCTGAAGGTTGGACAATTGGAGGTCAGGAATAGAAGAGAGCCTTTTATTTTTAGCATGTCAAGGCTTCCACTCAAAAATCTAGAGCAATCCCATTGGCTGCTAGTATAATGTCAAAAATGGGTCAAATCAAATTCCTACATGGGTCAGAAAAGTGAGAAAGTAGTGAAACACCTGGGTGTTGTATAATATACAAATAGGACAGTATAATAAGTAAACAGGACTATTCTTTTCATTTTTTTGTTGTTGAAACAGGGTCTCACTCTGTCACCTGTCACCCAGGCTGGAGTGCAGTGCTGCACCCTTGAGGTCCTCAGCTCAAGTGATCCTCCTGTCTCAGCCTCCCGAGTAGCTGGGACGGCAGGCACATGCCACTACTCCCAGCTAAAGACTATTTTTTACATCCACACATGAAAATATTCATTCTCCCTTTTTTTTTTTTTTTTTGGTCTATCTTCCCTACTATTGATAGAGACATGGGCACGGAGCAATACCTAATTAGAATAGGAAAACAACAGTGCAAGTGTGCTGATAAAGGGCAAGTGACCCCAGCTGGTAAATGGTTAATGATTTGAGTGTCAGGGAAATTATTATTCAAGCAGTTGTGGAAACTGTAGCACACTGGAAAGCCGTGCCTCATCTAACAAGACAGCTACTATCTCAGCCCTAGTTCATTGATGCCCTGCAGAAATGTAGGACAAGTAGTATCAGATATTCCGCCACTCAGTAATCCAGATTCTGAGTAATCCAGAATATCTGATACTGCTTGTACAATCTCCTGATTTGGAGCCCAAGTTTTTAGTCATTCTGTGGGTCAAACTATATACATCTGCAGACCAGATGTGGCCCGTGGGCTGCTGGGCTGTAACCCCTGATCTAAATGCTGCCTGGATTTGACTCTTCAAAAGCTAACTCCAGCCAGCGAAGTCAATCTTATTCTTCACTACATACCAAAGCAAACCCCTCACTCTCACTGAGCCTCCTACATGCACCATGTCGGCCTGTACCCATAGGCTTTGCTCATCTGCAGTGTGCACTCCACAGCTTTTAAACTCTACTCATCCTTTAGGGCCATGCTCAAAATCCATTTACTGCATGATCTTTCTTCTAATGGCCCTGGCCCTATCCCTTCCAGGTAAGTTTAGCATCTCTCATAATGTCTAGAATACCACATAGTGATGGTAAGACTGAAACATAGTTCTTTTTTTCAAGAGAGAAATCAAAACACATATAGAATAGATCCCTCGCTTAGATGACCATGTGTGTCCCCCAAAGAAGAGTGCACATTGGAAATTTTTACTCACCTTTTGTGAAGAAGAAATCACCTAGTGAAAATTTTAAATGGAACAGCAAAGTAATGACAGGCGCCTTTTTTTTGTTGTTGTTACACTGATCCAGGTATCTTTAAAGAATTACATACCAACCACAAATCCTTTGTGGAAAATGGCACAGTATTAAAAAAAAAAAGGATTATAAATTTAAATAAATTCGGGTTTTGGATTTTTGGGTTTATAGAACTCAAAATTCTTTTAACAAATTTGACTCAAGCTTTCTCAAGCATTTACCTTTCTGCTAAGAATGAAAATGCATCAGAAGTTTATTTTAAAATAGAATATCGGCTTTCCTAGTATTCTATGTATGACTGTTATCCTTTAAGAAATAAAACCAGCTTTGCGCAGGCCTCCCTTAAACTGAAATTCTAGAGGGTGATGCCCAATCTGTGAGTTAAACATTAATGAGCTAATGAAATCACAGAATCATAAGTAGTTATGATATTTCTGGATAATTCATGCCATAAAACCATTGCTATCTCAGTTACCTGAGTATTTCAGCAAAATACTTTTTGGTCCAAATCATTACGTAATTCAGAAAGTGCTTCCTATAGCCCATCCACAAGAGAAAGCCAGTCATTTGCCATCACTAGCCAAACATTTCTGCCCACTCTTGATATACATAGAGGTACCCATCAATACCATTACAAATCCCAGAATTCAGTAAGTCTTTTCATAGTCACTTTCACCCACATACCTGCATACCTGCTTTATACTGGGGTGTATATATACAAACAAGCTTTGCTAGATAAACAAAAAAGGGATATAAGGAATGTGTGGGATTTCTTGGAAGTGCCTCTTGAATTAGAGAGGTATTTGAGAAAAAGTAGTAGAAAAAGAGTGATAAGAAAGTAAGTTCTATGAACAAACTGAATTATCTGAATTATCATCTAGATAATTCTTTATTTCAATGTTAATAGAAGAGACTTAAAGTGTTTTTTGTCTAAGTTTTTCTGTTAAGTAATGGAGATAGCTCAGGGCCAAAAGAATTGAGAGTGGTTATTTAAATGATATCACATGGTTTAAAAATATTCAAATGAGTCTGAATTTTCTTCCCATATCCTCCTTTTGTCAGAAAAAAAAAAAAAAAAAAATACTTACTCTCTTGATAAATGGAGAAATCTCACATTCAATTATACAATGCCCAAGAAAATCTGTGAAACTTTAATCATGTATTATTTTTATAGCGTTCTGGAGCTGAAATTGAGAGAGAATGTGTGGCATCACTGTCGTCATCATCATCATCATCAACAGAGAACTACAACTTTGAGGAAGAACAGTACTAAGAGAAACCGGAAATGAACTCTATTCAAGAATAATGCGTACAATTCAATGGTATCAGTTTAATTGTAACAATATATTTAATTCAAATGTAATCAGTATTAAGAGTGTGTTTTACCATTCATCTTTAAAATCTTCAAATGAATAAATCTCAGTAAATTATTCTTAAAAGATCTGTCCAAGCATGATCTTGACTGTTAATAGTAAAACCATATTTTAAGATGGAAAAATAATCATTATGAAGCATAGAGAGCTTTCAATCATTTCTTTGAAAATATATCTTGATATAATAGCAACCATTCATCATAATACAAAACAGAAAGAAGATTAATTTACTGTGGCATAGAAAGTCCTGCCAATTCCTAAGTGTCCTAAATAGTTTCTCTGAGATTTTTTACATTTTTTCAGGCCTCAAGGAAAACCAAAGCCCCGCCTCCAGGTTTGGTAGCAAACAAACTCTGCTTTTCTGGTGCTAAGCTTCCATCACTCCTCTGGTAATAAGCTTTGTGCACATTTGCTAGGAAGCCGGGCAGCTTGTCCGCAGGTACTATTGATACTGTGCAGCCTCCCCATCCTGCTCCAGTAAGTCGTGACCCTTGAGCCCCAAACTTCCTAAAACAATGAGAAAAAAAAATATTAGAACCTATAAATGAAAATGCAAGTGATTTGCTTGATGTTTGTAGAACACATAGCCTATCTAAGTTCTAAGAAGAAAATACATGAGGGGTTTTTAGATGTCATCAAACGTTTTAGGACATTAAGACATTTATACTGTTTCAGAAAGTGATTTGGAATTTTTTTCATTGTATCTAAATCTAGTTCCTGGTTTTGACTCCAAGTAGTAAGTCAACAGTACTCCTCCCATTTCATGACTGGCAATAACCCACTGTAATATTGATTCCATAAAGCAGCCACTTGAAGAGTTGTATAGCAAGCTTACAGGTAAATCAGGAAGGAGGTGTTAAAATAAAACAGGCAATGGTAAAAGAAATGTAGGCAACCGTGAATCAGAAAGTCACTCCAAATGAGGGCAAATCAAAATTTAAAATGTACAGTCTTATACAAGTTTTCCCCAGTGGCTATTTCAGCTGTATTCTTAAGTCTGGGCTATTTCACAAAGAAGAATCAGTCCCCTAGAACAGATAGCCTAGTTCACTGAATAAACTTATCAACAAAAAGCTTGTTCTTGAACTCCAGGTTGGGTGGGTGATTGGTTGACTCTCTAATGGAAAATTAAGCAAACCTTTCCACCAAGAGGATGGCAGTCCCTAGAGTTCCACACCACCTTCCCTGTGCCTTCTAGAGCTGGTCTGATTACTGGACTCAGAATTTGACATCAGATGAGATGTATCTGATTGGGATGGCAACAACTATATAAAGGACCACACAGCAAGAGTTAATTTTAGTTACTGTAAACCAGGCACAGTTTCAAACCTAAGATTTTAACCAAAGTGAAAGGCCCTATCACAATGTACACAGACCACTTAGCTTTAAAAGATGCAGTTTATCCTGACAAGAAAGTTAGCATGTACTTATAATTAATTCTTAATAAAATCCACTCCAAATTATTAGTGGATTAAAGGCTCTCTGATTAATTTAGTACAATTTTGTCTCTTTTTTTCAATCTAAATGAGATACTTTACTTCCTGGACGTATCAATAGAATACTACCTCTACCCTAGAACATCAGAATTACTACATGTCAGTAATTGATTTTCCCATCAATGATTCTTCTCAGTTGATTTCTTTTTATCACCTGCTTGATTATATATATTAAAATATGCTTTTCAAATGAAAATAGGTATTTAAGAAAGAAAAAAATGCTTACAAACAAATAAATATCACTGATCTCCTCCTATCCCTTAAACATTCAGCTTATGGCCCAGTAGCTGAACTAAGCCTGAAATCCCATCATCCAGGCTAAAAAATTTCTCTGACCTTGGGATCCTTGGATTATTCTAAATTCCTAGGTTGGCAAAGAGCCTGTTTGCAGTTTGTTGAATTTTAAAAAATGGTTGCCATATGCAGTCACATCAGACTCTTACTGTGGAAAACTGAGGTGTCACTCAAGTGTCTCTGGAAGACCCTAAAATATGGGCATTAAAGCCAGCCATGACATGTTCTAAAGAAGAACACTGTGCCTTCTTATTTGATTTTCTAAGATCCAAAATATGCCATTTTGCTGCATTCAAGTTATCAAGTCTTTAAGGGTCCTCAGTCCAACTTCTAAAAGGCATATTTTAGTATACTTTCTCATTTGAACAGTTTTTGAAAGCTGTGGTTTTTCAAAATTGAACCTAAAGCAAACTGAGAGTATTGTTTTTAATCTGGCTGTAAAACCTATAGGAATTGGGCCCGAGGTCTATTTTCCTGAGACTTTTACCAGTTTCCAGGGAGCAGAAGCTGGAAGTCTTTGTAGGTCAAGATACTCACTACTGAGTCTCCAGAGCTGCTCTGTCACCACCCTGCCTGCTACAGATGAAAATGGACTCAACTGCATCCATCACATGGTCTGAAATCACCAGGGCTCAAATTTCCCAAATCAAGAATGGTAAGTGCTATTATAAATAGCCTTCTGCCCCCGAGTCAGTGGCACATCTGATCACAAGTCAGGGCTGCCCCAGCAGCTGGTCAGCAGCCTGCCAAGCTACATACACTTACAAAGGCAGAAAGGTCTGTCTGCAGTGTTCCCTGCTGGTACTTACTAGGCCCTTTGGCATATGCTATAGAAATTCTGAGAAGACCCAAAGTTAGGAGACCACTATACACTTTAAATAAAGAAAGAAAAGTAAGTGAACCAAGGGTGTTTAGTGAACTTTTCATGTTTGCGCCTTTTTCTGGAAGAACAAGAAAACATTAAAGATTTATCTTCCAAGCTATTGCATATCAGAGAGGCAATACAAGAATTACAGAACGCAAAACCCTAAAATCCCTCAGATCCCACTTTGATAACTGTGATGACTGGATTGGGAATAATGTGGAAGGGTTTGTTAAAGCAACAAAGGCAGCCTCTGCTTTATAAAGCATGATGGCAAAGGCTAGGGCAGACGAGGGATGGAGATTATGAGGAATGTTCTCTTTGATCCTTGTGTATTCACAGAATTAACTGTCCAGGCACCCAATATAGCCAAAGTCAAATTTCCTACTTTTAAGTGAACTAATTAGACCATAAAGCGCTAAGTTGCAAGATACAGAGCAATGGAGAGGGTGGGGAGGAGATCCAGAGAGACCCAACTGCACTACACACTTGAGAAAGACGGAAGGTAAGAAATTATGCCTCGTATTTAAATTCTGTGTCATTTCTTTCTAAATAAGTAAATATATATTATACAAATGGATATGAAATAAATTATTTCAGGAAATCTTGAATTTAGGAACAGGTCACATCTATCTCTCTGAACCTAGTCCAGCACAATTCTAGGAATTTAATAGGTTCTAATAAATGGCTGCTGGACTACAATATTTCCCTTAAAATATTAAAAAAATTATATGTGATATAAGCAGTTAGCAGTGTATTTTTTACTTGGGAAGACTTCTAGCTTCTGCTCTCTGGGAAATGGCAAGAATCACAGGTAAGGGACCTTCTAGCAGTTTCTATGATTTTTACAGCCAGGTTAGACACTGTACCTTCAAACTGCTTTAGAGTCAAGAAAACACAGCCTTCAGTGTTCAAATGAGAAAGGATAAGAAAATATGCCCGCAAGTCTACTTCAGAAATGTAAGCTACTTAAAGGCCATTGAAGAGCAGTGGGTTTGGGTCCTGCAAATGGCATATATATTCATAAGTCAAAGAGGCCCAAAGAGAAGTGAAGCCCTAAGGGGAGTTGAAATGGCTGGTTCCCTCTTTATTTTTTTTGACAGGGTATGCAGATTAGCACTTAAGGTCATGGAGAAAGAGCATGCAACAATGGATTTGCACTTCATTCTTCCCCACTATGACCTTGTCAAAGAATGGGTGCGAGAGGCTGAGCAGCCTTACCATGGAATCCATTGCAGAAAGACTTCTGAGGAAGACAAAGTAAATTAACTTTTGTAATCATAGTTGATCCACTAAAATTTGTCATTCATCTCCCTTAATAGCTTGGGCAATAATGCAGCAATTAATCTTCTCTAATTTCAACAAGTGTCAAAATGAAAATAAAAGGCATTAACTATTTTGTCTTAAGTAAAACCAGGGAACCAATAGTGAATGAGCTGTCTCACATATAACTGACTTGGTTTTAAAACTGTTTTGTGTTCTCCAGTAAATTCTACTTAAAATTTAGTCATTTCTTTCTGTTAACATTTTGTTTGGTTATAAAAGATATTTTATAATTCAGCAAACATTATGTTTTTCCTTCATTATTATACTTTGTTTCATATAATTTAAGTTCTAACATTAATTTTTTAAAAAAAGTTTAAGTATAGTTTCCTTCCTCCTCCCTGCTCCTTTCTTTACATTCTAAACTGATTTTCTCTTGAAGAGCAGGAAAAGGTTCAACCAAAAAAGAGAGCTAGCAATGGTGCTCTTTCCCAACCCCCCTTCTTCCCACTTGAGTCACAGAGTTGTTCTATACATTGTCCTATGTGCTTACTAGGAGATGCCTTTTTAATTCAGTCTAGCTCAGATCACTCTAAGATTTTCTGCTTATGTAGAGAGCACCTTAGGTATTCTAGGTATTCAAGTCCTTAATCTACTCATTCAATTAGTTGTCTTTTCATACAAATAGTTTCCAAGAAACCCTTCAGAAACACTAAAGGAATTTTGAAGTGCCATAAATGAACCAGGGAGGGTGATGTAAAGATTATTTTTGGCAATGCACCTCCTTGAACCCATTTCAGCTTCCCTACTCTTCCCTCATTTGGGGAAGACAAGCAACCTGCTCAGGCTGTCCAGTCTTAGTCATACCTTCCCTACTGATGTTAACATTTTTAATGGTGGCAGGGAATTGTGGGGGTGGTGGTGGTTTTTAAATAAAGCAGTACTTTGCCAGAGGTTGTGTCTGTGGCACCAGTGGCTGACACCAGGCCTTGCCAGGACCCTTTCCAGTATGTCCAACACCTTTTCTGCCTGACCCAGTGAGACAGTCACACAGTTTCAGAAAGAACTAGGGCTTATGAGTAGCTCCACTGTTCATTTATATGAACTTCTCCCCATGTTACTACCTGCTACTCTTCCACTGTCTGTCTTCCCCATCCTTTTTAACCATCCTTTATCCATCCTTTATCTTACTCCTACTAATTTCTGCATTCTTCTGGACCCCTCCTTCTTCCCTCATTGCTTCTCAGACATCTTTACAAGAGAAAGTCACAGCTTTTGAAAGTGGACAGTAGACTGCAATTTCCCATGGTACACAGATACCCATGTGAAAATATGTATTGACTGAAGGAGGGAATGACATCAATGTCTGCATCAGCTTAACTCCCCTGGGGCTATCCTCCTCTGAGGTTGCTCTGCCACTTAGGACCTTTCAGTCAATTGCAACCAACTGAAACATTTGAAGAATATTATCTGCTGGTCACAGTGACAGAAAAGAAAAAATTATCTAAGAAGCTTTAAGGACCAGACAACTATTCTGGCCAATATCTTCAACAAGCCAGAAGATAATCTTTCAATATGGAAAAGTTGAACCCTTTATGGTTATGGAATAAGTAGAAAATAACTTTGATACTTAGCAATTGTCCAAACAAAACAATCATGAAAAAGTGATGGAGTTCCTAAGTTTTTCACAGAGCTGAATTTTTCTCAGAAAATTAATACAGCAAATGAAAATGAAACACTTTAGCTGCCATTAAGAGAGGATTTTCCAAAAACAAATAAAATGAAAAGATAAATAAGAAGTACTCTTCCAAACCCCTGTAAGACATAGCCATAAACTTTTCCACTAGAGCCATATTTTTTAAATGTATAGATCTATAGACTGCTAGAACAGAAAAAGCCAATGAAGATCACAAAGTGAAGCAACAGTTCCAAGTCACAGAGCGCAGAATGAAAAGAGAGCCAGAATCCAACCTTCCTAACTTCCAGCCCACTTTTCATCCTACTCTACACGTTACGTTTCTGCTCAACACGACTTTGCTTAATGTTCAAAGGCTGGAGAGTATGACAACAAAGCCCTCCATCATAAAGCTTCAAAGCTAGGAGATGAAAATAGGTTACAAACACACACATACACATATATATGACCAACATTTGAGTGTAATCACATCTCAGTATAACCCAAGGGGAGAGGCAGGTGTGGCAAAATCACTGGATTGGGAGCCAGGCTTTCCAATGAACTCATTATGTGAAACTTACTCAAATTATTTAATCTCTTAGTGCCTTCTTGGATCTCTAAGACCCCTTCATGATCTAATATTTGATGGTACTCTAAGATAACTCTAACCCACAATGGTGAAGAGTGCTTTTCAAAAATGTGGCTTTTAGAGGCACAAGGAAAGTTTCTCAGGGCAAAAACCCACCTGTTGTCTTGATTTCTCTCTTTTACCCACACAGCAAAAAAGTCTTCCTTCCAGGCATATTTGGCATAGAATTGCCTAGCATTTCCATTGCCCCCTTTCTCTTCTCAAAGCCAGAAGCCTTCCAATGGCCTACACAGCCTATGTAGTATGGCTGCCCACTTCCTCCCTTACTTCATCTACTACCTCTCCTTCCTTCCTGGCCCTCTGCCATGCTGAGCTTGCTCAGCCTCACACCTGACAGCCAAGTATCCACCTCAGGGCCTGTGCACTTGCTGTTCTCATTTATTCACCTCCTTCAGGTCTCTGCTCAAATATCTCTTCCTCAGAGTGACCTTCTTCAACCACTCCATAGAAACAGTACCCACCTAACCCTGTAGTCTCGACTCCTTCTCACTTTTTTCCATAGCACTTATCACTACCATTCAAATTATTTTTAATGGTCATTTCTCTCTTTCGCCACGAGAATGTAAGCTCCATGAGAACAAGTACAGGTCGACCACTCTAGGAAGAGAAAATTCATTTGAGAATTCCAGGAAGCTGGCAAATGCCCTTCCGCAGTTTTTCAGGTGGGATTCAAACCATCCCACTTCCTTCCAGGCAAATACATTTCTTCCTGATCTCTGCACAAATAATTCCACTTCCTCTTATTTCCAGAACTGAACAATATTTGTCCCTTCCATATAGTAGGCCCTTGATATTTTCAGAAAAGAGTACTTAAAATGAAACAAGTTGGGGAAGGCTTTTGGCAATCAGTGAGCAAACATGTCAGCAGAGTGATCTTCATCAATGCTGTGTTCAAGTATTTTGACAAGTTGGGTTACCCAGGCCATTTGTGATCACTGGAGTTACTTGGTTTAAACTTCTCAGGCTGGAAGTGTGGCAATGACTGAGGCAAGCCACAAGTGCCAGGTGGTTAATTACATTTCTGTTACTAATTGTAGTGTGGCATTGTGTTCTCACAGTGAAGTAACATCTAGCATTTGAGAGCTCTCCCAGTTTCAGTTCTCCCCAGGTCACTGAGCTCCTTCCTGGGTAAGATGACTAACTCTATTATCTCCATTCTTTCACAATTTTAGGGAAGCTGTGTTTAGGCTTTGTGAAAGAGTTGTCCTCTTTACATTTCTGCCTCAATTAACCATGTATCACCTGGGCTTTCTTCAGCCCTTATTTCCTCAAAATGCCTAAACTAAACCTGGAAAGCAGGAAATGCTGGCTTTCTGGGTGGTTCCTTCAGCAATCTCCCCACACACTCCCATCAAGCTTGAGATCCTCTGTCAGTTTTCTCCCTTCTTCTGAGTAGAACTACTAAACTTAACTAGGACACTGGAGAGGAGTTTCTGGCAGAGCAGCAGTATAATAAAACATATCATGAGAAAGTTAACAGGGCCCAGCTCTGAGCAAAGTTACCATCCTGAAAGGCCTAATCATCCAAAGATGGAAAGGTCTTTCCCATGATGTAAAGAGCTGACTCCAAACTGACTCCAAACCCAGAGCCCCATAAAATCATGGAGCCAGGTATCAAATCTTTCATCCTACAGGCATTTAGAAGGGAACAAGTTTAGCTCTATATCATCGGAGACCCCTCATATAGGAAGTGGGGAACAATCTTCATTCCCATAGATTACGAAATGTTGCATCTTTTTCCATTTATGTAAACAATATTATTTGATGGCATCCCTTGGCCCCCACCAGGCTGCCTCACCGACAGATGTCCACCAGCTGGTCCAGCTCAGGGCAACTGCATTCATACATGTCCTGGCAGCTCATGTGGCTCTGGTTCATCAACTCTCCCAGCAGCTGGACCATGTTTTCAGGTGCTTCTTCACATATCTTCTTAAACTGGAGCACTCGCGCAGCCTCGCTGTACACATGCTTTGCCCGCTGATAGAGTTTGAAGATAAGCACTGACGAAGGAAGGAGATGGGGAGGGAGGTTGGGAATAGTTACTGGACAACCAAGTATAAAGAAAAATACACTTTTGAAGACTTTCATTTCTGTTTTCATTATCAATATCTTAAACTGTAATAGGTCTCTCTTTCACTGAAAGGATTCTTTCCATTGAAATGTGTCTATTTGCAAGTCAGTTTTACTTTTTTCTTGATACTAAATAAAATCTTGTAACGATATTTCCTTCACTTCACTCAACACACATGTGCATACACTTAATGTGCAATCTAATCCATCCCAAATGAAGAGAGACGTTAACATGTATCGAGTACACCCTACATGCCAGACACTTTGAAAGTACTACTTTGTGCCACCGCGCCCGGCCCAGCACTTTGGGAGGCCGAGACGGGCGGATCTCGAGGTCAGGAGATTGAGACCATCCTGGCTAACACGGTGAAACCCCGTCCCTACTAAAAAATACAAAAATCTAGCCGGGCGAGGTGGCAGGTGCCTGTAGTCCCAGCTACTCCGGAGGCTGAGGCCGGAGAATTGCTTGAACCTGGGAGGCAGACGTTGCAGTAAGCTGAGATCACGCCATTGCACTCCAACCTGGGTGACAGAGCAAGACTCTATCTCGAAAAAAAAAGTACTACCTCGTATAGTTCTCATCACAGCACTGAGGGATGTACAGTATTATCCCTGTTAACAGAAAGGAGGAGGCTCAATAGAGTGAACTGCCATGCTTAAGGTCACACATCCAGAACGTGGCGGAAGCTAAACAGATCAGGGATGCCTGACCCTAGAGCCATGTTCTTTCCACTCTGCCCCAATAGAAAGGACCCCTGAAAATTCTTAACAGTGGCAATTTTTTAATAAAAATAATATATATCCCAGATAAACACAATTATTTATATGAGACATATAATATATATATACCTATATATATATGTGTATGTGTATATATATATACACTGCAGCATTATTTATCATAGAAGAAAGTAAGAAACAACTCAAGTATCTAATAACAGAGGACTTTAAAAAATTATGCTATATTCATTTTTGAAATATTACTGCTATCAAGACTCAGATTCTAAGGCAATTTGATATATAGGAAATTATTCATTATTAAGTGAAAAAACAACCTGCAAAACTATATGTACAACTGATACTAATTTTCCATACACACATACATATATTTATGTATATTTTAATTTAAAAAACTGATAGGAAAGCACCAAAATGTTAATAGTAGTTATCTCTGTGGTCCATTATGGGTACTTTTTCCAGATTACCCACAATGACTCTGTAATTTCAGCTACAGAAATATGGCCTATTGCAATGGCTATGTCTATAATGCTTACACATTCCTGTGAATAACAACTTAGACTTCCTTACCATTTTCACCCATACTGAACAGTGGCTTAGCTAGTGTGGTGGGTCTGGGAAAATTTTGGAATATTTATGAAAATTCCCAGGCCTAGGGGAAAGAGACAGGGCTGAAAATCAAGAAGTTTATAATTTATTTATTTTTTTAATTTTACTTTAAATTCTGGCATACATGTGCAGAACATGCAGGTTTCTTACATAGATATACGCATGCCATGATGGTTTGCTGCACCCATCAACTCGTCATCTCTATTAGGTATTTCTCCTAATGCTATCCCTCCCTTACCTCCCAACCACCGACAGGCCCCAGTGTGTGATGTTCCCCTCCCTGTGTCCATGTGTCCATTGTTCAACTCCTACTTATGAATGAGAACATGTGGTGTTTGGTTTTCTGTTCCTGTGTTAGTTTGCTGAGAATGATAGTTTCCAGCTTCATCCACATCCCTGTAAAGGACATGAACTCATCCTTTTTTATGGCTGCATAGTATTCCATGGTGTATATGTGCCATATTTTCTTTATCCAATCTATCATCGACATATGGATTGATTCCAAGTCTTTGCTATTGTGAATAGTGCCGCAATAAACATATGTGTGCATGTGTCTTTATAGTATAATGATGTATAGTCCTTTGGGTATATACCCAGTAATGGGATTGCTGGGTCAAATGGTATTTCTAGTTCAAGATCCTTGAGGAATTGCCACACTGTCTTCCACAATGGTTGAACTAATTTACACTCCCAACAACAGTGTAAAAGCGTTCCTATTTCTCCACATCCTCTCCAGCATCTGTTGCTTCCTGACTTTTTAATAATTGCCTTTCTAACTGGTGTCAGATGGTATCTCATTGTGGTTTTGATTTGCATTTCTTTAATGACCAGTGATGATGAGCTTTTTTTTCACATGTTTGTTGGCCACCTAAATATCTTCTTTTGAGAAGTGTCTGTTCACATCAAAAAGTCTGTAATTTCTTAACAGCTCTGTGACAACTAGCTATACACAAATTGCTACCTTTATAATACTCTATTTCCTCACCTCTAAAATGAGGTTGAGAGTCACTTCTCAGGATCCTTCCAGCCCTAACATTTTATAATTCTATGAAGGGCTTCTTCCTCCAAGAGTCCTTCAACATTCCGCCCATATTGTTTTTTTTTTTTTTTTTTTTTATTATACTTTAAGTTCTAGGGTACATGTGTATAACGTGCAGGTTTGTTACATATGTATACTTGTGCCATGTTGGTGTGCTGCACCCATCAACTCGTCAGCACCCATCAATTCATCATTTATATCAGGTATAACTCCCAATGCAATCCCTCCCCCCTCCGCCCCCCATGATAGGCCCCAGTGTGTGATGTTCCCCTTCCCGAGTCCAAGTGAACTCATTGTTCAGTTCCCACCTATGAGTGAGAACATGCGGTGTTTGGCTTTCTGTTCTTGTGATAGTTTGCTAAGAATGATGGTTTCCAGCTGCATCCATGTCCCTACAAAGGACGCAAACTCATCCTTTTTGATGGCTGCATAATATTCCATGGTGTATATGTGCCACATTTTCTTAATCCAGTCTGTCACAGATGGACATTTGGGTTGATTCCAAGTCTTTGCTATTGGGAATAGTGCCGCAATAAACATACGTATGCATGTGTCTTTATAGCAGCATGATTTATAATCCTTTGGGTATATACCCAGTAGTGGGATGGCTGGGTCATATGGTACATCTAGATCTAGATCCTTAATTCAAGATGGATTAGAGACTTAAATGTTAGACCTAATACCATAAAAACCCTAGAAGAAAACCTAGGTAGTACCATTCAGGACATAGGCATGGGCAAGGACTTCATGTCTAAAACACCAAAAGCAATGGCAACAAAAGCCAAAATTGACAAATGGGGTCTAATTAAACTAAAGAGCTTCTGCACAGCAAAAGAAACTACCATCAGAGTGAACAGACAACCTACAGAATGGGAGAAAATTTTTGCAATCTACTCATCTGACAAAGGGCTAATATCCAGAATCTACAAAGAACTCAAACAAATTTACAAGAAAAAAACAAACCCCATCAAAAAGTGGGCAAAGGATATGAACAGACATTTCTCAAAAGAAGACATTCATACAGCCAACAGACACATGAGAAAATGCTCATCATCACTGGCAATCAGAGAAATGCAAATCAAAACCACAATGAGATACCATCTCACACCAGTTAGAATGGCAATCATTAAAAAATCAGGAAACAACAGGTGCTGGAGAGGATGTGGAGAAATAGGAACACTTTTACACTGTTGGTGGGATTGTAAACTAGTTCAACCATTATGGAAAACAGTATGGCGATTCCTCATTCCGCCCATATTGTTTTACTTTATAAAGAAGATGCTGTTACTGGTAGCTTTTGTTTACATCCCCAGTTCTACTCTCTGCCCTTTTCCACCCTACTATCAGCCCCAAAGGCTGACCTGTATAGACTACACCAGTGAGTCCCCTGCCATCTAGATTTGAGAGCAGGAAAAGATCAGCAACAGATGGGAGGGAAAAGAGTGAGGAGGATTTATCCCCCCGCTCCTCCCTTGCAGAGCCATTTAGAGCTGGCACTGTCCCTCTACTGAAGGACATTGAACATCCTTCAAAATCTCCTTTTCTACATGACTCTCTCCTCCTGGGTCTGCCTCTAGGTTCCTCTCCCCTAAACTATGATTGCTTTTACGGAAGCACTTTTACATTTCTACTAATGAACCAATAAATCTTATTAAAGTTTCAGGTTTCATTTTTTCCCCTCTACAGCACTGTCTTTATAACTCTTATTTTCTTAGATAACCACTATATCATTATCACACCTAACAAAATTACCAGTGGTTCCTTAATATTGCCTCATATTAAGTCCATATTTAAATTTTCCCAATTGTCCACCAGTTCAAATTTCAATTGGTTTACACCAAGATCCAAACAAATTCCACACATTATATTCAGTTGTTATGTCTAATAAGTCTCTTTTAGTCAATCAAGAATTTAGTAGTTTAGTGATTTTTGATACTCTGGATTTACAATATCCTATCCAAGCATATTTTAGGGCCATATCCTATAATGAAACTCAATACAGTCCATTAGGGAGAGTACACTTTGGTTTTCCTTTAGGATTACATACTTCTTTAGGATTAAATATTTTGTTTTAGGATTAAATATTTTAAAATGGAAACTATCCAGAGAGATGTTTTCTATTAAACCCAGGACTGGTGCTTTGATTTTGACAAAAAACATTCACAAGATACCCACCAGACTACCGGAACTTCACAATCCTGGCACCTTCCTGAATCTGTTCTCTTCTTGCAGAGGAAGTGTTTCACAGCAGGACTTCTGAATACCTTAGTGTCTAACAAGGACTCTTGCTGGGCATTCTGAAGGTGCATGAGAGATTGCCATGGCTTGCAATCTCCTGAATGGTAGTAACTCAGACAACAAGGGAAAGGGCAGAAAGGGCATCTGTTTTCAATTGTGAAATAAAAATCCTGCCAAAAGCCACAACAGATTTGGAGACCATCCTTTGGGTGGGAAAGCAGTTCTGTGTTGGCTGAATGTCACAAATGCTCTCTGGATTCAGGGTTCTGGCTTGTTATGTACTGGCAACTCATCAGGTCTCTGTTATACAGATATCAAAAAAATGCAAGAAAATCTGAAGCTTTATCCATAACCGCTTTCTTCCCTGTCCAGCTAACATGATAGCCGGATGTTCCAGCTGTCTATGAGCTCTTGTAATCATCGGGAGCAATTATTACATTAAAGGATGAAGGAAGCTGTTTCTTACTATGTTCATTGTATGCATGATTACTTTCAAGGCAAATTCAATTGAAGAATATAACACTAGATGATACTTTCCTCCAATATTATTAATGGCCTATCCTATTCATGAGAAATCCAAAGCTTCAAAGTGGGATGCACTGCATAGTCTTCAGAACACTGATTTTCTCCAATGTGAATCTTACATAATCCCTGAATCTAGTCATGAAATCACAGCACAAATTCTGAAATCTAAATGTTCATGGCCATATGTACTTACACTGAAAAATACATATTTCATTTTGTTGTAGTAATTTTGACTTGTATAATAAATTCTATTGGCTAAATTCCTTCTGACTGGCCTCCTAGCTGTGCTTCCAGCACACCACGTGGCTCCTGCGATAGGTCTGTGGCAGTAGCTGTTTTGTTGTCCTGAAATGCTCTTCCCCATGATCTTCACATGGCTGGTTCCTTCTTGTGGTTCAAGACTCAGATGTCACAGCTTTAAAGAGACTCAGCTCCAATCTGGAGTAGCCCCATTTTCTCCATTCTGTTTTATGCTCCCAACACCTATCACCATCCAATATTTTCCTGTGTGTTCATTTGTTCATTGGTTTGTGGTTGTCTCCCACCAATGTCTAATTTCTTCACAACTATCTCTAGCAGCTAAAATAGGATCTGGCACTTAGTAGGGGTTCAATAAATGTTTACTGAATGAATGATTCCGATCCTTCTCCTTGTAACAAAACTGCACTGAAACTAGGCTAAATAAACAGTAGTGAAACAAGTACAATACAGAATATAAAGGAGACGTACTATTTTGACAATTTATACTCACTGGCATCCTCACCACAAAGTGGGGAAAGTTTGCTAAAATAAAGTTTGGAAACAATTAGTAAACTTCAGTGCCCAAAGTATACCCTAATACTCATTATCACAGATGGCTGAGAATTGTTTATGTTGTATTTTGCTTTATAGATGTGAGAGAAAAAGAGATTTCTAAAACAAAATGTGTTTCAAATAAAAGAGAAAGAATACAAAAATAGATAATCGTAAACAGTTAAAATTAGTTTTTTTCTTTTAGGCAATCTTTGTAACAAAGAGTTGCCTATTAACGTTTTCCTTTAAAAGATGGTTACATAGTTTATGATCAGAACCCATCTCTAACCAAGGAATCTAAATCAGGGCACACATAATTAGTTATTTTGTTGGATCTCTGGTGGGAAAGGGTGAGGGAAAGCCTTTGACAGGTGAGGCACACTGAGCACCATTTTAAGCTCTGAGGACAGCAGGTCAACAGTAGATAGAGGACATGTCTATTTCATCTCTGAAAGAGTCCCACTGATTTAAATTTAACCTCTGCATACAAGAGCTAGTGGCCTCTTCTTTATTACCTCATCATCTGCTAAGAGCAATGCCAAAAGCACTGAGTCATCTGAAAGAGCTTCACTGATTTAATTTTAAGTTCTCCATGCAAGAGCTGGTGGCCTCTTCTTTATTACGTCATCTTCTGCTAAGAGTGATGCCATAAGCACTGAGTATGATAGTCATCTAGCAACAGGGAACCAACAGTTCTTATTGAGCACCTACTATGCACCCAATACCATGCTCCAAATGACGGGAAAGCCACAGGAAGTAGAACCTCTGCATTAAGGGAACTTATAACTTACTTATTCAGATAAGACAAACCACGATGCCAATAGACAGTGAGCAACTGCAGCAGACATCTGAGTGCTGGAAATGCTGAAGGTGCATTAAGAAGACGGTTTGCTGGGGAAGGACCAGCAGTGGGAGATGTCACAGGAGAGGGGTCTGAGCCACACAGTGTCCCTGCTGTGAAGAGAAAATGGCCAAAGGCCCAAGGTGGGAACAGGCAGAGTGTGTTCATGGGCCTGAAGAGAGCAAGCTGACTAGAATCTGGCTCTCTAGAAAGCCATCCTCACATCTGAGGTTTTAACATCCTCAGCTACATCCACTATACAAAGATTACAAACTAACAACCCATGCGCCACAGCCAGCCACGGTGATGCCTTCTTGATTCAAATGTCTTTATGCTGGAAGATTTACCTAAGAATCTGGATTTCTACTTACTTTGGAAAATCGGAAGGTCTGACAGTGCTGGATCTGCATTACTGTCTAGCAACTGTTGACTGGAGCTGAGGAGTACCTACCCCTTTGAGACAGGGTACATACACTTTATTCCACACAGTTCTCACCATTCCCAACTATGTGACCCTTAGCCTGCCTCACTAGTTTATATGCCAGGCTGGTCCTTGCAGGTGTGTGCTTGTGGTCCCTGTTCTATAAAACTTTCTATAATAGGACTTCTCAGCAGAAGAGTGGACATGTATCTTCCCTGAGTGGGTCATCATGCCATAACGAGCCACTGTTACTGTTACTATCAAATATCACCTCCCATAGGTGCACTGATAAACAATGTATTGAATTATAATCTGTCTTCCTGTAACCTCTACTCTTTGGTCTTGGTTCTGTTCCCCAGACATATGTAAACACAAGGTAACCCTTCCGATATCTGAAGACAGCTCTCACGCACCCTGCCTTTTACACATTGTGGAGGGTCCACTATGTACCTGCTTAGGGACCAATAATGAATAAGTGTATTAAACAGGGTTCTCCAGTGGGACAGAACTAACAGGATATATAGGTATATAAAAGAAGGAGAATTGGCTGATATAATCACAAGGAGAAGTCTCCTGATAGGCTGTCTCCAAGCTGGGGAGGGAGAGAGGACAGTAGTATGACTCAGTCCAAGTCTGAGAACCTCAAAACCAGAGAAGCCAACAGTACAGCCCTCAGTCTGAAGCCAAAGGCCCTAGGACCCCCAGAAGGTTGCTGGTGTAAGTCCCAGAATCCAAGGCTGAAGAACCTAGAATCTGATGTCTAAGGGCAGGAGGAGACGAAGCAAGCATCTGACACAGGAAGAGAAAGGGAGCAAGAGGACTCAGCAAAACCCATCTTCTTCCACCTGCTTTGTTCTACCCATACTGGCAGCCAGTTGTATGGTGCCCACTCACATCACAATAAGATAAGCTATTTACTTTCCACAAGTAATAGTCTACTAGAAAGAAATCATTAAATGAGATCAATAAAGGGCGAGATATGCTAAAGCAGCATCTCACAGCTAAAATAGAGGCACACAGTCAAGAGGGTGTCTGGATCTAGATGCATGTGAGAGTAGAGCTTGAGATAAAGACTTGGATGCAGAGAGCAGAAATCTAGAAAGCAGGGGTGAAAGAGGAAGAAAAGTGATTCAGGAAAGAAAGCAAGCCAAAAAAGGGGGCTTAGTGAGCAGATTAACTATGTGGACAGCTCCCGGCCTAATCTCTCAGGGATCTCTCTGAAGAGTCATGTTGAATGTGCCTACCATTGGCCCACAGGCAATGGGAAGGCTGGGGCATTGACCCACTCACATTCTCATTGTTTGAGTGTTTCCCCCAAGAAGGGTTAACTTCTCCACAAAGATATGCCTGGGTAACACGTCTGCCTTCAGTGACTATGGAGAATGCACAAAGGCTACAAAGAAGAGGCACTCATACAAGCTGCTAGCTTAACATGGGCTGCCAGCAATGCTGAAATCAGGTAGGCCAAGGGGATGTAGCACAGTAATCATTACATCCACTGAGGAATTAAACCAGTGAAGTCTAAATAGATGAGTAGGTGTTCAGCAAACCAATGGAACGGTGGGATAAGAACCAAAGAAAAGGGTTGGGCAGAAAGAACATCAAGAGCAAAGACATAGAGACTATAAATCATTAGGTGCTTTTAGAGAACACAGAGTACTTTGACTACTGGAGCATGAAAAGAGGATAAAGAAATAGAAGCAGCAGAGAATGTAATGGGAGAGAAAATCAAAGCAATGGGCTGAGGCCAGATAATGAGAACTTTGAATGTCGTGCTAAGATGTTTAAATTGTATCCTGCAGATAAGTGGTTCTTGGCCCTTTAAGGATTTTAGAACCTTTTGAGAAGTAAATAAAAGAATGTACCCTCTCCCCCATGTGAATGAACAAATAACCAAAATACTCCATATAACACAACAAACACACAGATTCCATAAAGCTATTGTTGAATCCAGGTTAAAAATTTCAGTTAGATTGAGAAAAGGATATGCTTGTCAATAAATGGTGCTGAGAAAACTGGATATTTATATGCAGAAGAAGAAAATAGACTCCTATCTCTCACCATATAAAAAAATCAAGATGAATTAAAGACTTAAATGTAAAAACCAAAACTATAAAACTAGTAGAAGAGAACAGAGGGGAAATGCGTCAGGACACTGGTATAGGCAAAGATCTTATGGGTAAGACGACAAAAGTCACCAGTGACAACAATAAAAACAAATAGGACAACATGAAACTAAAAAGATTCTACACAGCAAAGGAAACCTATCAACAGAGTGAAGAGACGACCTGCAGAATGGGAGAGAATACCTGCAAACTACTCATCTAACAAGGAACTAACATCCAGAATATACAAAGAACTCAACTCAACAATAACAAAAATGCAGTTAAAAAATAGGCAAAGGGTCTGAATAGAGATTTCTCAAAAGAAGACATATAAATGGCTGACAGGTATATGAAAAAATGCTTAACATCACTAATCATCAGGGAAATGCAAATCAAAACCACCATGAGATATCATCTCACCCAGTTAGAATGGCTACTATCAAAAAGACAAAAGCGTAACAAGTGCTGGTGAGGATGCAGAGAAGAGGGAACTCCTCTACACTGCTGGTGGGAATGTAAATTAGTTCAGCCACTGTGGAAAACAGTGTGGAGGTTTCCGAAAAAACTAAAAATAGAACTACCATGATTCATCAATCTCACTACTGGGTATTTATCCAAAAGAAAGAAAATCAGTATATCCAAGGGTATCTGTGCCCCATGTTTATTTCAGCACTATTCACAATAGCCAAGATATAGGATCAACCTAAATGTTCACCAACAGATGAATGAATAAAGAAAATGTGGCATGTACACACAATGGAATACTATTGAACAATAAAAAAAGAATGAAATCCTGTCATTAGCAGAAATATGGATAAACCTAGAAGGCATTATGTTATGTGAGATAAATCAGGCAGAGAGACAAAAAAAACCACATGATCTCACCCATCTGCAGGAGCTAAAAATAACTAAGCTCATGGAAGTAGAGAATAGAATTATAGTTATTAGAGGCTAGGAAGGGTAGTGGGGGAAGGCAGGTAGAAGAGAATGGTTACAAAATTGTAGCTAGATAGGAGGAATAAGTTATAGTGTCCTATAGCACTGTAGAGTGACTACAGTTAACAAGAATTTATTATACATGTTCAAAAACACTAGAAGAGGCCAGGCATGGTGGCTCATGCCTGTAATCCCAGCATTTTGGGCGGATCACCTGAGGTCGGGAGTTCGAGCCCAGCCTGACCAACGTGGAGAAACCCGTCTCTACTAAAAATACAAAATTAGCCGGAAGTGGTGGCGCATGCCTATAATCTCAAGCTACTCAGGAGGCTAAGGCATGAGAATTGTTTGAACCCAGGAGGCAGAGGTTGCGGTGAGCCAAGATCATGCCACTGCACTCCAGCCTGGGCAACAAGAATGAAACTCCATCTCAAAAACAAAAACGAAAACAAAAACCAAGCAACTAGAAAAGAGGATTCTGAATGTTCCCAACACAAAGCCATGCTAAATGTTTGAGGTGATGTATAGCCTAATTATCTTGATTTGATCATTACACATTTGTATACCTGTATTGAAATATCACTCTGTACCCTATAAATATGTACAATTATCATATGTTAACTAAAAATTAAAGAAAAAATTCACTAAATAGTAAAAAATAAAATAATTCCAGTTAGAAATAAGAAATCATTATGTTTTTAGTAATTATATCAGTCAGGATTCTTGTTTGTGAACAACAGAAACCTACACCAACTACCTCAAGCAAAAAAGAAACTTATTTTGAAGATACTAAGAAGCTCACAAAATCTTTTAGGATTAGATATTTCCATTCTCTATTAGAACGTGAAACCAGGTGGGAAGAGGTTAGAAGCTAAGGGAAGCAGCCAGTGAAGAACTGCCAACATCATTCCACAAGAGCAGTCTGGATGTGACACTGGAATTTAGACACTTTATCAACTGACGTATGCCTGTTAGACTCAAAGCCCCAGCCATAAACACGTGCCCGGACACCAGAAGAAGCCTAATACCCTTGTCCACATGCAGGTGTCAAGTGACTCAAGAGACAAATCTGACCCTTCAACTTCTACCATAGAAGGCAAGACCCTCCCCATCACCAACATACACATAGCAGATTTCCCTGAGATGGAAAAGGGGCCCAGATGCTAGGTAGCCAAAACTATGGCAGCTGCAACCTGCCCCCTGCAGCAGTGAAATACCACAACTATTTGAGTCTTCTCTCCAGAGCAACCTTCCAAGTTCCAACATGATTGAATTTCCAGTCTCCTTCACCTGTTTATTCTTCCAAATACACTTTAGTCTGTGTATGCCCTTCTTGAAGGGTGGTTCCCACGCCTGAATGCAGTTCTGGACGTCAGTCTGATGACTGCAAGGGAGAGCTGGACCATCATCTCCCTCATCCTTTATGCAGTGACTTTCTCCACGTAGCCTCATATCACCAAAGTGCATAAAGGTTTGTAAATACAGAAGAATGCAGAGCATTTGTTTTCAGCTATCAAGCTAAAAAGTAGTATTTTAAGAATATTTTATTACCTTAAATGAAGGTTATCTCAGGATAATTAATCATAAAGAATAAATATGCTGGTCTGAGATAATTGGAAATCTTTATCATGTAAGTATATAATTAATCTTTCTGAGACTTTCATACCCCAGAATATTTTCCCACTGTTTGAGTGAGGGGCGAAAAGTAGTTGTGGCTGTAGCTGGCTGTGCACAATCATATAACTATACATTACTGGTCAATTTCTCTAACAAATAGAAAGCTCCACTAAGCTAAACCAAGAGTTAGTCTCCAAGAAGAGCAATTCAGAGGTGGATGAGGAAAACCACTTCAGAACCCAGAACAGAGTCCTGTTTTCCTTTGCAGCAAAGTTATAATAAGGACTCTGTGCTCTGAGGCAAAGACTCTTTGGAGCATTTAAGCAATATAATTGAAAAACACTTGAATAATCCTCATTGAAGCTGGAGTGTGGTTTCAAATTTATTTTCCTAGTAATAATATTTTTTAAAAATGTTAAACTTCTGAAATGGTCAAACCCACATAAAATAAACTGCTGTTTTCAGCCACATTAGTATCCCATTCCCATGCAGCAAAGACTAAATTAAATTAGCATTTTACATTTAAAGGGAAAATATCTTTACCTGATTTTAAAAGCAAACCCGCTGGTGAAAAAAAAAAAAATGCACTTTCAACATAAAACACACTAATCCATGGAAAAGTACATTCCAAAAAGCATTTGTGAATATTTGAAAATCAACAGCATAAAACTGTGTTATGGAGAGTAACGGTGCTCCTCGTGTTTATGGCTTCCCTTTCTCAGATTTCCAAAGTAGTGAGCGCCTTCAAGGTCTGTTCCGTAGTACATGTTACTCCTCTGATCAAACCCTTTGCCTCACTCCACTGTAGTCACCCTCACCTGCATTTTACACGATGGCATATACTAAGCTCCTGTAAATAAGTCCAGAGTCATTCACGTTACAAGACAGAGCCCATCACTCTCTTCTTTCCATTCTACCCTCTACCTTTGTAGTATGGATTCTTACCATCCCATGTCTGTACCATTGCACTACCTTCTAACTGGTATCCCTCTCCCCTCTAATCAACCTGCTCATACATACCATGACAAACTTCCCGAAGTGCCATTTTGATTGTGGCATTTGTGAATATTTCATTGCATCAAAATCTAGCATATTTTTCCATTGCCCAACAAATTAAAGCCCCCACATTTCAATTCATCAAGACACATCAACAGTCCCCCAAATGGTATGGTTGTGACACTATCCTCTCCCTGTTGACTTGAGATGCCTGCCCTGCACCATCACTGCCTGTCCACTGGCAGCATGCAGAGTCCCAGAATGAAGACACTGCATCAGCATCCTACCCAGTCTGATTCTGCAATCCCCACATCTCTTTCAGTATCAGCCTGGATGCCACCTCTTTTACAAAACTCTCAAAAAACATAAGTCAGAGGCATCCATACCTCCCACCTTGGCACACTTTAATTACTTTGTGTTCTTTTCTAATTATAGTTACCATATATTGCTTTAGGAGGGCAGGGACTGTGCCCTCTTTATATCTTTATAGCCCCTTTGGAACCTAATAGAGTGTCTTGAATATGGCAGGTTCTCAATACACATCATTTTGCTCTCATCCTATTAGCAAGGGAAGAATCTGAAGCTGCTCCCTGGATGAGCCATATTTTTGTGTCTCACTCTCTTGAGGGAATTACTTTCCCATTAATTTTCCAGAACTTTCCTAAAACTTTATTCTTGGAAAACATGAAAAGAGGAAACAATTTCAAGCCATTTGAAAAGGAGCCTAGAGAGTTAAGAGGGAATCTTGGTCAATGCAGAGCTGCAAGAAGGACTATGAGAAACAGTGGTCATGCTTGCCTAGAGCTGGCCTGGCCTGGTATTTTTACATGAAAGGGAATAAGATCTTGTCCTAGATTTCTTCTATTAACTGAATTACAGGAAAAATATATAAGGGAATAAAAAGGGATGAAAGAGAGGCAAAAGAAAAATTAGTGCCTACCTGTGAAATAACTAGCATATTTCTATTAGGACACTTTAGTTATTGTTTTAATGTTGTCTCCCCACAATATTAAGTAAGAATAAGGATTATGCTGGCCTTGCTGATTCTAATACACAGTACCTAGCACAGTGCTTAAATAGTTGGTTCTCAGTCAAACATTTGCTGATAAAGGAATAAAAATCTACCTCTATTTACTTATGTTATTTATTTCCCAATATGATGAAAAAGCAGGAGGTGACCAGATTACGTCAACAGTTTGTTATCTGGCATGTGAAATGACCCTACTAGATTACATAGGCTGTTGTCCGGAATTTGCTTTTGGAAGGCAGGCGCTGGAGCAGAACAGGAAGAGCCATCTAGGGACTGAAAGTGAGGGAGCTCTGAATCATGTGCCAAATGTGGCCTTTCCCTGAATTTCCTCAAGGCAAGTATTGAAGGACAATACACCTGCACTATACCTGAACTTTCCAAAATGCCATGCAGTATTAAGAAGATAAAAATCTTTCGCTTTCACAAACATCTAGAGATGTCCCTATTCTCAAGGTGTTTACACTACAACTGGCAATACCCTGAAAGAATAAATCAAGATGCTGCTATTTCACAGCACTCCATGATTACAAATGTGCTTATGCAGTTCTCCGGAAGCCAGTTGGGAAGTGAATGCACACAGGTGTGTTTGTTTGTAGTTTCTCTGCATTTGTGTTTATGTGCTTTTCCATAAGCAACCTTCCCCCCTTTATCAGATTCTTTTTCCTGTTTTCTTTATTCATATGACTCTTTCCACTGTGATCTTCATCCTCTCTGTCCCCCTTCACTTTTTAGGCTAAAATAAGATAAATGAAGCATATATCTTGCTATTTCTTGTGTTAATTAAGTAGACTTTTATATTGCTTCTTCTTGGAATATTTTATAACTTCTCATTAAAAGACTAAATTATATTGCTTTCCGATGTAGGTGGTCTCTGGTCTTTTTTACTGTTCCATCAGCGGCCCTTGACAGAATAAGGGTTTCCCAATATTAGAGAAGTCCTAATGGACTAAGGGTGTTAATCTTTGTGGTCTCTCCCATTCTAATCCTTTCTAAAGACAAAACAAGAAACCATCTTCCTCAAACATTTTCTAAAAAACTATGGAGCATCTCTACCCTGAATATAGAGTGGTGGCCTGTCATATTTTCATCTGAAACCTGCAGCATGAATGATGATCAAGTCAGATCTCATATAGTTAAACTGTTAGTGTCTATACACATTGGTCATTATTTTTGTTCTCATTACTATTGATATTTGGCAATAACCTGCTAAAAGCCACTAGATCCATTCACAGTTACTCACCTCAGCTGACTCTCATGGAAACAAATGGCACAGTAGGTAGAAAGTAGCATACAATTTCTAATTTGGAAACTTTCTTCCACCTGAAGCTAAGTATTTTGAAAGAGGACTACAGAAATTGAACAACTAATAAACAGAAGGAGATGTTTTCTTGAACTAGGATGTTAGAATGACTGGGAAGAAAGTGACAAGCCATCATTACCAAGTAAGCTTTCACCAGATCACATGCAGATAAAATGCCAGTATAAGAGAAATGTGCAACATAAAAAGAGATCACAGTATGTTTGTCTAATTCTTAAATGAAAATAACTTGAAATTTGATCAAGAGCAATATTCATTGTCCCAGATGTTTGGAAAAAATGTCAACTTCATATTTGTATATGAGAAAGTAAATTGGTTCTCATTGGTTCACCAAGATTTGATGGGATGAGACTCATAGCCACTCAACCTGGGAAAGTACAGTTATCAGGCTGCTTCCAAATATTCCAGCTCTCCTCACACATATTAAGACTACTTCCTCACCCTCACTGAAGTTCATCACATCCATCTGACTTGCTTTGGCCAATCGAATGAGCACTGCGGGGATGCTCACTGTTAAGAGCCAGAGAGCAATTAACAACATTACCTTCCTCCTGCCACAATGACTGTGGACAAACATGTTGAGATGGAGCCCTCTGAGCCTAGCTCCGTAAGTGTCTTAGATGAATGAACTCTGTCGCTGACTTATGTCAGATATACAGAGTGAGTAAGAAATACACTTTTGTTTGGTCAAGCCACTGAGACTTTGAAATTGTTTGTTACTAAAGCACAATCAGTTTGAACTTACCAATACAGGAGAATCACTTTGACCAAAATAAATGAATTTCACCATAAGAAAAGCTGCTTTGTATACAAAGAGAACATTTACTTATGCGGAAACCTACAAAATGTAAAAATGAAAGCATAAGTAGCAAAAAAGGAAAATAGGATGGCAAGATGTTGGCCTCTTAGGTAGATGATGACTATAGAAGATGCTTTCCTATAGATGTTTCCAAACTAGACAGAGGAGACAATGAGATGTCCTTATATCTGCAGAAGCCTCATTCTACTCAAAACATAGTATCTAATAACTTCACAGCTGATCCTTTGATAATTTCACTCCTGAAAGACAGAGATGCATCCATGATAAATTTAAGCAAAGGGCACACTGGGTAACATTTCCTTAAATACATATATTTACAAGTTTAGAAATTATACATTTTCCTTTCCTTTTCTTCCCTTCCTTCCCCTTGAGGCAGCCACAAATGAGAAGACCAGCAAGACTACAGCCAAAGAAGCAGCTGGGGCTGAGGAGGTGTACAGGAAATACAGGGTCAGAAACAAAGAGGCCCGCAAGGCTGGACCAAGGTGGTGGTCAGAGCTGAGGAGACCAAGGGGGTCAGTGATGCCAAGGCCAAGGAGGCAGCTGTGGTGAAGAAAACAGTTAGCAGGGTCAGGAAACCAGGTACATACAGGGAGAATGAGCAAATAAGTAAATATACTAAGAATGATGAGATACATGTGTTTTTCATGCTTCAAAGGTCTACATAGGAGCAGCTGGTGCCACGGCAGTTCAGTTACATTGTTACTTCTCTGCTGGCCTCAGAAGCCAGAACCATGCCACCATTAGCCTTGTGGGACAAGAGGCACACTGTGAGTACTGACCTACCTACCAGTGGCTGAGAAGCTGACCAACACACAACACAAATCACTGGTGTGATTCCAACACATATCCTAGGCTCTTCCTACAGAAGTTGAAAGTTTTACAATGCCGTGCCTTTAAATATCCTACTTAATAAGGTATGTTCACATTCATTTTTAGTTTTGAAGGGGGAAGGTGAACCAATGAATAGGGACATATCATGCACACATCTGAAAGAGGAAGTGGAATTCCCCGGTTATCTGCGATATCAGGTAAGGCCATTTTTTTTTGCAAGGAAACAAGGTAGGAACCTTTACTCCTGGCATGAACCTGTCCTCCATAGCCAGACAACTGAAAAGTCAATAGAAGCTGATGGGCAAAAAGAAGTGACCAGGCAGAGAGAGAAACAAAAAAGGACTAATGAAAGCAAATTTTCTGCAAACTTGACTTCCAAAACAACTTAAAGCATAATATCTTTTGTGTGGAAGAAAAATCATTATCATTTAATTTATTCTTTTATACTTTGTTTTACAACATTCTATTATTTCATCTTATAAAAACGGAAACAACAGACAAAACCAAAGCACCCATTTTATTGGCTTTCTCATTAGAAGTCCATCTCACAGATTTTAAGGATTTCAGTTCAACCAACATCTGTAAACTCTAGAAGGGTCTATAATTTCCTTTGGAGTTTCAACTCGCTTTATGGAAAACTTTTCTTCCAAAACATTTACAAGAAGAACAATGGAATCTGTTAGGATCACACAGTTTTTACTGCTTGATAGCTTATAAGCCACATTTAAATCAATTTTCTTCAAAATTGAAAACCCTTAATGGACATTTAAATTACTAAACAACTGACCCATTTTACATTGTAAAGCACCTTTATACTTTTTATTAGATAAAAACAAACTACTCTTCTTAGACTTAACCAAGATAATCTATGAAAACTGCATTTTTATTAAATGTGAAAATTCCATAGCACTTCTCATGGCTCTTCTAGAACACAACAGCTTACGCATATTATGGCCAAGTTGAGTTGTTCCTTAAATAAAGCAAGCTTCTAGATGCCACACAGTCTTATCTCTTCTAAGGCCAAAACACTAGAATGGGAAATAGCCATAAAAGAAACTCTTTGGACATAAAGCTACCTAACTTTATCACTACTGCTTAGTCTCAAGAAAAAATTAGAGCCCAGCAAAGTCAAAATTAGATATCACCTCCCGTAATTGGTGCAGGATTGCTAAGGGCAGCTTGTAAGTGTGCCAGAATTTAAAAAGTGATGGCAGAAAAAGTATTGGATTAAGTTAGAAGACTAGGATTTGGGATCTGGCTCCAGCTCGTACCACCCATGTGGTCCTGACAAATCACTAAATTCTCTCACCTCAGTTTCTTCATGTTGATAACCCTGTGCCCCAGGGTTGGTGTGAGATTCAAATTAGATGGTATGTGTAAAGGGTCATGTGGGAACTATAAAAGGTATAACAAGTTGTTTTGTTCTTTTTTTCTTTACAATTGACTCTAAGTGTCTTCCTAAAGAGCAATCTATGTCAGGGCTTTGTTCTTTATTAAAAGCCATGATTATCACCAGCACTTTGTCAGCATGTGGTCACAGGCAAAGTTGGTAACTGAAGTAATGAAATTTGGGTCTACCCCAGCACAGTGTGGCTAAGCAGCCAGGCCACCCCAACCCAGAGCAGTTTGGACACTCCCAAAAGAAATGCTCCCAACAAATTCCTTTTTTTTTAAAGCTAGAATCTAAACCACCTGACTCATTCTCTCTACTTTACTGCCTATTTACTTCCTCACAAATTCTTCTGTCCTCCAATGTGTGTTCCTGAGTTATATGCGTGATACACGTGCCTATCTCTCCTCACCCTGGCCACAGCTTCACATTTTCCTCTTGGGTCACACCATGGGAAACATCCCTCCCAATTACATCTGGCCCCTGAGGCTCCAAGACTCCAGACCACTCTACCATACCCTTAGACAATTCCTATCTGTGGGTAAGACCTGGCAAATAATCCTGAAACTATTCCTAAACAATTTCTAAACAACATCTAAAGGACTGAAGGATTTTGCTTTGTGTGTGTTTAATTTGAATGGCCACTGAGCATTTCTATATCTAATTATTAGAAATTTGGAAACAGAAAATAAGAACTGCACATGGGCCTTTGGAAGTCTGGCTGGTTTAACAGAAGCTTCAAGCCACAGCTTGATTTGAACATCTCTCCCTACACTGTCACCTCAAGGTCAACATCCTTAAAAAAAGAAATTGCAACCAAGAGTTTCATATCCAGACAAACTAAGTTTCGTAAGTGAAAATAAAATCCTTTTAAGACCAGCAAAGGCTAAGGGAATTCATGACCATCAGACCTGCCTTACAAAAGATCCTTAAGGAAGTGTTAAACATGGAAACAAAAAACTGGTACCTTCCACCACAAAACACACTTAAGTACACAGCCCACCAACACTATTGTATTAGTCCATTCTCATGCTGCCATACCAGAGACTGAGCAATTTATAAAGGAAAGAGGTTTAATTGACATAGTTCTGCATGACTGGGGAAGCCTCAGGAACTTACAACCATGGCAGAATGAGAAGCAAAATGTCCTTCTTCACACGGTGGCAGCAAGGTGAAGTGCCAAGTGAATGGTGGAAAAGCCCCTTATAAAACCATCAGTTCTCAAGAGAACTCACTCACACTCATGAAAACAGCAGCATGGGGATAACTGGCCCCATGATTCAATTACCTCCCAGGATCTCTCCCATGACATGCTGGGATTATGGGAACTACAATTCAAGATAAGGTTTGGGTGGGGACATAGCCAAATTATATCAACTATAAAGCAATTATATAATCAATTCTACAAAAAAACCAGCTAACAAAGCGATGACAAGATCAGACCCTAACATGTCAATATTAGCTTGGAATTTAAACAGGCTAAATGCCCCACTTAAAAGACACAGAGTGATGAGTTGGATAAAGAAGCAAGAACCAACTGCGTGCTGTCTTCAAGAGACTCATCTCACATGCAATGACACCTGTAGGCTCAAAGTAAAGGGATGGAGAAAGATCTATCAAGCAAAGAGAAGACAAAAGAGCAGGGGTTGCTATTCTTATTTCAGATAAAACAGACTTTAAGCTAACAATGATCAAAAAGGTAAAAAATGGGCATTACATAATGATAAAGGGTTCAATTCAGCAAGATAACTTAACTGTCCTAAATATATATTCACCCAACATTAGAGCATCCAGATTTACAAAACCAAGTTCTTAGAGACCCACAAAGAGACTTAGATAACCAAACAATAATAGTGGGAGACATTAAAACCCTACTCAGATCATCCAGGCAGAAAACTAACAAAGATATTAGGGACTTAAACTCAGCACTTGACCAAATGGACCTAACAGATATCTACAGAATACTCCACCCAACAACAGAATATACATTCTTCTCATCTGCACATGGCACGTATTATAAGACTGACCACATGCCCAGCCATAAAGTAATTCTCGACAAATAAAAAAAAATCATAACAATCATGCTCTCAGACCATATCACAATATATAAATAAATAAATAAATAAGAATGCAATACCAAGAAGATTTCTCAAAACCATACAATTCCATGAAAACTAAACAACTTGCTCCTGAATAACTTTTAGGTAAAGAAGGATATTAAGGCAATGAAATTAATTCTGTAAAACTAATGAAAACAAAAATATATCAGAATTTGTAAGACACAGCTAACGTAGTGTTAAGAGAAAAGTTTATAGCACTAAACACCTACATCAAAACATTAAAAAGATCTCAAATTAATAACCAAACATCACACCTAAAGGAACTAGGAAAACAATAGCAAACCAACCACAAAGCTAGCAGAAGAAAGTAAACAACCAAAATCAGAGCTGAACCAAATGAAATTGAGACATAAAAATCCACACAAAAGATCAACAAAACCAAAACTAGTTCTTTGAATGAATAAATAAGATTGACAGACTGCTGCCTAGATTAATAAAGAAAAAAGGGAGAAGATCCAAATAAACATAATCAGAAATGACAAAGGTGATATTGCCCCCGACCTCAGAGAAATACAAAAAACCCTCAGACACTATAGCAGACACCTCTGTGCACTCAAACTAGAAAACCTAAAAGAAATGGATAAACTCCTGGAACTCTAAAACCTCCCAAGACTGAACCAGGAAGAAACTGAATTCCTGAACAGACAAATAAAAAGTTCTAAAATTGAATCCGCAATAAAAAACCTACCAACCAGAAAAACCCCTGGAGCAGATGGATTCACAGTCAAATTCTACCAAACATATAAAGAAGACCTGTTACCAATCCTACTGGAATTATTTCCAAAAATTGAAGAGGAGGGACACCTGCCTAACTCATTCTATGAGGCCAGCATGATTCTGATACCAAAACCTGGCAAAGACACAACAAAAAAAGAAAACTTCAGGTCAATATCCCTGATGAATATAGATACAAAACTACTCAGCAAAAACTAGGAAACTGAATCCAGCAGCGCATCACAAAGCAAGTCCACCACAATCAAGCAGCCTTGATTTGCCACATAGAATTAAAAACAAAAACCATATGATCATCTCAATAGAAATAAAAAGACTTTCAATAAAATTCAAGAACTCTTTATGTTAAAAACTACCAACAAACTGGGCATCAAAAGAACATACCTCAAAATAATGAGAGCCATCTATAACAAACCCACAGTCAACATCATACTGAACAGGCAAAAGCTAGAGACATTCCCCTGAGAACCAGAACAAAAAAGGATGCTCATTCTCGCCTATTCAACATAGTATTGGAGGTCCTAGCCACAGCAATCAGGCAAGAGAAAGAAAGAAAAGGCATCCAAGTAGGAAAATAGAAAGTCAAACTATCTCTCTACACTGACAATATGATACTATAGCTAGAAAACCCCATAGTCTCTGCCCAAAGGCTTGTGGAACTGACAAATAACTTCAGTAAAGTTTCAGAACACAAAATCCATGTACAAAAATCAGCAGTATTTTCATACACCAGTAACGTCCAAGCTAAGCGCCAAATCAAGAACACAATACCATTCACAATAGCCACAAAAAGAATGAAATACTTAGGAATATAGCTAACTAAGGAAGTGAAAGATCTCTCCAAGAAGAATTACAAAACATGGCTGAAAGAAATCAGAGACAACACAAACAAACAGGAAAACACTCCATGATCATGGGTTGGAAGAATCAATATTATCAAAATGGCCACACTGCCCAAAGCAATTTACAGATTCAATGCTTTTCCTATGAAACTGCCAATGTCATTTCTCACAGAATTAGAAAAAAAATTCAAAAACTCAAATCAAAAACGGGCCCAAATAGCCAAAGCAATCCTAAGGAAAAAGAACAGAGTCATTACACTACTCAACTTTAAACTATACTACCAGGCTACAGTAAACAAAACAGCATGAAACAACAGACATATAGACTGATTTCTAGTAAAACAACAGACACATAGACTGATGCAACAGAATAGAAAACTCAGAAATAAATCCATACACCTACAGCCATCCGATCTTTGACAAAGTCAACAAAAATAAGCAATGGAGAAATGACTCCCTATTCAATAAATGGTACTGAGATAACTGGCTATTCATACACAGATAATGGAAACTGGACCCCTTCCTTTTACCAGATACAAAAATCAACTCAAGATAGATTAAAAACTTAAATGTAAGACTTAAAACTATAAAAATCCTAGAAAAAAAAAAAAAGCCAGTATATTCAGTTCTGAACATAGACCTTGACAAAGATTTCATGATGAAATCTCCAAAAGCAACTGCAACAAAAACAAAAATTGACAAGTGGGACCTAAACTAAAGAGCTTCTGTACAGCAAAAGAAACTGTCAACAGAGTAAACAGACAACCTATAGAATAGGATAAAATTTTTGCTAACTATGCATCTTACAAATGTCTAATATCCAGAATCTATAAAAATTATAAACAAATCAACAAGCAAGAAACAAATAACTTCATTAAAAAATAGGCAAAGGACATGGACAGATACTTCTCAAAAGAAGACATACACATGGCCAACAAGCATATTAAAAAAATGCTCAACATCACTAATCATTACAGAAATGCAAATTAAAACCATAATGAGATATCATCTCACACCAGTCAGAATGGCTATTACTAAAGTCATAAAATAACAAATGTTGCCAAGTTTGCCAAGAAAAGGGAATGCTCATACACTGCTGGTGAGAATGTAAATTAATTCAGCCATTGTGGAAAACAGTTTGGAGATTTCTCACAGAACTTAAAACAGAACTACCATTCAACTCAGCAATCCCATTACTGGGTATATACCCAGATGAATATAAATCATTCTACCAAAAAGACACATCTGGTCGGCTGTGGTGGCTCACGGCTGTAATCCCAACACTTTGGGAGGCCAAGGCGGGCAAATCACGAGGTCAGGAGTTCGAGACCAGCCTGGCCAACATGGTGAAACCCTATCTCTACTAAAAATACAAAAAATTAGCTGGGCATCATGGCGGGTGTCTGTAATCCTGGCTACTCAGGAGGCTGAGGCAGGAGAATCTCTTGAACCAGGAAGGCGGAGGCTGTAGTGAGCCAAGATCACACCACTGCATACCAGTCCAGGCAACAGAGTGAGACTCTTGTCAAAAAAAAAAAAAAGACACAAGCACTTATATATTCACTGCAGCACTATTGACAATAGCAAAGACATGGAATCAAACTAGATGCCCAATGGTTGACTGGATAAAGACAATCTGGTGCAAATACACTGTGTGTGGAATACTATGCTGCCATAAAAAGGAATGAAATAATGTCCTATGTAGCAACATGGATGCAGCTGGAGGACATTATCCTAAACAAATTAATGCAGGAACAGAAAAAATACCATATGTTCTTAATTGTAAGTGGGAGGTAAACACTGAGTACATATGGTGACAAAGAGAGGAAAAATACACACCAGGGCCTAACTGAGGATGGTGAGTGGAAGGAGAGTGAGAGTCAAAAAACTACTCTTTGGATACTATGTTCACTACCTGGGTGACAAAATCATGTGTACACCAAACCCCAGAAACATGCAATTTATACATGTAAGAAACCTACATGTGTATGTCCTGAACCTAAAATTAAGTTGAAAAAGAAAATAAATAAGAGTTCTGGAAAAAAGGAAGATGAAGCATGCCTCATTTTCATAAAAACTGTGAAGTCATTATTCTTCAGGAGGAAAAGCTTATGAATATATACATAGAAAGAGAGGCAGAGAGACAGAAATACATGTTGTATGATAAGCAAATTGCTCTTTGTATTTTCCAAAGCATTCTGGGAAATTTACTTATTCAAAAAAATTCTAAAAGAAGGGAAGGAAATACAGGCAGATGTAGAAATAAAGGAAGATGGATACAGAGAAAGAGAATAGGTCATGGATTAAGAAGTATAAGCAAAAGATAAGAATTACATTAAGCTTTTAAGACAGGTAAAAACTGCATTTCAGAACAGGGAGAAAATTCATTTATAAAAGCGCAGTGGTGTTTAGGATTAGAAGCCCAGAGGGAAGACGAAGCTTCCAATTAGTAAGTGGAATGGCCCAACCAAGGTAACACTGTCCACACGGGCGCATATGGGCTCCAAAGGGACACAGGACAGAACGTAGTTAAGACAGGACTAGAAGAGTTCAGGCAATTAGGTAATGGTAAGCCTCTGAAGGCTTCTAAACTAAGTGACACCATGAAATGACTCTTAAGATCATTTGACAGTCAACATTTTCAATGTCTATTAAGACTTTCTCACCTTTTCAACAATAACTCCCAAATCTAATTACTATATCATTTGAATCTTTACCTGTTTTACATCTCTATTTAGATATCTTGCTATCACACCAAATTCAATGATAGATCTATCTATCTATCTATCTATCTATCTATCTATCTATCTATCTATCTATC
>NC_045439.1:78334384-78365955 GCF_002776525.5 Piliocolobus tephrosceles
ATCTATCTATCTATCTATCTATCTATCTATCTATCTATCTATCTATCCATCTATCTATAGAGAGAGAAACGAGCTTGTCATCTTACTGCCAAAATCACTTCAACACTATAATTTCCTAACGTTCCCAGTTATCCATACCTTGGACCTATTTACCTTATATTTCTTTTCTTCTTCCCTTCCTTCCTTCCTTCTTCCTCTCCCTCCTTCCCTTCCTTCTTCCCTTTCTTCTTTCCTTCACTCCTAGATACCAGCAATTGCCAAATGCAACTGAATTCCATTTTACAGTCTTGAGAATCTACCAGTTGAGCAATCTACCCTACTTCAGGCTCTTCTCATTCAGTATAGAGTATAGAGCAATAGTTCCCTAATAGGCATCCTTTTAGGCAGTCTTTTTGTCCTCCAACTCATACTGCACACAATACCTCTTGGTGCATGTGCTCCAATACTCCACTCCTTGTGCTACTTTGTCTTCATTCAAGCTCTACTCTCTGCCTGGAATGGCTGGTCATCTCTCTTAAGTCTAGGACATTCATAACTTTCTCTAAGGATGCAGCTCAAAATGGAACCACCATCTACAGGACCTGAGCCACTTTTCCATCCATACTTTTAGGGTTCTTGATAAATACCTTTATTACAGCAGGTATTATTTATTGTGATTGTTGTATGGCACTCTCCCCCAATTAGACACTAAGTCACTATAAAGTAGAGACTGTGTCCTGCTTATCTTTGCATCCCAGCATCTAGCACAATTTCCAGTCCACAGAAGTCAATACATATTTGTTAAAGAAATCAATATCTTAGGTCAAAGGAGAAAGGCTATTCCCCTGAACCTCTCCCTATCCAATACCTTACCCAACTTCTTCATTCAGTAAATAGATTACCTCCCACATTACCTATACAACACACACACACACAATTATTTAATAAGCCCTTTGGTGATCTGGGTCTGTCTACAACCTTGGCCTGATACCATATTATTCTCTACTGTGTACATTATTTTCAAGAAACACTCAACTATCTGTAGTTCTCTGGACATATAATGTTCTCTTACTTCTTTCTGCCTCTGTATCTACTGTTTGGTCAGACTGGAATTCTTTCTGACTGTTTGTCTACCTAGGAAATACCTATTTATTATTTAATTTTTGGCTGGTTGCTGACTCCTTAGTTAAGCTGGCTGGCTTGCTTATTTATTTACTTATTTATTAATTTGAGACAGTGTCTCACCTTGGAGTGCAGTGGCACAATGTCAGCTCACTGCAACCTCTGTTTCCTGGATTCAAAAAATTCTCATGCCTCAGTCACCTGAGTAGCTGGGATTACAGGTGCTTGCCACCATGCCTGGCTTATTTTTGTGTTTCTGGTAGAGACAGGGTTTTACTACGTTGGCCAGGCTGGTCTCAAACTCCTGGCCTCAAGTGATCCACCCACCTCGGCCTCCCCAAGTGCTGGAATTACAGGCACGAGCTCCTGCACCCAGCCTTAAGCTGGCTTTGTCTTCTTTGTTTTCTGGTCTCCCTAGACCCAAAGACAACTCCATCACCACATTCATCACTCTATTAGTACCTCCACTACCAAGCATTATTCTTAGCACATTATACAGATTATTCTTATAAGAGAAGCATCCCTCTTATGCCTATTTTCATGGCAAAACTGACGTAAACTTTAGTCTACTGCCTTTCTGGAATGAGAGCCAGGAAACATTTTCTGCAAAGAACCAGATATTAAATATTTTAGGTTTTGTGGACTATTCAATCTCTATCGCAACTACTCAACTCTTATAGTGCAAAGGCAGCCACAGCTAATACATGGCCATGTTCTAGTAAAAGTTTATTTCATAAAAACAGATGGCAGGCCTGATTTGGCCAGTAGGCCATAGTTTGCTTATACTGGTTCTAAAGACTCAATCAAGCTTCATCAAATTAAATCGGATCGACAGTGTTAGAAGCTAAAACCCAATCCCTGCTTCCAAATGATTCCCTTATCTCATCCCAAAGTTTTCAGTACATGAAACCTTTAAGAAATTACTTTGTAGGTAAATCCACAGTAGCAACTCAACAATCAGTTATAGAACTGAACTGAATGAGACAGAAATGGGGCCCTGAGGCTGATGTTTGTGTTAATCTCCTACTTATCCCCCATAACCCTCTGCTAAGGGCAACTGGATCTTAACTAGATGTCCTTGCCCCCAGTACTGATTTCTCACCATTAGATAACCTTTAGTCTAAGAGGAACAGCCAGCCCAAGACTCCATCCTGTGCCTGCAACATTTACCTGGCCTTCATCTCAGTTTCTGATGTTACTGGTATAAAAATAAAGTTAACTGAAAGCAGACCACAAATAGAAATAAGCTTCCACACTAAAGTGGGCCACAAGTTTCAACCTAAGAAGTGAACACTTTATAGTGTTCTGAGCATTGTTTCACAGAGTTAGAGCAGTTCTCTAACCTAGTCCATTTTTTATACAAGTAGCATAATAACCAGAAAAAAGTGGATAAGGGAAAAAAAAAAAGATAAAAAAGAGAAGCTTACTGAATTATAAGCCCCTGGAAGACAGGAATCATGTCTCATTCACCCTTACCTACCCAGCATAGTGATAAATAAATGAATGAATGAATGAATGAATGAATACATTTATGAAGCTAAGATTCTAAATAACTAAGCTTGCTGAAACACAGTTTCCAAATTCCCTCAAGTATGCTCTAAAACCAGTGGAGAAGTTGAAACCTTCCAGCTATGAGTGAGGGAATAACCTATATCTTACTTTCTGCAACCAACTCACCATCTTGAGTGTTTGGACTCAGGATTTGGGTTCGGAGTTCCTCCAGGCTAATTCCCAGACACCTACAGATCTCCTCGGGGTTATAGGGTTCAGGATGAAGGGCATCTTCTGTGACCAACAACATTTCTTCTAGACTAATCCCTAGTTTAGCCTGCACCTCCTCCAGCCGCAGTACGTTGTCCCATTGCAAGTTTTTGTATTTAGCCAGGAGCTGCAAATTCAAACCGAGATAATGGTCAATTTTTATTTCAGAATTTGATAGGTACTATTTTAATTAGCCAGATTCAACTTCAAGCTGTTTTTGTTGTTGTTGTTGTTGTTTTCCATTCAACCTCTCTAAATTTCCCACCATTACTTGGAAATGCATACTGGCTTCAGATGCCTGGAATTAAACATGTTTGTATGACACTCACTGACTAGTTAAGTATTTGTCCTGAAACACACACACACACATGCACATACACTCAACTAATCCCTCACTGATTTTTTTTTTTTTTTTTTTGGACTGTCACCACTTTCCCTCGGGGCTATTTCTTTGAATAATTTTACTCTTTTATCCCTATTCAGTTCATGCCTACTGCATTCCTCCCTAGGAAGTCAAGAGAAAACTACTTACATCTCATGTGACCTGGGTCCTGAAAGGATACTGTACGTCCAATTAGGGTACTTCCTGTTTACTATATGTCTCTTTGAAAATGGCATTATATGGACATTTGGGGTAAAGTCATAAATTTGAAATGAAAACCTCCTTGGTGACCTTATGTGAAGCACTTCATTAGGTCACTGGTGGTAGTAGAGTTGTATATTCCTCTACCCTCAAGAACAAGAGTCTGGCTTCTAACTGCATCCTGAGGTACTTCCTCAATCTGACGGCAAAGGTTAAGTACAAACCAAATCTGTAACCACCCATGGGAACCCCAATCCAGAATATATTTCTGTCATTCTCCCCAAACAATATCAGAGTAGGTGGCGATCAAAACAGGGAAGATTTCTCTCATCCTGAAGTCTACAATATTCATGGCCTGGGTGTGAGGACAGAGGGGCAGTTTAAACAGCAAAAAGAAACAAGAGAAGGGGAAATTAGTCTTCAAGAAAATGTGCATCTGATTTACTCTTCCATTATGTTGATGATTTTCTTTCTTTTTGACAGGAAGCAGGGTTTACCAAAAGACTATTGTACTCTGGTTACAGCCACTGACTTCTAAAGAATGTTAATAACAGAAGTTATTATATTAATTTAATCCTCTTTTTAAAACCCTGGCTTGTATATTTGAAATGAGTTAATGATTTTAAGGCCAAACTGGAAAACAAAACAACAGAACTATGATTTTCGGTTCAATTATTTCATGGAACATGGTGTCATTAAAAAAAAAAAAAAAAAAAAAAAAACATGAGCTAAGACTTCTTCCGACCTGTTTGCTTAGCACATTAATTCATTAGCAGTACGGGGTTGATAGCTCCACAGACTGACCCATTCATTCATTCATTCATTTCATTCACTCATTCATGTACTATATTCCAATGTATTCCAAAAATAATTTGAGAAAACTTACAAAGATATACATAATACAAAAGAATAAATATATATTCATTTTAAAAGAGCTGAAGTCAATGATCTCCTACAATGATGCTTTCTGGCAACACATCCACAATCCAACTGAGATAAGCAATGAAGCTAACAAAAATAATAGTGCAATATAGTCTAAAATATGCCCCATGTTTCTTATAATCTTCAATAATCCCGTGAGACAGATATTATTACTCTATTTAGAAAATAATAGTAGGCCGGGTATGGTGGCTCAAGCCTGTAATCCCAGCACTTTGGGAAGCCAAGGCGAGTGGATCACTTGAGGTCAGGAGTTCAAGACCAGCCTGGCCAACATGGTGAAACCCCATCTCTACTAATAATACAAAAATTAGCTGAGCGTGGTGGTGCATGCCTGTAATCCCAGCTACTCGGAAGGCTGAGGTAGAAGAAACACTTGAACCCAGGAAGCGGAGGTTGCAGTGAGCTGAGATCATGCCATTGCACTCCATCCTGGGCAACAAGAGCGAAACTCCGTCTCCAAAAATAATAATAATAGTAAGTGACTTGTCCAAAGTCACTTAACAAGGCCAGGTGTGGTGGCCTCATTAATCCCAGCTTTGGGAGGCTGAGGTGGACAGATCACTTGAGGTCATGAGTTCAAGGCAAGCCTGACCAACATGGCGGATCCTCGTCTCTACTAAAAATACAAAAATTAGCTGGGCATGGTGGCATGTGCCTGTCATCCCAGCTACTCAAGAGGCTGAGGAATGAAAATCGTTTGAACCCAGGAGGCAGAGTTGCAGTGAGTGGAGATGGGGCCACTATGCTCCAGCCTGGGTGATGAAGTGAGACTCTGTCTCGAAAAAACAAAGTAACTCAACTAGTTAATAACAGAGTTGGAAACTGAATCCAGGTCTTATAACTCTTTCTTGCTTCCCCTAGGCCACATTCTCAATGAGGTATGGATGATGACTATATCATGTTACCCATATGAGTTCAAATCACTGATCAAGTCTTAGAAACGCATTTCAAAACACAAACCTAGATCTGTGCTAGAAGTGAACATTCCAGTAATTTAAAAACACTTTGATAAATGGGTTCCTTCCAAACAAAAAAAGAAAAACATCAGAGAACTGCCCCCAAGAGATGACAGTGGGCTCTTTCTAAGAAGTTTTTGATCTCCAAGTTCCCATTCCCATTCTCTCTGGAACCAGTCACATTGCCCCAGGCACTTGATCCAAGAAAACTGGGCCAGTGATGTGTGGGGAGAAAGTCTGCAAGAGATGGCTGCAGCCCACAAGATTCAGTTTTCAAAGGCAGCCTCCCGATGTGCTCTTCTGCAGATTGAGGCACTAACATACAGTTCACATTCACTCCAGCAATATCCCACTTTACTGTGACTTGAGTTGTCCAGTGAGCCCTCAGCTGGAGAATCCACACAACCAATTTGGTGTATATTTCAATTAAGGATGAAATCTACCATATGCCCCCAATGACAGCTGCACAGCCCATGAGCTGTTGAATTATACTACATTGAGGGAGTCAAATAGAAAAGCCTCTTAAGCCCTTTGAAATTTGGCTTGGAAAAGAGAAAGATGACTTGCAGATGAAGAAAATGGGTGGATAAGATCATCGTTGCTCAAAGACAGAGCTTCATGAAGGCACTTGTGGCCCAGGTGACTGACCTCCTTCACATTTGTGAAGCAGGGCTATGAGTCAGAGCTATGGGTTATTTTGTCACAACTTTCTCACTCAGTAGTAGGGTGGGGAAATAAGAGAAGGTAGTTCTTTGTCCACATTCACCATTTTCTTTTCACCATGGCAAACATTAAGTATTCATATCAGATACCACTTCTGAGAGGTTCCTGAGCTCTGTTCCATACTCTGTGGACAAGAAAGCAGGCAACAAGTGCTTTGTCCACAGTCATGGAAAGAGGCACTGATAAATAGTGCTAAAACTCTGTTTTAGGTTGCTTTCTCTCAGATGCAGGCCCTGTGACAAAAATTTGAGGGTAAGAATTTGAGGGGAAGGTGATCCTAAGAAACATTAATAGAGGAATGGAAAGTGAGACAGGAAGAGAAGTCAATATGAGGTACACTGATGTTGGCAGGTGAGTCTGGGCCTGTTGAGCTTCAAATCACAGGTCCTCTGGAACCTGTATGTGTAAAGCTCAGTCCTGTCCTACCATGGGCAAGAAAGCCAAAGTATTTACCCAATAACTTCCAGTTATCACTGATTGAGGCGGCTCTCAAGGATATTAACTCCTTAGCACTTTCAGGTTGTCCCAGACACAAACAAAAATACTAAGCCCTCTGCTCTTGGTCTGAGACTCCCTGGGTCTTCGGGTAAGAGGGTATGGTAGAGAAAGTGTTAAGATATTCATGAAGAACTCTCATCATCTCCTACTTTTTGGTCAACTTCTAGTCCATCCTACCTTCTCAAAACCTATCAATGGCAGCACTATGCTTTTCAGCAACCATTGTGTCTTGAAGCTGCAGCCCTTATTGACTCAAAGCTTTTTCTTTATTTCTTTCATTCATGTGCATCTGCTCACAGTGAGTGTTTACGGGAGTGCCTATTACTTTCCAGGCCCCAGGCAGACAGCAGTGAGAAAGGCATACATGGCTCCTGACCACATGCAGCTCACAGTCCACCAGAAAAGACAGAGGTTAAATTAAAACTACATTTAACATAAAGAACTTAATCTAATTGTGATAAACTGCTATAATAGAAAAATACATAACATGGTAAGGGCACATAAAAGAGTATTTAACCTAACTGAGGCCAGAAGGCAGTCAAGGAAAACTTCCTCAAAGTAATGAAGTATATGCCAGAAGGAAAACAAAAATCGAATCATAGAGAGCCTGTACCCAACCCTTACTAGGTCCAGTCAGAGCTTCTCTCATATCTCTCCCTTTTTATCCCATCCTCACTGATACTCTAGTACCTACTTCTCTTCAACCAAGGCAAAAGCTTCTGCTACCATATTAATATTTCTAAAATACCTATAACAACCACTGCTTTCAAAGCCAAGCCTGGGTAAGCCTGAGCATAGCACTGAAGGTCCTGCCACAGTCTGGTTCCACTAAACACATTACCCCTATTCCCCAGTATGTATGTCCTCTGCCATGCAGCTTGGACTCACCATTGCCTGAATACTCCATGAGAGAGTCTTGGCAGAGTATGCACTATTGAATCAACTGGCTGAGTGAAATTGGCTATGTTCTTGAGTATTTAATTTTTCTCTGCTCAAATTCAAGGAAATGCCAAAACCATGAGAATATTATGCCAACTTCTCCTCACATTCTATCACCAGACAAAGAATGTTTCATACTGACTACTAAGTGACAGGAACTAAAAACTTGTGACTGATGGACCCTGACCAGACAGGCCTTGTAAAGAATCACTGTAAATTTTCCTTGAAGTGTCAGAGGATCATATGAAACTCTCTCCTTCACTGCTTCTCATGTTGTCACAAGGAGCTCAGGGTATGCAAAAAGCAACAGTATAATTTCTCTTCCCTACTTGACTTCCCATAATACTTATTATGTGCATCACACATTTTATTATTCAATATAACTAAGGGATACTGTATAAGGAAAGCACTTCTGGAAACATTTAAGCCCCAAATATGTGTAAACTATGAAAAATTTTGTACCTACTAAAGATCCCTGGCTGCTTTATCATAAAAATGTGCTTTATTAAAATATCATTTATACAAGTGGTAATTATAAATCTCTATTGAGTTTGCTTTGAAAAAATTTTAATTTTAGTCAAATGCTCTACAGGGCTCTGACTTTTTATGAATTTGCATCCATTAGCTTTTGAAAGCTGGTGGACAGAGAGAAAGAGACAGAGATAGAGACAGAGAAACAAGGTGAGACAGAAGTTGAGAATAGAAGAAATTGCTAGCATTAAGGCAAAACAAAGAAAAATTGTCTTTATTGGTTTAGTGTACTTCTCTGTGTTAACTTGATAAAAAAAAAAGAAAAGAAAAGAAAAAGAAAAGTACTCTTTTTCCAAAAGGATCTGAGAAAAATAGGAAGAAAGGAAAAATAAATGTTATTCATTACAACTTTGCCATGTGGAGCCCTAGCTGATCAGTCTCATTTTCAAAACTATCTTGACCTGGCCATTCTTCAACTGACACTTCATTATTATTGCTGAAAAACAGAAAGTTTGCTCAGACTGAGATAAGCTTTTTTAAAAAATATTTTTACATGAGAGTTTATTTCTTTATTTAATGAGACCATCTTCAAACAAAAATTATATTCATTCACATGTTGCCAAAAATGGAAGAATAGAACCATATTGCAAAGAAAATATGCTTAGAATTCCAGTCTATATTCCTAAGCAAAAGCATATTCCTAATATCAATATCTCTGAGTAAAGTGCACATTAGCAGTTTTATCTTCATTTCCCTTTTGTATGAAACCTGGGATTTTAGTGATTTGCAGCAACATGATTTAGAAACAGTTTCCATCTTGATAAAGTCTTTCATTTTTCTTTCTTCCACATTGTAAAAGAGAAAAATTCATAGTATTTAAAACAATGTGTTTATCTACGTCAATTGGGAGGAGTATGTAGCAAAAAGCCAAATTCAGATGCCAATTTTGCTGACCAAAGTACCTCTAAAATGCATATGGGGTTATGCAGTTAAACTGAGAAAACATCCTCAAGAACAGGAGGTTCTGCAGTGGATTAAGATCTTCAGCTACTACTGCTTCCAAAGGAGATGCCCTTTTTCTAGTTAACTCTCAAAAAACATTCCCCCATCCCAATAACTTTTACAACAGAGACTCAGCACCACAATTTCATCCATCATTTTCTTCTTGTATCTTTGGGAGAGTAGTCACAACATGAACTGATTTTACATGTCTAATACTTATTTCAGCTCACCTATGGATCTGGTAGAGGATATCTAATTTCGTGATAAAACTTTGAAAACAATGTTGTGTATGTTTGAGGTCTCCTTAGGAAGGCAACACTTACTCATCAACCTCAAGATGAAAGGTCAACAAGACTAAGCCCTCAAACAAATAAGACACTAATTTCTTCCATCTTCTGAAAAAGGAAGTGTGTCGTAAAAGAAAAAAAAGTTCATCGAACCTTTGATATTAAAAAGTTTACAGCACTGTTTCTCTACACATATGCACTGATCAAATACTATGAAGAGTTCAACATTAAAGCACTTCTATTACATTATTTTTAGACATTATCTTAATAAGTAAATTTAAAAATAAAAAACATTTAAATCATAATTTTTCAAAAAATGTATACCCCCCCAAATATTCCAGAAACAAAAAGCTTTATTTTCCTGGCTCAGTATATCTCTAATTTCCTGAATTTCCCAACCTCAGAGGATAGAAGTAAGAGGAGAAGTGCTAAGTCAGTAACAAGGGAAAACTACACTTTACACACCTCCACAGGATCTAGTCCAGTGCTGAGCATATAATAAGTACTTGTAAAAAACTGCGAAATTGTTCAAAATAAAGTACAGAGCAGGTGATGCAGGGAGCAGTCATTCATCTATTCAACAAATGTTTATCCTGTGTCTCTTCAGCCTAAGCACCACATCAAGCATTAGGGATATAAGAGTTAACAAGACAAAACACCGCCTCAGCTCTCAGGTAAAACTGAATCTGAAAGAAGAGACAGACATTGAATAAATGATTGTGATAAGTGCCATAACTGAAAAATAAAGTGCTTCAAAATATAAAGGGGGCTCTAACTTAGTCCAGGAGTAAGCAAGTCAGGGAAGGCTTCCTTGAGGGACATTTAGACTAAGACTTCAAAGAGGGCTGAAGGAAGAATGTCCTGGGCAGGTGCAAAGTCTCTGAAATGAGAGTGAGTCTCATGGCTGGAGTGTAAGGAAAGCAGGTGATGCTAAGATATGAAAAGGATGAGGTGCACAGGTCTCAGATATGGTGGCTCTCCAGGTGGTGATATGGACTTTTTACTTTACTCCAACGAAATAGGAAGCTTTTGAAAGGTGTGAAGCAGGGGAATTTAAATTGCTCAGATTTAAATTTCTAAACTGTCATGCTGTTATTTAAAGAATGATTGGGAAAGAGATGAGCATGAATTTAAGGAACAGTGAGAAGGCTAATGTGATAGTCAATAACTGATGATGAGACCCATGGAAAAATATAAGGTATGGGAATGATTGAGTTCAATTTCAACATGCTCAGTTTGAGAGGTCTATGGTTCATTCAAGTAAAGATGGTCAATAAGGCATTGGATATAGAGGTTTGGAGCTCAGCCAAGAAAGCCTTAGCTGAAGATGTTTATTAGGAAGTCATCATCATAGAGATGGAAGTTGAAGCTGAGGGCATGAGACCAACAGAAGAAAGACCACTAGAAAGAAGAAGACCAAGGCCAAGGCCTTGAAGAACACCGAATTTAAACATCTGTGGGAGGAGAAGTGAATTCCTGCCATCTCTTCATCCCTGCCCAGGGCAGGTCAGTGGGGGGAATGGCTAAAACCCAAAAGAAATAGCAACAAAAATATAAGGGGGAAAAAAATGGAAGTGAAGTATACTGGAAACCAAAGGAAGAGAATGTTTCAAGAGGGAAAGACTGGTTAACTCTGTTGAAAGGTAAGAAATAACAATGAGAAATAAGATGAAGACTGAAAAGGGTCCACTGGATTTACCAATGAAAAAATCTTTGGTGGCCTAAGAAAGAGCAAATTCAATATTATGGAGAAGGCAGAAGTGAGATTTTAGTAAATTAAGGAATAAGAGGGAGGTAGAGGAGTAAAGATAACACATACAAAGCAATTTTTGAGAAGTTTAGCTGTGAAGAGAATGAAAAAGTAGAAACAGAAATAGTAGATGGAGAGAATTGTGAGGCTTAGGGTAGACATTTCTAATACAAAATACTAGAATAGGTAGAGTCTGATAGAAAGGATTTAGTAGAGAAATAGAGGTGAGGAACAGGTTAAAGATGGAGTGAGTTCCCTGCAGCCACACACGGAAGGGCTGGCTTTGACAGGAGATGCAGATATAGAGAGACATGCAGATATGATGGCAGGAAGCCAAAGTCTATGTGACCACATCTATTTCCAACATGAAATATGGGAGAAGATCACTTTTGGAAGTTAGGCTGAATCAAGTAATGGGTGTTTGAGAGAAGTAAAGAAGTTCTGAAATTATTACTACTGAGAAAATAGATTTCAGGCTGTATTTAGGACCTGGTAAAGGTTGGTAATCCTAAGTCTTAGGTGATATCTATCAGTATCCATCAGGAGATCAAAGCAAGAGTGGAAGAAAACACAGTGGAGCTCTTGACCCAGAATCCACTTCCTAGCCTCCAGCCTCAGTCCTCTCTCCAACTTTCTAGTCATATTATGAGCTATTCTAGATTATTTATAACATTCAATTCCTGTGTCACTTTTTGGATCACTGGATTACTTACTATGTGATCACATATTAACCATTTCCTGTTTCATAATCCCTCAACCTGACCTCAACTCTACTGTCCACTCTCTCTAGTCCCATGTCCTATGCCCCTTTGTATATCTTCATGCTGCTAGAACTACAATAGCTACCCAATGAAAACTACCTAAATAGATTTAAGGTTTAACTGTGAGGGTTTTCTAAAGAGAGATTTCCAAGACCCCCTGCTGGTTTGTGTTTCCCTAGTAGACATGGAAAAATCTTCTTCCTGGGTACTGGGTGTGGGGGGACTGCACCAATCCTTTATTTTTGGAGTGACGAATGATAATCCAACATAAAAACTGCATCTTAGAGGACCAGAAGGGGTGAGGCTGCCATCACTTTTGTTGAGGAAACAAGACCAGCTGTGGTCATTCCCATCAATTGTCTTTCTCCACCCATAGACCTAACCCATAACTCTGCTTCACATATATAAGCTGCCCTTTTCTTCCCAGTGCCACCCTAGAAGACTCAACTGGTTCATCTGTCTTCTGAGTTAGAAATCAGATTTCTCTGTACCCAAAGACCTTCAGTTGGAATGTTGCTGCAGTCAGAATGTTGACCGAAAATTTGGGGAAAGAGATAAAGTAATAGAGAACAATGAAAATAAAGACAAGAAAAACCTTACTTCAAGTTTCGCTAGCTTGCCAAGTTCATACCTTCGCAGCCAGCCGACACTCCATCACCCTGATATTGAAATGAGAAGTTGCTGCCTTATTCATCTCCACACAACTGTTGGCAATCACAAACACTGCTCCACTTGGGAGTTTTACATCAGTTGCCCTCAGAGGACTAAATTCTATCAACTTGGCCTGTTAGAAGAAAAATGAAAGGAGAAATATAATTTATTAGAATGGAGAAAATGTTCAAGTGTTTCTGTATTTATTTATCTTAACAAAGCATTTTCTCAAAAATGTATTCATTCATTCAAATATTACTTATTGACCTCCAGGTGCTGTACTAGGCACTGGAAATACAACAGTGAACAAGAAAGACACTGTCACTCCTCTCATAGAGCCTACAGTCAAGTGGGAAAGACAGTCTAGTAGACAGACAAATACATTTCCAAGTTGTGTTACAATGGTAGCAAAGCACAGATGCTATATGGACACATAGCTGAAGCATCGGATCAGATACAGCCTAGTGTAGGCTCCACCCAGTTGAAAAAGAGAAATCTAAACTGAGTCCTAAAAGATGAGCAAAAGTAGGGCAGACAGAGGGTTTCTTTCCTCAAAAAGCATGTCAAGAAGAGGGAAGAACTTAGGCAAGTCCTGGAGCAAAAAACAACATGGGATGTTAATGGAGCTACGGGCATGGAAATTTGGTTTGGGGCTTACAGTTTGAGGGGTGAGAAGTGGTAAGAGGTTAGGATAGAGGGGTAAAGCAGGGGTCACATGGTCAAGTGTTTTGTAAGCCCAAAGAACTTGGACTGTGCTCAGATTTTATAGCAAACTTACATTAATATCAGGACTCTGGCCCTCATGTCTGCCTGTTGAGTCTCATCCAAAACACCCAAAGTATTTTCTTAGTATTAAAACAAATTTCCTCATGCCTCATGTCTTTGGCTTAGGGGAATCAATAACAAATATTCTTAATAAGAAGGAATCCAGGTGTTCTTGGAAAATAGCCAAGCCTGTAGGAATCTGATGAAAAACTAAGAAAATGTTTTAAAGAAATGTTTGCTCTATTTTGGAAATGAGCAGCTTATGGGCAACAACTCAAACCTCTGCTCTGCCTAAAGGAGTTGATAGCCAAGGGGAAGTGGTATCCAGCTAAGGAATTCATTCCTGGCTTACTGTCAACATTCTTTTTCCCACCACTGAAGCCCCAAAAATGTTGACAAAGAAAAATGATACCAAAGGGTAAATTATAAAAAGAGGGACTATGAATATATGTGGTAAGAGAACTATGATTTGGGTTTAAAACCAACATGAGTTTATAAAAATGCCATGAGATGAAGTGATTTAGGACAGGAGCAGGAAATGAGGTTCTAATAAATAGGGAATTGAGAAAGCTCATCTTAACAATGAAGAAAAATAGAAGAAGGGAAAAAGCTAGACACATGAGAAAACCAGACCTGAGGTATCATTCTGGAAGTGTAAGAGAAAGGCAATCAACATGAAATAGAGTAGGTTAACTGGTGGCAGCCTTGAGTTACAAGCAGCTGGGAAATAATATCCTACAATAGAGCCTAATATAGGAGGCTGTCCATAACCAAGCATCCTGAGGCTCTCAGGGCCTTCCTCTCCATGTCAATTTTCCCACTAGGAATTTCCAAATGGTTCCTATTTGGAATGCTACCTACAGTTCCTTCTTCTGCAAGAAATGATATAGACTGGTCCATGCCTCCTCCTTCAGTACCAATGTAACGCTCACTCTTGGCACAGATTTCTGCAAGTTCCACCTGGAAAGGTAAAAACTAATTTGTACTGTGAGTAGTCATAACTTATTTCTCATTCATTTCTTACTACAGGCATGACAAATAGGTTTGAATTTCAGTGCCAACTCTGATCAACTAATAGTAGCCTGCCTGGAGCACTGCATTAAAAAGGGCTCCAGACTATAGGAAAACATACCAAAATCAATTAACAATGTCTGCTATGGGTATGAAATAAGATATTGACTGTAAACGCTATGTTTTTGTCATCCCTAAAAGTCTCCACAGAGCAAGCAGTTTCTACCATCTTTCTATTTACTCTATCCTTCCCTAGACTGGTATCACTGAAAATCTCATATGGGCAATCATTCATTTTTGCCTCAGCTTCCTTTGTCTCCCAACAGTGAACTATTCCACAGCCTACCCATAACCAAAGTGGGGACACTAAACTGTATTTTCCTGCCCAAAATTAATGAAGTCTCTCTGGCATTTCCATTAAATGTAAGAATCAGAACTGGTGTCATCTCATCAGACTCATCTTCCTCCAACCAAGATGAAGAGACGTAATAGATGCACACAGTTCTAATCCAAACTGAAAATCTTGAAATATGTTTAATAATCTTTATTGGTTTCCTATTGATTAAGAAATAAATCTAAACCCCTCAACCAGGCATTTCGAAGGCTTCCAAAATCTGGGACCATTATGCACATGAAATTGTATCATTTACCATTCTTATCCAGTTAGATTTGTCTCTTTGACCATTTCACACATGTTATGAAACTTGGTATTACTTCCTGTCTTCTCTCCTGTATAAATTGTACTTTTGTTCAATATCCAGTTTATTGGCTAGGTACTATAGATAAATCCCTAGGCTGACCACTCAAATCTTTCTTCATGGCCGGGCACTGTGGCTTACACCTGTAATCCCAGCACTTTGGGAGGCCAAGGTTGGTGGATCACGAGGTCAAGAGATCAAGACCATCCTGGCCAACATGGTGAAACCCTGTCTCTATGAAAAATATAAAAATTAGGTGGGTGTGGTGGTGCACACCTATAGTCCCAGCTACTCAGGAGGCTAAGGCAGGAGAATCGCTTGAACCTGGGCGGCGGAGGTTGCAGTGAGCTGAGATTGCACTACTGCACTCCAACCTGGTGACACAGTGAGACCCCTTCTAAAAAAACAAAACAATATTTCTTCATTATGGAGTCTTCTTCAAATATTATTCCCATCATGGTGTCCCCTTTTTCTAAACTCCTAAAACATTTATAGTTAGTATCATCTAATACACTACTATTCATTTATTCATCTATTCAGTTTTTCTTTCTTGTAAGACTTTATTCAGGCCCTTATTTCTGTTTTACTATATGATGTTTCTAGAATAATTATTCTGAAACACTGATATAATCATCTCTTGCCTGCTTGGTTGTCAACACCTTAATGCTCATAGTCCTCAGCATGGTACACAAGGTCTCTAATGACTTAACCCGAGTGCACTTCTCCAGCCTGCTCTCCCACCACTCCTCCTGTAAACCCTAAGTTCCAGCCATGAGGGATACTAAACAAATGCTGTTCTTTACCACCCCAGGCTCTTTCACATCCCATTGTCTTTATAATATGATTTTCTATTCTCTTCACTCAATACCTCCCTACCCAGCATTCCCAACTAGTCAACAATTCAAGCAGCACCTTGCTGTGGAACCTGCACTACCACCCAAATGCATACATACCACATAACCCCTCCTCAGCACTCCCTGTTAATAACTCTATTATCATGTATTGACTATGCTTTAAGTGTGGATCTACCTGTCTTTTTATCTACATGTCTGTGAGAGTCCATGCAGGACCTAGATCAGAGCCCACTTAATATGAGCTGAATCACAGTGTTATTATTGTTCCTTGTTTCACGTTTCTATCACATCTGTTTGTTGTGAGAGATGAATAAAGTACGGTGTTTCTTTTGTGTCCCTTACTTCACATAATGCCAAACACATAGTAAATATTAATAAACACCTGCTGCTTTCAATTTCTGAGAATAGTTGCCCAAACACCATCTGACAGATTCTGCAAGTGTCACATTCCTTGTTGGTCATGTGGATTCACTAACATTACCTTTGTCTTGTGACATGAGGTAAACATAGGATTTTGATGCAATAGGCATTGTTCACGGCCTGCTGACCCACAGAGCCAGTGTCCATAATATGTACATTAAAAATAAATTAGTAACCAAAAGATCAAAACACTTGGATTTAAAATGTAGAGAAACAACATACCCAGATGAAGCAGTACATTCATCATTACGTAAGAGATGATGGAACCTGGGTGCCCATCTAACTGTGACCCTGGGCCAGTGTCAAAAGTCCCCTCCCCTCAACAGCAATAACAGCCACATTTACTGAGTGACAGTATGTGGTAAAGTATACTCAGTACCTTGCAATATTTCTTTTGTAAGCATTATCTCCTTCAAACCTCCAAACAATGTTCTGCTTATCCCCATTATAGAGATGAAAAAAAATGGAGTTTAGAGATATATAACCAGAAGTGGAAGAGCCAGGATTTGAACCTCATCTGTCTGACTCCAAAGCCTATATTCATTTCTCACTGGACTTCAACTACTCCCTGCAAAATGGAGATGATGCAATCTATTTTTCACTACCTCAAAGGGATATGAAAAGACAAATGAGATTCACCAAAATTTAAGTATCTTCCCTCTTAAGAGGAAAAAACCAGAACATTGAGAAGTTTGACAAGTTTATGCTTAGTAATTATTTTTTCCATTTATTCATATTCTATTAACAATGCTAATGGTTTTAGTAGTTAAGGTTTATTGAGCACTTATTATGTGCTAGGTAGTGTTCTAATTGCTTTGCCTGAATTATTTATTTCTCACACAACCCTATTGATATGGTTTGGCTGTGCCCCCACCCAAAAGTTCATCTTGAAGTGTAATCCCCATAATCCCCACGTGTCAAGGGCAAGACCAGGTGGAGGTAATTGGATCACAGGGTTGGTTTCCCCCATGCTGTTCTCATGAGAGTGAGTGAGTCTCAGGAGATCTGATGATTTTATAAGTGTCTGGCATTTCCCCTGCTTGCACTCACTCCGCCCTGCTGCCCTGTGAAGAAAGCACCTGCTTCTCTTTTGCCTTCTGCCATGATCGTAAATTTCCTGAGGCCGCCCCAGCAATGTGGAACTGTCAGTCAATTATATCTCTTTCCTTTATAAATTACTCAGTCAAGTATTTCTTCATAGCAGTGTGATAATGGACTAATACACCTATAAACTAGGTCTCTGCGGTTTACAGATTAGGAAACTGAGTGGGTTTACTAGTTGAGACTAGGCTAGTAATTATTAAAGATATGATTCAAACTCAAATTATCTGACTTCAGCACCCATAATCTTAACCACCACCATATATTACCTCCTATCCATAATAAGGAGAAAAATACCCACCTCCCTAGACATGGTGGAATCATCTGATTTACACAAGAAAGCAGCTAAGTCCCAAGCCAAATGTAAAGACAAATTATAATTACTATAGAATGTAAGACCATTTTTTAAGTGCTCAGGGAGATAGAATTTAAAGACTCTGAATGCCCCTAAAACATTCTGCTCTCTATCCCTTCCTTCAAAATCCTAATGACTGAGAATCATTACGGAAGACAATTTGACTGCATGGGAAACTTTTCCAAAGTGTATAACCAATAGGCTTGTATCTGTTCAGACTTCTGCCCTCTGGACAGTTAGGAGAAACCTGACATTATTTACAGATCTTTTAAAGCTACTGAAGATAGTTAATGAAGCTACTTTAGTCCTTTGTGTGGTTCTCTTGAAGCAGCCTGGGAAGGAAACAAAAGGCTTGTGGGCTTCCTAAATTAAACAGTTTGTCCATCTGCACACCACCGGAACTCCAGGTAAGAGGAGAAATGAAATAACAGGGTTCAATTTAATAGAGAATCTAATTAAATCTAACTGATTAGAACTGAGAAGGGCTAAATATTTATGAATGTTATGCTTTGCTAAACCTGGATATCCACAAAAAAAAAAACAATAATAAGGATACAAAAAGACTCAAGATATTAATACAGTGACCTGTTTTTGTTTAGCAGTTTTACTAATGAGACTGTTAAAAGTTGAATTACACTGGAAGGAATGTTTCTCTGAGTTAGGTAACCATGCCTAAGGGAAGCCTAACTATTCAGAACACAAGGCTCTAACCAAGACAAAATTACACTGTTATAGTCGGCTGCCATAAGTGTAAGTCGAGAGAAAGGAAAGAAATAAACAGACCCATTCATTCATTCAACAATCATGTAAATAGTGACCTAACAGATAAGTGAATAAGCCAGTGTCTGCCCTCAAGGAGCACACAATATTGATAGTGTCTTTAGGTGAACAAGTCTTCCAAAAGAAAATGTAAACCTAGAGTGCCAGACAGCTTCTGGTTGCCTCTCCAGATCTGTCCACTTGTCTTCATCCTGCTATCCCAGAAGGCTGCCCAGGATGAACTACAGTCATGTGCTGCACAAAAACCTTTTGGAGTGGTCTCCTAAGAGTAAAATGGAGCTGAACAATTCCTATCACCTAGTGACACCATAGCTCAGAGCAGTTGTAACATCACATTACATCTGTGGTGATGTTGACGTAAACAAACCTACTGCACTGCCAGTCATATAAAAGTGTAGTACATATGATTATGCATAGTACATAACACTTGATAATGGTAATAAATGGCTATGCTACTGGTGCACATATTTATTATACTTTTCATCATTATGATAGAGCATACTCCTACTTACTAAAAAAAAAAAGTTAACTGTAAAACAGTCTCAACCAGACAGGTTTTTGGGAGGTATGCCAGAAGAAGGCACTGTTATCACAGGAGATGACAGCTCCATGCATGTTATTGCCCCTGAAGACCTTCCAGTAGGAAAGATGTGGAGGTGGAATACAGTGATATTGATGATCCTGACTCTGTTTTAGTTTTTAACAAAAAAAATAAAAGTTTAAAAAGTTAAAAAAATTAAAATTTTTAAAAATAGAAAAGAGTTCACAGAATAAGGATATAAAGAAACATTTTGTACAGTTATACAATGTGTTTATGTTTTAAGCTAAGTGTTATTACAAGAGTCAAAACGTTTTTTTTTTTTTTAAGTTTATAAAGTAAGAAAGTTACAGCAAGCTACGGTTAGTTTATTACTGAAGGAAAACATTTTTGTATAAATTTAGTGTAGCCTACGTGTACAGTGTTGATAAAGTCTACAGTAGTGTACAGTCATGTCCTGGGCCTTCACATTCACTCACCACTCACAGACTCACCCAGAGCAACTGCCAGTCTTGCAAGTTCCATTCATGATAAATGCCCAATATAACTGTACCATTGTTTTCTTTTAAACCATATTTTTACCTTTTTTATGTTTAGATACACAAATACTTACCATTGTGTTACAACTGCCTATAGTATTCAGTACAGTAATAAGCTTCACTGGTTCTATAGCCTAGAAGCAATAAGCTGTACCATATAGACTAGGTGTGTAGTAGGCTACACCATCTAGGTTTGTGTCAGTACACTCTGTGATGTTGACACAATGACTAAATCACCTAACAGTGCATTTCTCAGTCCATAACTCCATTGTTAAGCAATGCATAATTGTGCATCAACAGGCTCCAGTGCTCTCTGCTTCCCATTAGGTTCTTCTAACAGAGGACTCTGGCAGGAAGTGGGGAAGGGAGGGCGAGTGAAGTCAGGTCTCGAGTGTACCTTCAGGCCCAAGGGCAGTAACAGCACAGCTACAACTAGTCCTGGGTGTCCCCTAAACCCACATCTTTGTAAACAGTCCCAGTGAAATAAACTGTCTTTTCGTATTGAGTGTGCCATCTGTTTTCTGTTACAGCCCTGACTGTTTCATCTAGACAAGGTAAAAACATTAATGGCTCCCCTGACTTTACCTCAAATATTTTCTCTATTTTCTCTCCCTATAATCCTTCTCCACCCTAACTTTCAAAATTTCTGAGTTCTTACCTGGGGCTATTTTCAAATTCTTCCCCAAGCTGGCAAACATATTAGGTAGAGCCCAGCCAGGACAGAGAAATTCTCCATGAAATGGCACTAAGATAACTCTAAAGAGACTGAAGCAGACTTGCTTTGTTTTGAAACATGGCTGATGACTAAGCTCTAACTTACAGACACTTTGTAAGGAAAAGAAAAAAAGAAAAAGAAAAAAGCCTGTTCTAGTATTTTTTTTCAAGAAGGAGGCTATTCTTTCTTCTTCACATCTCTAACTCAAAGAGATGTAACACAAAGGAATTAGTAACTTTTCCATTTTTTACTTCAAGAAAAGTTGCCTGAGGACAAAGACAGCCAATTCCCAAAACGGGCATAGCAGATGCAAATGACCCTGATGGTTCAGGCTGAAAAGTTCCTGTAAATAATACAGGAAAGAAAGGAAGGAGTTTAAATATCAAAACAAGCAGAAACTAGAAAAAAACAACAACAGTGAGGAGGTTTTTCCAAAGTTAATCTAAGAAATCTGCGAAAATGTAGAAACACCACAGAGTTTGCGTTAAGCACTCATGCTTTTTCACACATAGCTTGTTTTAAGTTCTTAGGACTGGATATTCGTATGTTCCTATAAAAGCTCAATGGGCTCAGAAAGTGTGTATCACAAAAGAACAAAAGTACACTCTCCTATCTGTGTACAGTGGAGAGAACATGATCTAATGAACCTGGAGAAAGCTAGTAGTTGGGACATGTGGCTCTAAAAATACCTCAGGTGCTCAGTGAGGGCAGAAATGCAGTCTTCCCGCGGCTCCCTCCAGACTCGTGGACAAGAGAAAGACAAAGACCACTTCCTTAACCTAACTGACCTGCAATCCAAGCCACAGAGGGACCCAGATTCTAAGAAGGGGCCTTCAACAATGAGGGTGGAGCAAAGTATTTTATTCAAACAGTGTGGGATCCTAGGCCCACGGGAATACTGGGGAAATGTCTATGATAGGTTTCTTCTAGACCTCAACCATCACGGCCTGTTCTGGATGAGGAGGAATCTTATTAGTACCTAACAATGTACAAACTTGGATGTTTCTCCAGATGATGATTCTGGATGTGCAAATGTGTGTGGTAAAACTGTTAAAATATTAACATGAATCTAAAAGGTAATAATGAGATGCAAAGGGACAAAAGAGTACAGTATACTCTGCTACTCCAAGTGCAGCCTTCACACACAGCATTGGTGTCACCAGGAACAGGTTAAACGTGTACAATCTCATGCTCTATCCTACTGAATCAGAATCTGCAGCTTAACAAGATCCCCAGGTGATCTGCATGCACATTAAATCTGAAACAGCTCTTTAAATGACTTCCTACATGACAAGACTTTCTTGATAAATTAAACAAATTGGGAAATAATATTAATAAAAAAGTGAAGAAAGCTGACAAATACCAAATGTCTTCTAAGGCTAGACACTGTGCAGGGTATTTTGTACATCTTATTTAATTTACAAAACAACCCAGAAAAAGAATTATAATGTTTTATGGAATTGTAACTTCTCTATTTCATAGAGAAGGAAATTGAGACTCAAAAAGGTCAATAAACTGACCTAAGATTCAAAGCCAGAAAGGCCTGGCTCCAAAGTCCACCAAGCTACCTTGTCATTCTCCTTCACGAAGCAGAGGCTGTGCCCAAAATTGGGCCCTGGTGAGCCAATGGAGCACAATGTATGCATATCAGGACTGAAACTCCTTTTCATTAGAATAAACAATGAAGTCGACTATAAGTTATAGGAAGCAGACATTTCTGATTCATCACAATGTTCCTCCATTTTCTCTTCAAGTTAAAAAACGTGTACCTTGCTGGATGGTCTGAGGCTTGGAGGGCTTTGCCATTATCCATCTCCAAACACAATTCCCAAATACTTGCCTCCCAAAGACCCCAATGTTCTTCATTGTTTCACAACCCAGAGTGATCTCAATATAAGGCTAATATCTTGGTATGATTTCTATAGCCCAATAATAGTAATGCCAGCTAACACAATGCCTCAGATACTGTTCTAAGCACTTTTTGTGTTCTATCTAGTTTCAAATCTGTGAGGGAAGGAGTTTCAAATCCATTTTATAATGAAGAAACTGAAGCATAGAGAGGTTGAGTCAACTGCCCAAGATCATTCAGCTAGTAAATGGCAAAGCCAGAATTTGAGCTCAGAGTCTTGGTTCTATGCTTTTAAGCATAATAGTATACTTTATCTCTCAGGGAAAGGTTTTGGGAGTAGACCAGGAACCCAAAATTCAGGAGCCCCCAAAGCCTTCCCTCCATACTTATCTCCCTCTAGCACAATTGACTGAATCCCTTCCACTGTTTAAATTCTTAAAAAACACAGGGTGGGAGTTGGAGGGAATAGTCAGCAAACACATACCGAAGTAACTACTACTGGGAAGAGGAGAAGAGGGGAGGAAAAAACTGCCTAAAAAAACAGTTGTTGGGTAAAGCCACCAAGAGGCAGCAGCCTGGCCAGCCTGAAGGAATCAGACAATAACAGGACCCGAGTCACTGCTACTAAATACCAACGGGGCCTCCAATGCCTGTGGTAAAGGCTGGTGTCAGCCTTTTGGCTGGCAGAATACTTATTTTGGCTCTGACCTTCTAAAAATGCTAAATAATGGTAACAATGGATAGGCGGCAGGCTTACAATCTCTGTGGTTTGGCAAGCGTGTCCTGGAATTGCACGTTCCTTCCCATGGATAGAAGAACCTCCTATTCCCTGGAGGAAGGGTTCCTCACACTGTGTTGTGAGCAGAACAGTCCTGTCCCACCCTTGAGGTCCTAACTGCAGGATTTCTAGTGGTAAACCAATCTGCACTGTCCTAGAGAAAGAAAGAAGAGGGGGCATTCGATGACTAGTTATTATTTCTTTCCCTAGCATAATAATAACTATGAGAATACTTGCTAATTTTCCTAATACGGATCTGATCATACAGATATAGACACAAACCAAAGAGAAAGAAAGAACCTCTACGAATCATCATCTGAATCAACCAAATACGTAACTCAGTGTACATATTTGCCTTGGGGAAAGGGTTTTATGTATACAGTAGTTAATTCGCAAACACTTTGACATGTAGTGGGAAGCATCTTTAGGGTCAGGAAATGATGAGGTGTTCCAAGAGTTGCTACATGAAATAAATTGATTTTACTGCATTGTGCTCAAATGTTATGCTCAGAGCATCTACTGAAGGTCATTGTAAGAAACAGTCATGTGAACACCACTTTTGCATTTGTTTTCAGACATTGCAGAGGTGATTTTCATTATATTTTATGTGCTCTAAAGAATCCATGTGGGAAATGCATTTCAGAATTTAGCATCCCCAGGGAAAATACTGCCTCTTCTGAAGAACTGGAATGATTCCTCTATTCTGATCATGAGACCTCTATAACTTAATATTGCCCTTTTTACCCTTGGCCTCCAGGAATCTCAGTAAGATTAAACAAAACAACTACATTAAGTAATTAACAGTTGGTATGTTTTTATTCTTCTTTCTTTTGTCCTAGTTTTCTACTTCTAATTTATTAACCTTATTGAATATTTTGGGTTGTATAATTCCTAGACACTTTAAACATAAAGAAAGTAGGCACTTGGTACAAGTAGAATAAAAAATTGAGACATAGCAGACGGGAGGAATAGTTATGTTAAGGTAGCAATGATAAACAAGAGTACACTCTAAGAAGGGGGAGTAAGAATGGTGAGGAGGTCCAGTAGCCATATTCCATGAGGAATAGTTGAAACAACACTGGATGTGTGGCTTACAGAAAGAGTAAGAGGACCCACAAGCAGTTCCTTCAAACTTCAAAGGATTCTAATATCAGAAGGAGACAATTGGGGACACATGGGTACAAAGGGTAGAGTTTGATTAAATAGAAGGAAAATCTTTCCAATGACTAGAGTGGTCCAAGAATGAGAAGGGCTAATTTGTGAAGCAGTGAGATCACTATGGTAACAGAGGCTAGAAAATGATTTCCTATTAATATCTCCAGTTGGGAGGTGACTGGAATAAAAATGCACATAGGGAGAGGGCCCCTGAGTTCTGGGGTTCAGAGACAGCAGTCTCTTAACTTCAAATCCTAGGGAAACTACACTTCCTTGTCCTCCTCCAAATTTTAAAAATTTATAAATATTCTGTTCTACAAAAGATGAAAATGAATGTAGAAATGCTGAAACAAAAGGGTTAAATTCCTTGCTCTTTGCAAAATAGGAGAGGGAAGTAAAAGGAAAACTTCATGAAACAGTAGAGAATTTCCATTTTGTCCTGTCTTCCAACATGTGGATTCTTGGGCACAACTCTACTCAAAACGATGTTTGTGAGGCCTATGCTAAGTTGAGGCTACCACAAGAGCTCACCTTCACCCTCCATGCAATCTACCAGGACCCTGACCTTGCACTGCACAATATACCATATGGAAGAATACCTTAGGGGCAGATTCATTTGATGTCTTGTATAGCATTTTTTAAATATATATTTGCGGGTCTAAGCTACACGCCGTGGGAGAACCAAAAGAAGTGCTGACAACCAATAACGTTCATGAACAATCTAATTACAAATCACAGCCCAAGTACAGTCTAATCCATAAGGCAAAAAACTGACCTAGAAAACTTATCCTTTGAAAAGTAAATGATTGTAATCTCTTTCTCTAGATTTTCATTCCTTGAGTACCTATGTATAGTTACTCCTGACACTCCCCCAAATTATAAATGTTATAAATACTATGCTTAACAAAAGACTTAGTTAAAAATATAAACAATATTGCAGATGATGTTGCATAATCACTATCTTGGATGTAATATAAAAATGTCATTTAGTTTAGGGCTCAACGGAGAGGGAAGTAATTTCTAATGGAACAAAAACTAACCTAGACCAGGAGATGTACCCAATTGGTAAGGTAATTTGCTAGAAAATAAATCCATTTTATACACTGCCAATCCATGGAACAAAAGACGCTAACATTGTCTAAAGAGGGACAGTAGAAGAAGGGGAGAAAAAGATCATTTCAAGATATACCAGTAAGGATAGAACCCTGGCTGGCTGCTTTGCAAGGTGGATAACGGGCTCATTGCCAATGGACCAAACAGCAGCCCGCAACATCAGCCACTGTCCTTACACCACCTGTGCCTCAGACTGCAGCTCTGCTCACTTTCTCTCTTCACTTCATGATTCTTTCTATCCACGTATTTCAGAGGATATATTACTTATTTCTATAGCTGAAGTTTTAGCTCTGCAAAGCACTCTAGAACACTCTGCATTTTACATTGACATATGACATAGTGACTTTAAAAAATGAGTAATTTTTGGCTTGCACCTGCAACTCAGCTTCTACGTCTCAACTGACACCAAAAAGCCTTTCCCAAAACCTCCCTTCCCCATTTAAATTGGGTTCTCCCTGTTCTCTCTCATAATCTGTTTCCTTCATAACATTTATCACAATCTGTGTATAGATATTTGTGTATGTTTGTTTAATATTAGTCTTCCTCCATTAGTCTAAGCTCCATGAGGGGAGGAGGCATTCTGTTCACCTTGTATCTCTAATGCCTAAACTATTTGTTGATAAATGAATGCTGACTAAATGAATGAACAAATGAGTATACAATGTCAACTCCCCATTTCCCTGCTAACCACCATATTCAGAGACAAAAATTTCCCCTAATAAATGAATATGCACCAAATTAAAACCCTGGAACTATGCAGTCATTATATGACATTGGCACATCTTGGAGAGTGAAATATCACTTTCTTCTCTACATTTAGAGTTTTACAATAGAAAAATCTATCTCATTCTTCTTTATATGTTTATGTGCTGAGATACAGAACAAAAAAATCCAGAAAATTCATTATAGTCAATATTTTCCAACTTCCTTCTTTGATAAAAATATGAAAGAGGTAATTTTACTTCTTTCCATTTTTCTGATTTATTCAAGAAAAATGTGCCAATAACTATCAAAACATCTATAATATTACCAACATGAAAAGGAGGAAATAAAGAACTAGAAAATTCCACTAAAATAGAAATAACATGTTATCACAGAAATGGCATTATGTGTACAAGAAAAAGGGTTTAAGTGATGAAACCATCCAAGACATTCCCAAACAGGTTTCCCAGTCTGTTACTAGAAACACTGCTGCCACTATTGAAGGGATTCCCCATTGGACTGAGACTCTGGAGACAGAAGACCTTGACAAAGATTATTTGCTTCACCAAACTTTAGTCATGCTCCTGAACCAGCTACTAGCCCTATCTGTTCACCCTGCTAAATCAGGTTAGTGAGAACACCCCACCCTCAATATCCGATCACCTTTGATATCTGATCAGGTTCCTCATCTTCCACCATCCCCCAGGTAATGACTGATCAGCTTGGCCTGCATTAAGCAAGAATCCTTTTAGGTCAGGTTAGCTGGAATCCTCATTACTCCTGCTGTTTAATTTCCCATTCACTAGCTCCCACCCTGCTCCTTGGCTATAACTTCCCACTTGGTCATGCTGTATTCAGAGTTGAGCCCAGCTTGTCTCTCCCATTGCAAAAGCTCGTCACAATGGTCCTTAAGAAAGCCTGCTTTGCCATGCTTTAACAAGTATCATTGAATATTTTTTCTTTAACACCCTTTACCCCTTTACTTTGCTCAAGTTCCTCCCTTCCATACTGGTTTTTAGTTCATCATCTGTTGTTCCTCCAAAGTCCCAGCCACTACTCTCAATCCCCTGAAATTAATACAATAGTTATAAAACTCACCGTAATGGACCCATGTGAGATGTCTAGCCACCCTCTTCCCATCTCTACACTTTTCTGGGGACACTGAACTCTTTTTTCTCTTTCTTAGCACTCTACCTCCAACTATTAATGCCACAAGGTTATAACAATATAACTCACAATTGCCAGATTCACACACTGTAATCCCCCCAATCTCCCATCCACCCAACAAAATGCTTTATCACAGTTCATAGATCCAGGAGTGGGTACCTGACTGAAGACACTAACCAGATTCCCTTCTAGAGTTCCTTCTTCAGAAAAATTTTCCCAATGGGGAGTCAGTTTTAAGCAATATATGTCTATCTCATATGATCATAGAAGCTGTCAGCAGCCATATTTTCTAAAATGGAGACCTAAGAAGTAGATGAAGCTGGTCTGAAGATTAAGAAGAATGAAACAGACAAGCAAAACAGAGAGCAAGACAAGTGAGAGAGGCAGTCTTAACAACACTTAGGTTTCTGGTTTCTGTGCATTCCTGAAACCCAGCTCCATTATATTAGACTGCAAAATGACCACAAATTCTTCCCTTCTCTGTTTCCGTTCCCTTGCAATGTGACTTTGTAGCTCCTCCCATCAAAAGATGAAATCTGTTTCTCCACTCAGATGGAGAGCTGTGATAAAACTTGCTTTGCTCAATTTTGATAGATGCATATGAGACATAAACAGAAACTTGAAAAGCACTTGTACATTGGAGTTTGCCCTCCACCTGTTCCTGGAAGCCGGAGATCTCCATTTAGATAAGCCTGGACTAGCCTGGAGGATGACAGACATGTGGCCTAAGTCCTCCTATCATGTCGGCTGAAAGCCAGCCAACCCAGAAGCACAACTGTCAACCTGACCAGCAGCTGAGATCAGATGTCTTAATGAGTCCAGTCAAAATAGATAGAATTATTGTCAAGTTGAACCCAGTCCAAGTGGTGGTTGTCTTAAGCCACTATATTTTGAAAAAATTGTTACACAGCAAAAGCTAACTGACATACCCTCCTTTGCATTTTAGGACACCTACTTAAAGCAAACATTCCTTTTTTAATGAAGTTGGCTTGAGTGGGCTATTTTTCCTTGCTAGCAAGAATCTTAAAAACTTACATGTGCTTTTGGACTATTTTATCTTCACAGAAGCCCAAAGAATATTCAAACATTCAAACAATGTTAAACACTTTGTTCCATTCAGTCAAAAAAAAAATGGAACTATTCACTTTATCTTCCCTGAGGTCTATGATGGTCTTCTCTATGGCTTATCAATTTTTAGTATATATATATGTGCTTCCAAATAAACGTGCTTCTGGGGATATAGTGACAGGAGAAAACAGACCGGAATTCTAAACCATTCTCATTTTCTACTTGCTCTTTCACTACAACTAAATTCAAGGAGCAACTCCTCTGGGGAACTTTTCCTGGCCTCCTGGGATCTGAGTTTCATACTTTAACTCTCTGCTTTATTACATCACGTGGGTATATAGCACAGCAGTTAAAGCATGTAAGTTTCCTCCTCTGCAAAATACAAAGTATAATAATTACCTACTTCATTGTGTCACTGTTAAGATTTTAAAAGTCTAGCATACATATAGTTAGTGCATCAATATCCCACCACTTCAGGATCTTTATATCTACCATTCCTACAGTCTGGAATGCTCTTATCCTAAAATCTCTGCTCAAATGTTACCTCATCAGACAGACCTTCCCTCACTTCTTTAAAATATACTAATACCCCCTGCCACTCTCCATCTCAAACCTTGCTTTTTCTCCAAGGCTTTTACCACTTCAGGTTATCTTTTCACTTATTTATTTTCTATCACCCTTCTTTCCCCACTTAAGTGTAAGCTCCATGAGAGCAGACACTGCATTTTAGTAATTGCTCTACCCCAGTGCCAAGAACAGTGCCTGACACAAAATAGACATGTTATTAAAAATTGTTAATTGAATCAACATATGAGCTAAATGTAGTCTCTTTGAGTTGTAATATTTGAAGATACAAAGATTTTATTTTCCTCACAATACTTAAGGTGACCGTGAGTCCAATATTTGGTTGTATAAGATTATGGATAATTTTAATTTCTAATTAAATAAAATTTTATTTTATTAATTATAATTATAATTAAAATTAAATAAAATAACCCCTAATCTTATACAATAGAATATACTGCGTTTACAGCTAAAAAAATTTTAAGGAACATATAATCATTTCTAATGAGATCAGGAAAAACCTAGGGTTATTAAGAAATATAGTTTCACCCATTTAAGATGTTCTGCTGTATTTCCCACTTCTACCCATGGCTTTGGGAACACCCAGCTCATGAACCAGCCCTCAGTGCTAAAACTCACACTTGAAAACTGTATTCTCACTGCCATTGCATTCAGTCAATATTTATAAGTTTTAACTATGACACTGTAATTAGAAAATATTTAATTGATCTTAAATTTCTGATAAACAAAAAACTCTAACTTTACTAGTTACAATAGCTATGTAATGTCTATTCTTTACACTAAAGAACACAATTAGGGATAAAAGGGAATTTTCCACATGCATCAAGAGATATTCGTGCCTTTAGAAACATTTCCATTTTGGCTAGCCAATTATGTATTATAGAAGTGCATCCCATTTTCTTGCCTCTGTTGTTCCTTTACCACCTCCCTGTGTAATAACTCCTTTACGTGAGAATGTAAGAGACAGGTGAAAAAATTCAGCAAGTTCAAGTGTGACATCCAAGAGGAACAGTCTTTACTAGTACTGTTACTATGACAGCTTTACTAATTCACATGCTTAAATTTATGGGATTTATTTATGTATATAACAGACAAAGCCTATTAGCAACTAGGAGGAACCCAGCACCTAGCACAAATGCCTAAAACTAAGAATGACAGTCATCAGCTAGTGTGGTAGAGACACCAACAAATTAGAATAGACCTCAGCCATAAGAGAGGCAGGAGAGAGACCAGTGGATCAACCCTGCCTGGAGCATAATAACTCCTCAGTAAATGTGGATAAATGAATAAATCCTCTGGATTAAACCAAATTGTAAAACTGATAGAATCTCAAGTTAAAACTCAAATAATTATTTATGTCATCACCAGGAAATTATCATGTTGCAAATTAGATTACATTTTTTTAATTAATTCAGTTAGGCACCATACTGCCTGATCTAAATCGGTTGTGATTTGAGTCTATGGGGATCCAAACATTTAAAAAATAAATAGTCTCTATGCTTGAAAACCCCATGATGGTCTAGAGGGAAACATCTTTGCAATACAAAGTGAGAAGTGCTATAGTGAAGTTAAAAGTTAACAGGATATTGACATCTTACAGGCGAAGGAGCTTTAAACAAGGGGGCAACAGGGGATAATCTATTTAAACAATTACATCTGGCTAAAGCTTACAAATTGACATGGATGGTACTGAGTAAGCAAATATACGTGAATGGTTCAGTACTAGCAATACAACTATCTGTCTGCCTCCTATAGATGAGGAAAGGACTACACTGTTTATCTTTTCTTTCTTCTATTGTGCTAACTACATGACTAGAGAAACCTGAAAAAATCAAGTAACAATCAAATGATGGTTCCATCACCACCACCCATCCAGAAAAAAAGAAAAGGCTAAAATACATAAGAAAGCATGCACATGAAAGGCAGCTATCTGCCCATGTCAGGGCTCTCTTAAGTCCACCTGTTCCCTGCAGAAGCTCTGGCTTATACCAATTTATCTAGATGGACTACAGTATCATTTTTACAGTTATATATACTACTGATCAGCCTCTTTTAATCTAACACAGAGCTCCAGAGAATTAAGCCTGCGTAGCATAAACCCCTAAAGAGATTACAATAATTACAGACACAAAGACATGTAAATATTTGTTAGTCAAACCAAATTTGCGTTGCCTGGTATTTTCTTTGGAGCCTGCCCATGTCATTATACTGAAATGTGATATATACAAACCCTAAGTGACTGCAAGTGAAATAATGTAACCCTATATACACAGTGGCAGTTTAAAATTACATCTGCTTTGGTTATTTTTATGTTAGACATTTCAAACAGTTTATTCCAAGTTATTCCTAGTTTATTCCAAGTTATTCCTAAACAAAACAACGAAGAAAGTGAACAGACTTAAATAGCAGTGCAATAATGAAGAACTGAAATTTGTTGACAAAGTTGAGAATTTGTGATTTTTAAGTCATCGGTATTTTTCACTCATTTGATAAATATGCATTATTATATTTATTAAAACGTAATAGAAAACTATGTTATAGTCTCTATCATCAGTTTTAATACACTTTTATAAGAACTTTTATTAACAAAAACTCTGCCTTTATAAAAGGAAATTCATATGACATACCTAAACTATGGCATTATTTTGATAGGCAGCAGATCTTTACCTATCTCTGTGTATTAAATAATGTTAAGTACAATTGGAGAAACAGAAACCATGTGATGCAATTCACCAGGAAGGACATCCATCACCTATATAGTATTTTCGGGGGGAAAAAAACCTTAGTCTCAATCTAATAATAAGGCAACAGTCTGACAAATCCAAATTCAGGAAATGTGAACAAAAACATTTGGCCTGGACTCTTCAAAATCGTCAGTGTCCATGAACAGACATTTCTCAAAAGAAGACATTCATACAGCCAACAGACACATGAAAAAATGCTCATCATCACT
>NC_045439.1:78366355-78559453 GCF_002776525.5 Piliocolobus tephrosceles
CTTGGACTCGGGAAGGGGAACATCACACACTGGGGCCTATCATGGGGAGGGGGGAGGGGGGAGGGATTGCATTGGGGAGTTATACCTGATATAAATGATGAATTGATGGGTGCTGACGAGTTGATGGGTGCAGCACACCAACATGGCACATGTATACATATGTAACCTGCACGTTATGCACATGTACCCTAGAACTTAAAGTATAATAAAAAAAAATAATTAAAAAAATAAATAAATAAATAAAGATGAGGAAACTGAGAAAAAAAAAAAAAAACAAAATCGTCAGTGTCATAAAAGACAAAAAAATGTTGGGGACCTGTTCTAAAATAAACTAAAAAAAAAAATGAAAAAAAAAAAAACTAAATGCAAAGATGATATTAATTAAATCCAATTATTGGTAAAACCGAGTATTGCTGTAAGTAGTATTTAATTCCTTTCTCTTTAATTTTTCTGATCCAGAATGTATTCAATTGTCTTGAATAAGTAAATTCTCAATCTGAAAAATTTGAAAGAAAGAAAAAGAACAAGAAAAAGAAGTTCTAAGACATTACTGTTGAGACAATTGGAAAATGTGAATATGAACTGCATATTAGATAATAATATTATATCAATGTTAAATGTTCCAATGAGATAGTGTGGCATGTTAAAGAATGCCTTGCTCTGAGGGGATGAATACTGATGTACTCAAGGTGATGTCTGCAATTAATTCCCAAATGGCTCAGAAAAAAAAGTAGAGAGAAAGATAAAGCAAATGTGGCAAAATATTTCCACAGATCTATGTTAAAGACATACATGTTGATTGCCTATTCTTGCCTCTTCTATACTTTTAAAATTTTCTCATAATTAAAAGTTGGAAAAAAAAATTTAAGTGGTACATTAACAATACATCTAATCATGTGTGTGAGAGAGATGTAACATTGCTGTCAATATTATCCCAAATAATTGAAGAAAATCAATGAAAACTTCTAAATATAAAAGCATCCTGCATTAACACATAGGTTTCTGTGAACTATCCCTAAAAAAATCTACATCTTTTAAATTTTTCCAATAAATTTCTTCCTTTATCACCAAATTTAAACCACAGTGACATTATTCGAAGAATTATTTATAAAACCTGATGAGAATTAAAACATTTTGTCATGAAAATAAACATAAATACAAATTAAATTATAAAAATAAAAAGGAGCACTTTCATTACAATGAAAAGGTCTTGACAGCATAAAGAGTCCTGATTGCTTAGATTTGAGCAATATCTCTGAATATCTTTGTAACCATAGGACCCATCACCAATTTTACTTTCCCTGTAGCTAACTTAAAATATAAGAGATTTATGGTCTTTGATGGTCATAAATAAATTCCACAGGGTCTTGCTTCCCTTTAATTTAAATAAACACAGTCAAAATTAACAACTGGTTAACAGCCCAGAATGTTTTCTTATGTGAGATATTACCCAAGATCTTTGAAACAATTGTATTTCATTTGCATGCTTAAAAGAATTAAATCAGCATATTGGTCAAAGAGTAATCTGAGTGGCACTCATTAAAATCTATCATTTGAGGGCTAGGCCTGGTGGCTCACACCTGTAATCCCAGCACTTTGGGAGGCCAAGGTGGGTGGATCACCTGAGGTGAGAACTTCAAGACCAGCCTGACCAACATGGTGAAACCCCATCTTCACTAAAACTACAAAAATTAGTCAGGCGTCATGTGCATGCCTGTAATTCCAGCTACTCGAGTGGCTGAGGCAGGAGAATCGCTTGAACCCAGGAAATGGAGGTTACAGTGAGACGAGACTACGCCATTGCACTCCAGCCTGGGCGACAAGAGCGAAATTCCGTCTCAAAAAAAAAAAAAAAACTATCATTTCAAAGTGATACCAAAAAAGGCCAATCTCCTCCTATGCTGTCCTTAGTAAGTCCAGACTGGTATTGATACAAAGCATGGCACCTGGGTGTAAACAGCACAACCTGGGTTCCTAAAGTATGAATTGTATAAACTTTCCCTGTCCTTTATAACAAAATGAAACAAAAGGGATCCTACTCCTGCTTCCACTATTGCTCTAAGAAGTTATAATGTTCCATGGGAAATAGCTTAATGACAGATAAATACTTTCCCAAGGTAAATTATTTTACCATGTCTGATTGCCAATCTGACTGTGTGAGTAGTCTACACATGTGAAAGGAAACATTCGCAAATGCCAATTTTACCATTTGTACACCTGGACAACAAATCCTTTCTGCTATGAAGGATTTATTCTTTAAAAGATTTATTTTTAAGAAAATTAACAAGAAAAACAATAGGAACTCTGGCTTTTATGTTAACCCTTTTTAGTCATTTATAGTGGGGTCTCTTGCCATATAACAGTGAAATTACAATAGAGAAAAATGACGAAGTCCTGAGAGAAGGGTAAAAAGCATAAATTTTACACACTGGACTATAGCATAAGATTTGATCATAAAAAGTAACTCAAGGCAACTGGCAGTATTTACATGCCTAACTGTAACAAGTGTCAAAGAGGCGGAACTTTCTCAGGCCAGCTCCAGAAGAGTAGCTTCACAATCCAGTATTTTATAATAGCAAGTCAGATCTTTCAAATACTAAGTAATAATTTGATTGGCATACACAATAGGCATAATTTCTTCTCTAATTTTGTTTCTTTCCCTGGATGTTAATGCTATAATCTAATAATGACCATGTTTGATTCCCCAGACTGGGCAAGGGAAATGATATTTTTGTCCCCAGTGTTCAGCTCCAAGTGGAACTCCCAGGAAAACTGGAAAGGAAACATGACAAAGCAAAGTTTGGAAATCCACTAGAAGATCCTTACCCAAAGAAGGCTGCCCTTGAGGTTGCCATTCCCATTGACTCTACTTTCACCAACCTCAGATATCCCACACAAAGAAGGGAGAAGCCCACCACCACCAGGGCCTTGGAGTACTCCACTGTACCATGGCTGCGTACCAACAAGATGGCACTGGGTCAGGAGAATCGAGAAGACTACATCCAAGGAGTATTACCAGTCCCCTTAAGAGGAAACCTTTGAAAACCAGCCAGGTGGACATTATCAGTGAAGAAAATTTCAAAATAACTAATAGTTAAATGTTTAATATTCACTTAAATGTCATTTCCTACATTCTCATGTTATTAGCTATGCACAATACTCAGTTTTACCAATAATTGGTTACTGTTTTCATTGGTGATATTTTCTCTTCAAACTTTTCTTACTTTCTTTGTGCTTATAACTTGAAGTAGCCTTTCCTGAAGTCATTCTCCATCATTACTAGGCTTCATTTTCTTTACATAAACTAACTCTATGTGAAAGTATCTTGCCCATTTACTTTTCTCTTATATATGTCTCCCCCATTCAAAACATAAGCTCTTTGTCTACTTTCCCACTCCACCTTAATTCTAGAACAGTGCCTGCTCCAATAAACATTGCTTAATAAAGAAATGAAAAGTAAAGTTCTTTTTACTATGCTAATCCATTTGCAGTTCATAGTACCCTGGATTTCAGGGTTAGAAGGAAAACAAAAAAGCATCAAGTGAAACTAGTTTAATCATTTTCAGTGACCAGGAATTCCTTACCTGCAGAGAAAAATCTACCTTTCAATAGCTGAAATGAGATTATAAATTGTTTTTTTGTTGTTGTTGTTGAGACGGAGTCTCGCTCTGTTGCCCAGGCTGGAATGCAGTGGCGCAATCTTGGCTCACTGAAAAGCTGAGATTGAAAGCAAGTTCCGCCTCCCAGGTTCATGCCATTCAAAATGCGAATTATAAATTGTTAATACTATTATTATCATCATTATTATTATAATGTGATGATAATAATAATGATCATTACAACTTATTATAAGTTAGGCCCTGTACTTTATGCACATTAATCCTTGTAACATTACTGAGTAAACATTATTCCAGTTTTACAGACAAACAAACAGGTTTAGAGAGCTTAAGAAATGTGATCAAGTTCACACAACCCTTGAGGAACTAAGTCAGGAGTCTAAGGTCTGGTTGACTCCAGAGGCCATGCTTTTCCCACCATAACATCCCATGGATTGCTGAACTAAAATAATCTCCTTTTAATTCCATGTTTCAGTCTTTACGATGAGGCCAAGTTGCTTTCCTGTCTCCTGATCCCTTACCAATTCTACTAGTTTTAAAATCAAGAAGTTATATCCATTCATCTAAATTCTAAATCTCCAATAGTACTTCTAAAGCATTTGATATATTAGTAACCAAGAAAAATTAAATTGTAAAATATTTCTTTTTCTTGGTCATTCATTTGAGGAATATATAGATAAAATATTATTATATTATTTGTATATGCCTAGATTATTCCATACTGTAGTAAATAATGTAGGCACTGGCTTCACTAAAATCTTCCATAAATATATTATTTTCCTAGTCTCACTCCTTAGCATTATAACCTAGAATTTGAACCCCAATCTCATTTTCAAAATCATCAAAGGCCTTAGAATGACTGAATTGAAAGTCACAATATGCTTGCTAAAATGCTTCCCAACCTGAAAAAGTATTAATACATATAGATTATTCAATGTGCTTCTAAGAGAGTGAACTTCTAAAAATTTAATAGGAAAAAGTCCTCGAACGGGAAAATAAAAATTACATCTATAAAGACTAACCCTAAAACTGGAATTTGAAAAAGAGGCAAATTTGATAAATGATACTTTCTTATGAGTTATTACTAAATTTTTCAAAGATAATCAGTTGAATACAATCATTTCATAGTATGGGTATTTGCAAATTAGGTTAATAGCATAATTGCAAGAAATATGAAGTACAGCTTCAAAATGTTTCACAATGATTTATAGTATTTGCAGCTTTCGTTAGAGCCACTGGAGACTAGGTTTCATTCTCAGTCCTCACCCCCACTTTTTTGTTCTTTTTCTTTACCTTTTTTTACTTATTCATTTATTTTCATTAAAACTAAGAGCATACCTCAGAAGTAAAAATACACATTGTCAATTCAAGTGTTTGCCCCAGTATCTCCATCTAGTGGGCATTGAGATTATAAGGTTTATTTTATCCAATAAATTCCTGATTGTTAAGTTTATTAGGCAAAATAAATGTGAGCAAGATAAAAAGAAAGGCAGCAGGTATCTTTCTAGGGATGAAACTCTTAATGGGCAATACTAGGAGAGTCATGTTACATTATTACATTACAACAAGTACCTAATCCAGAGTGTTCCAGTTTTGTTAAAATGTGGATATAGCTGTCCAGTTTTTTTGTTTCGTTTTGTTTCCAATTACAATTTTCTTGTCATTAGGATCAAGAATCTTGAAAAATCCATTAGAAAATTTAGATATAAACATAAGTTTAATTGTTTTCCAACTCTTCAAAAAATTATAGTCTTAAGAATTTCTTCATCTCTTAGAGCACAGAATCTTAATGCTAAAAGGGACCTCAAAGATTTAGTAGTCTAAATTTTCTTATCTTACTAATGAGGAAACTGAGACCCAGAAATAGTAACAGATTTCCCCTCAATTATAAACCTGGAGAGTAACAAAGCTAGAATTCAAACCAAATCTATTTTTAAGTCCCACCTTTCATAGTAAAAATCAATGCATCCTACTAGGAAAAGATACTGCTTTATTTGGAGAGAAGTATTCATTTTATGATTTTCTTTAATTCATCCAAATATAGTACTAACACTAGGGGAAAATGGCTGTTTTAGAGATGAAGGTAGTTCGCTAACTCAATCCAATCCAATTACTTGCCTCCTTTATGTCAGGCATTGTAAAGATGCTCATAAGAAAGTGACACAATCATCTCTCTTTAGGGAGAAAAGTTTTAAGGTTATTTACAATTTGCCAGACTAACTGCACTTCTTTTATTCTTAACGAATTTATATGTCCTTCAAGAATGAAAATTCATCCCTATTGTCAATACCAGTGGCTGCCCCAAGATCCAGAAGGGCTGAATGAAGCCTATCCACCCAGTGACTGTGCCCCTCGACAATTCTGTGTAGTTGTTATGTTGTTGTTGATGATGATGATGATGATGATGCTTGGTGTCTTAAGGTCCAAAGATGAAATGGGGACAATGTTGTTATAAAAGTGAAATCTTCCATATCTCTTTGATATAACATAAAGTCTAGAGTCCTAAGTAAACACTCCTATAACTAGGCTTCAGGAAGTCTCTGAGAGGCAGGGCTCTAGTTTAAGAAGTTGGCAGTTGTACCTCACTTAACAGAGTTAAATGGCCTACCATATGGATGATGGTACAGTTCTTTGAAACTTTCCAAGCGCTAAACAGATGCTAATTTACATTATTCATGATTCAAAAGTGTATCTCTTACTGCACAAATGCTATTGGAAAACATATTCCTGCTGGCTGCTCTGTCTATGGAGTAGTGATTCTTTCATTCTTTTACTTTCTTAATAAACTTGCTTTCACTATTAAAAAAAAAAGAAAAGAAAAAATATTCCTGCTTACAATACAAATCAGTCACAGTTTTGGTTCCTCTGAGTAAGCTTCTAAAGATAAAAGGTCACATATGTAGTAGACAAGAGAGCCCTGGGATCCATTTAGTGGAGAAGGTAGCTTACTCCTGAGAGATCCCAAATAAAATCCCTGAGTCTATAAGGCTCCCTGTGTCCAAAATGAAATGAGAGATTGTGGTGTATTTTCTTTTTTTTTTTTTTTTTTTTTTTTTTTGAGACGGAGTCTTGCTCTGTCGACCAGGCTGGAGTGCAGTGGCTGGATCTCAGCTCACTGCAAGCTCCGCCTCCTGGGTTCACGCCATTCTCCTGCCTCAGCCTCCCAAGTAGCTTGGGACTACAGGCGCCCACCACCTCGCCCGGCTAGTTATTTTGTATTTTTTAGTAGAGACGGGGTTTCACCGTATTAGCCAGGATGGTCTCGATCTCCTGACCTCGTGATCCGCCCGTCTCGGCCTCCCAAAGTGCTGGGATTACAGGCTTGAGCCACCGCGCCCGGCCTGTGGTGTATTTTCAACACAAGGAAGATAAAATTGAATGCACATACAATGATCCTATGCTATATGTGATTTAAAATGACTAAAGCGACTTTTGCTTCACAATTGTTAGTTTAAAAGAATTCAAACAGAAAATTAGTTTGAGAAGGGATAAATACTTGCAGCATATAATAGATGAATGGTTAGCATATAAAGAGTTCTTATAAAGTAGTAAGATGATTGATAAATACACCAGGAGAAAATGAGTTGAGTTGATATACAGCCAAATCAAAAAAAGCAAGTGATCAATAAAAGACATGGAAAAGATTAAACATCTAAACTATCTAATTAAACTATCTAATAATTAAAGAAACGGCCATGATAACATCTTTCAGATTAGGAAAGATAAGAAAGATTGACAGAACTTTAGTAGTGGGGAAATAAATCCTCTCATGCAATGTTGTTGCATTGCTGGTAAAATCTTTCCAGATTGGGCAGTGTATTTCAAAAGTTAAAATTATCATCTTTTAACCCAATAACTTTATGTTCTGGGATTTATGCTAAGAAAAAAAAGTGAACAAGTATGAAAATCATTGCCCACAAGAATTTCATCAGAGCCTTCTTTATAATAGTGGAAACCTGAAAACCACCTATATTTCCATCATACAGGTCTAGTTAAATAAATTATAGCATATCCTTATAAAGAAATATTATTAAGTATTAAAACTGATGTTATACAAAACCCTGGAAATAACTGAAATGTCCAGTAATCGGGCCAATTTTAGAATATTGCCATCACACCAAAATCTATAACTGGGCATTATAGTATGACCATATATTAGAAAACAAGGCAGCCATAAAAGAGAATTCAGTATATGTAGATGTGCTGACATGGAATGATTCCCGTATTTATGGTTTTAAGTGAAAAAGCAAAGCAAGGGGGAAAATCGTGTGTGTGTGTGTGTGTGTGTGTGTGTGTGTGTGTATTTTTTTTGAGACGAAGTCTTACTCTGTCACCCAAACTGGAGTGCAATGGCGTGATCTCAGCTCACTGCAACCTCTGCTTCACGGGTTCAAGCGATTCTCCTGCTTCAGGCTCCTGATAGCTGGGATTACAGGCGCCCGCCACCACACCCGCTAATTTTTGAGCTTTATTTTTATGTTTTATATGCTTTTCTCTATGTCCTATACTTCCTAAACATAAAAAATAGCAAGACTTTCTTCAACCCTAGGATCAACCACTGTTAAAGATTTTTAATGAATCCTTCCAGTAATACTCTATCCAATGTAATATATACCTATGTATCCCCTTTTTGTAAAACACCCAGCAAATTTATATATATATATAGGCCAGGTGTGGTGCCTCACGCCTGTAATCCCAGCACTTTGGGAGGCAGAGGCGGGTGGATCACTTGAGGTCAGGAGTTTGAGACCAGCCTGGCCAATATGGTGAAACTCTGTCTCTACTAAAAATACAAAAAATTAGCTGGGTATGATGGTGAGCATGTTAAATCTTATCAAATTCTTTCCTTTATACATCAAGATGACACATTTTATTGTTAACATGGTAAATAACACTGATTGATTTTTAAATGATAAACCAACCTTAAATTCTTAGAATAAACTCATCTTGGCCACGATGTATTAGCCTATCATACTACCAGATTAAATTTGTGAACACTTTGTTCAGAATTTTTTGCATCCAATGTCATGAGAGAGATTGACCTGTAATTCTCTTTTCTTGTGATGTCCTTATCAGATTTGGTATCAAGGTATCACATTTGGTTTGGCAGCAAGGTTTTACTGGCCTCATAATACAAGTTGGGAAGTGTTCTTTGTTTTCATATTCTTCGGAAGAATTTGTATATGCTACTTTTACATGACATTTCCATTTTTATGTTAATCTAATCTCCCTACTGAAATTATAAACGTCTAAGGCCCAAAGACTATACCTAGGGTTTCCTATATCCTGAGAATTCAACCCTTTGCTTTGGATATAGTAGGATTTAAAAAAAAAAAAAAAAAAAATCATTATTACCTTGACAAAGTATAAAATCTGTCGATTTATTTTAAAAATCCAATTCACATTAATTATATACATGAAAATTTATAATTTACTTCCCTCTCTTTTAGGACATCAGAAGGATCACAGAGTGTTAGGGCTGGACCTCATCTCCAGGGTGTTCCCTATGTCTGTGATAGTAGCAGCATGGCTGAGTAGAAAAGTATCTATTTTGGATCAAAAATATGTGAGCTGGAATCCAGACTACTCCACTTACATGTGATTTGTCTTTGGTGACATTATATAAATTCTCTGGGCCTCATATTTTCCTCTACAAAATTGAAATAGTAGTAAAACTTATTTACAAGACTACCACAAAGTTAGAGGTGATGTGCATAAAACATCTGGGTACTTAATAGTAATTTTTTTAAAAAAGACATCTTTTACTCTCATGAAAAATCTAACATAAAACTTTAAAGTCATATTTTGCAGTAATAACCTCCAAATCTTTGTGTCTCCAATACCTCAGTGCCTGCTTTAACCAGTCTCATTTATTAACCTTTTCTCTTTGAATCACTTTCTTCTCCACACAATATGATTTGGCTCCTTACTCTCCCATGACCACTGTTAGAAATGCTTGTTTTCCAGTGCCACAAAGAAATAGCACTTGAACATAAATTTAATTTCCTCAGCAAGGCCATTTTTACTTTCTGCAGAAAGGGTACACTCGCCAGCAGTTTTGCCACAAGAGTACACTGAACAAAGGAGACAGAGTCATTTATAACCTGACACGTCCACCCTACTGCTATGTCCAGTTTCCATTGGCTAGAACGGGACCTCACATTCTGTATTTGTCCTGATTGGCTAGCAACTTACAACTTTTTAAAAGAGGCACAGGCAGATAAGAACAAAGGAAGGAGGGAGTAACTTGTGGAATGCTGAGAAAGGTAAAAACACCTCCAAATAAGGAAGAGGAACAGGCTATGACCTAATGCCCGCTTGGACCAGTATAAGCATGCCAGGGCAAATATTTAGGCTAAATTGTGGGAGCACAGAACATAAAGTACATTGATTTCTTCATTAGAGCTAGCAGATATTTAAGAATGTTAGCACAGCTCTTTGAATAAATTTTGCTTCTAAGTGAAGTTACTATTTATTCCTAATTAGATGGGGAGGAGAGTCTCTTTGAAGAGGAACCTCTACTTTACTTTTTACACCACCAATACACTCAGCAAGACTTCATACAATTACAAAAACTTTCCTGACTACTAATTTCTTTTCCTACCTTGCCTATTTTCTTGCTAAACTCTTTCCCTGAACTTCATCAAAATCTCCTATCAGGAAGATCAGAGAACTGCAGGTATTAAGACAGTTTAACAGAGTCATCCTTGTGAAGTTAAAGGAAGAATTATTCTCACCCTCATTTTAGAAACAGAAACTGAGGCAAGGGGAAGTTATCACAAGTTACAGAGCGAATTGGCCAAAGAAGGGACAAAGTTAAGTCAGCCTTTTATTCTCTGCCTTACTCTACCAAATATTAGTCTGGGAGTCAGCATGGGTAACTCTTGACCAAGATGGTTACCATCACCTCTGTGAAACAGAAATGCATGAAAATAAATGAGAAACATTTCTGAATTTTGTAGGGGGGTTATCTATCCTTGTATTTTCATCTTTAAGTTATTTTCAATGCACACAACTGATGTAGTAGGTAAAGGCTATGCACATATGTGTAGTACTTAACATCACTTGCATTGTTCCAGTTAATTCTTTAAATACTGTATCATACTTAACTTACTGTGCAAGTCAAAATCTGGAGGCCTTGAAACACAGTCACTGAGTAATAATGATTTAAGAATCACAACAAAAGTTCAAAACACAGCCAGGCATACATATCAATTTGTAGCAACAGTGGTTTCATTTGAAACCACTTGCAAACAGTGACCCATACTCCTCAAATCTGCTGTTCCCTAATTATTCTTGTTTGCCTTCGTTTATGCTAAAGGTAAACATGTATTTAGCCCAGAAAAGGAAACGGAAAAAAAACCAGAAGTGACCCAAACAATGTCTGCAAAGCAGGGGTTGTAATCTGCAATCAAATAGCTTAGTCACATCACCCAAGTGAATCCAAACTACTCAAAATCACTAAATAAATGATTCAGTCTCCAATCCTACTCCTAAAAAAGAATACAACCAGAGGATCTCCTTTAATTGACAAAACTACATGAATGGTTTTGTATTGACATTATTAACTAAAAACTTAAAACACATTTAAACACAGGTCACCCAGAGCTAACACTATAGCTTCCTGGTTTTTGTACCAGTGCGCACATGGCTTCAGTCCATGTTCAACACTTAATTAAGAGATTCTTTTCAAAGATTGTATTCTGGATTTACCATCTTTTCAGAGGCCATACTGCTGCAGTTCATTAGCACTCAACATCTGGCTGGAATGTTTTAAACTACTATTTTCCTTAACCATTATATGGATGAGGTTTTGTTATTCTAAGCAAACTGAAACAATGTCCTTGTGTGGACTTCTAAGCATAATAATTAGTGACAGTGCAAATTAGTTTCTGATTTTTCTTATACCATGTAGCAAACTATTAAAACATTCAAATCATAGTTTATATAATTGTGAGGTCCTTTTCATTTCATAACATAGACATGTCTTTATTTTTCAGGCACAAGGTCTTATTCTGAAGGCCAAGAAGTATTTCACTGAAATGCAGCTATATGTGAAGAAAAATATAGTCTTGTACTTTCTCAAGGAAACAGCACTTATAAACTCAGAAAAGTGAAAATGTGGACATATTTGGCACAGAACTTTGAACATTCCACTTACTCTGTTTATGAACCTTAGAGGGCTCCAGTACAGTATGGATTTCAAACTTCAAAAACACTCCCCTGAAAAGAGTATCAACCCATGTCTATATAACTAATTTGCCCCTGAAATGAAATTAAGTAAATCTGTTCAGGGACTTAAGCAACCAGAAAGCATCCCTGTAGTCAAAAAGTTTTTAAACTGAATTTCATGAGGCTGCATAAGAATTTTTAAGCCTTGGCTGACACATATTTATAAGTCTGGCTCAGAGAACTGTTAAATACACTTATGGGTTCACTCTGCCTGAAATGCCCTTGGGCCCCTCCCAGTGCTTTCTTTCCCAGCCTTTCCTTCCTTTAACAGTTTCTTAGAACTCACCAATTACTTGAAATTGTCCCTGTTTAACTTCCCCAAGGAGCCATTATTTCAACCTCTTTATTCATTTACATATAAAATACCTTACACTTTGTATGAGATAGATGGTCAGTTAATAAATCTTCTGTTACTATTCCACTATATGCATTTAAGTTCCATAAGGGCATTGACCACTTCCTTCCTTCTTTTCTTTTTCCTCTTTTCTTCTCTTTTCTTTCTTATTGTTTCCCCTCTTGCCACTGTCAGGGGTATGGTATAGTACTCCCAGGTAAAAGAACTTAATTCTTGTAAATCACATCTTGCCATCCCCAGCTCACAGCCCTCCAAAGGTTTTCCATTACACTTAGAATGAAAGCCAAAGAAGACGCTACACACCCTTGACCAACTCTCTCAACTCACCTTCCACCTCTCCCTGCTTCTCTCTCACCACACTCCAACCACGGGGACCTCTTATTCCTGAGACATGACAAACTCACTTTCACCTTAGGGCTTTTGCACTTGCTGTTCCCTCTGACACTCTTTCTCAGCTGCTCACTCCCTAAGGTCTCTGTTCAAATGTCCTCTCCTTGGAGAGAACTTCTCCTAACTCCCTAGATACAATGTAAGATTTCCCTTAACTATGGCCTAGCTGATATTATATATTTATTTGTATAGCTCTTCATTATCTATCTCATACCATCACTCCCGCCACCAGTATGGAAACTCCATGAAAGCAGGGGTGCTTCACTGGTTTTATTCACAGTTGTATTTTCAGTGCCTAGAACAATGCATGGCATATAGTAGGTATTCAACAAATGCCACTGAATCACTGCTTTCAAGTGGTAGAATAGGAAGTTTATACTGTCTTCTCTTGAAAGCACTCCTCACAAATCCAGTATTATACATGTTATTCTGGGCTTCCCAATACAGGATTCTTGATGCCATCTGAGAGATTCCCCAGCTTCCTCAGTGAACTATAACTCAAAGGAAGGTTTTATGTCCAACTCGTATTCTGGGTAACTCAGAATCATGTAAATTGTGTTTTTGACAAAATGCCAGAGATACCCATGTACAAGAATTCTCCCTTACCCCACTATTCCCAGCTGGCCATTTCGGTCTTCATCAACCAAGATAATATGGGTTTTCTTTTCCTTCCTTAGACTTCAGTATGGGGCATGCAGCTCAACCCTATACTTCTTTATTGTACCTCCCAGATTCTCCAAAGTGGATCTTTTGAATATCACTTGCTCAGTCTACAACCTCATGAATTCAAAATCTACTCCCAACCCCACACCAGAAGGAGGAATTTGTGGATAGATGCTAGTCTAACATACCTTACTACCCAAGACTAGCTTTTAGAGTTGCAACCTGTTTCCCAAGTTGGCCAGCTATTTGTGTTCTAACATTCCTAAGAGGTACTTGGTCCTTTCTTCTTGGCCTCCAAGGACAACTCCAAGAACAGACAGAAACTGGACAGCAGAGCAACCCAAATCCCATTCTTACAAAATACAGGCATACCTTATAGAACACCTCAGCAACTAATGTTTTCTTGGTGAAAGACTTCTTGATTTTTGATACCCAAACTTCATAGAATGTTCATATCTCTCAAAACAACACTTTCCGAAAGGTGTTGATGTAGGAAAAAATACATATTTACACCCTAAAACCTAAACACAATATTGTTAACAAAATAGTATGCAGAGTACTGAAATACCAGATGTCAATACAGAAGACATACAGGTATTACTATATAAAGTAACTGCTTGTTAACAACCATATTAATTGTTTAACATTCAAGAAAACTGGTTTAAGCATTTTTTCATGCTACTTCTGTGTGACTTATATAAAGAAAGTTTTACTGTATTTTTGTAACATTGTAGGAAATTAGAGGTTTTGAGTTGAGGAATAATGCATTATACTTTTTCCTATTTAAAAAAAAATAGGCCCCTGCTCAATAATTTTGTGCAGAACATCTGATTTGTTGGAATGGACTACAGCCACTAAATGGAAGATGCCTGTATTTTCTTGGATTCTTCCACCCAAAACCCATCAACAGGCCTCACCCTAAACCATTGATTTGGTCACATTTCAACAGCTCATCTGTTCTCAATCTCTAGCCTTGACTCATTGAATCCCTTCTCATCTTTTCATCTTCCAGGTTCCCCCAGGTGTGCTCATACAGGTCATCTAACTTTTCATTCTATTTGCATTCTTACTTTTCATTCTATTCACTTCTTCTCTCTATCCTTTATTTTACTTTCTAAAAGATTAAATAGAGTTAAAAGGCTTATAACAACAGCAAAAGCAGCCCTAGCTCACTCTGTCATCCCTATCCCCAATGCAATGTGTACAGTGGCAAATACTTGTGACTCTTTGCTCTTGCTTCCAATTCCAAATAACAATGGTAAATGTTATTGCCTGTTGTTTCATTTTAAACATTATTTATTGCTTTCCTATTATGGTAAGTGAGGATTTTAGCTCTCTTATGTCCACCTTTCCTTTACCCTCCTCCACCTTTCTCAATAAAGTTATGTCCAAAATTTTGTTTAAATTCATATTCGGTCAGTTAATTACTGAGATTATTGTTCACTTATGAGCCAAATACTGAAAAGTGATTGATTTCATTTCTGTTACAAACTTTTTTTGTTTTTCCTATATTTAATAATTGCCCCATTTCCTCATTTGCTTAGATATGTTTATCTAGCTGAGCTTTGTCATATCCTACAACAGCTCTGTGAAATTACTCTGAATCTGTTTTCCACATGATTTAACATATCAGATTTATCAGGTTTTTTGGCTTTTTTTTAACTGATAAGATTTATAAGTTCCATTTTTCTCTCTCCTCATTTTAATCTGTACTGCTTTCTAAGCTGCTGGATATTATGGGTGTTATGTTGGAATTTCCCTTATGTTCTATAAATACCAATGTTCAATAAATACCCAACTCCTCTCTCCTGTATTGGATTTCTCATTTCCTAGTTCCCATGCGATCTTCTTTCTTGGTTTACTCCCTAGTTTTAGTGGATTACATCCTCTATATTTTTACAGTTTACATGTTGAAAATGTTTTACTATATCCTCATATTTGATTAATTCATTTAAACAGATATCCTAAACTAAAATGTATTAATATTTTAGAGACATTTATCAACTGCCTTTATCTTCCAATACTGTTTCTGAGAAATTCGTTTACATTCCTGAACCTTTGATTATGATCCCTTTCCCTTCTTTTCTCTTGCTCTGTCAACTAGCTTTTAGTGTCTTTTCTATAAACACTCAAGTTTCAAAATTTCCAGATGATATTCTTTGGTTTGGCCTTTTACATTTATTACACCAAACACCCAGTGAGCCCTTCCAATCAGAATTCACATTTTCCCTTTGGGAAAAATAATCTTCTGGACAGACACAGTGGCTTACACCTATAATCCCAGAGCTCTGAGAGGCCAGTGAGGGAGGATCACTTGAAGTCAAGAGTTTGAGACCAGCCTGGGCAACATAGGCCCCATATCTATTTTTTAGAATAATAATAACTTTCTAATAACTGTTTTTTCTGTTTTTCCTTGCTAGCTGGATATGGACTTCTGGAATTGATCCATAAATTTTCCTGCTTTTCTCTCTTATTGTCCAGCTCTTTTATTCCCTACTATATCAGAGAGTTCTTCCAGTCTGTTCTCTTTTTTTGAGAAAAGTTCTCACTGTGTTGCCCAGGCTGGTCTTGAACTCCTGGGCTCAAGTAATCCTCCTGCCTCAGCCTCCCAAAGTGCTGAGATTGCAGGCATGAGCCACCATGCCCAGCAATTGCAATCTTTTTGCTAAATTTTGTCTTGCTGTCACATTTTTAATATGCAAAAACTCTATCTTATTGTTTGCTCCTTTTTTAAAAAGGTAACACTATTATTTTTTAAGGACTTAACATTTTCTTTTATCTCTCTGAGGACATCATGTCTTTGAAGCACTCTTCTGCTCTCAGCATTGTCTCTGTTTCCTCTGGGTTCCTGTTTTCTGTTTTTTTGTTTGTTTGGTTCATTTTGGAAGTTTTCTTCCAAAATCTTACTATCCGTTGATGCCCTATCATATTTAAGAGTGAGTCACTAAAAAGCTTATTAGAAGCTTTATAAATGGGCTTCTAACAGGGTCATAGAGGAGCTGGAGAAGCGGGTCACCAAATGTCCGTATCTGTATGAACCATCTCTGGGATGGTTCAGTTTCCTTTGAGAAGGATCCTCCAACATTCCTGCTGGAGTGTAGGGTGGTGAGGTTGCCAGTGTGCCAGTAATGACTAGAAGAATGAAGCTAAGGATTTCACTCTTCAGATGCAGAAGTCCCCTAATCTCCCGATTTTCAAGTCTTTCTCGTCCTGCCTTTCTCAGTGCTCAGTGCCCCCAAGTACAAATGATCTCTGGTGGTTTCTCTAGAGACTCCTGCAACAGTAGGGGGAAATGGTCCCAGGTGAAGAGAGGCCTTTTAGCATCTAAATAGTCCTCATAAATGCTTTCAGATAAATCCTCACCCATCATATTACCCTGCTTTCTTCCTAAGGCTTGCCAGAGAGCTGTGGGATGAGTCAGCTGCCTTTCCATCTACAACTCCCTCCACAGGCACTTGGCTCTGACCTTTCTCCATTCTGCTAAGTCATGTACCATTCCTCTATCCACTTTCCATCTCTGTATTTTGTGGTTTATGGTTATTTATGTCTCCTTGGTTTACCGAAGATAAAGCTTGTGCTTCCTTTTCTTATTTTCCCTGTTGTTTGGAAATTATTTTTGAGAAAAGAAGATTAATAAGATTAATTTAGGGACACAGAAAAAGAGTAGATAAGTCTTATTCTGACATCTTGAAATCAGAAGTCTCTAGATTTTCCTTTTTCATAGATCTTTTACCACATCATACTCTCTTGTACCAGCAACATTCTGATTCATAATTTCTGGCTTCCAGATTCTCTGGGTGATTAGTCATACTGTTTTCTGGTTTCAGATATGCAACATTTAGTGTATTAATGAATTAACAAGTTCTACATCTACTTATCATATCCCATCTGCAGTAATTGTTATCTGCAACTGAATGGGGTTTACTGGGTATAAAATAATAGGAAACGCTTTAGTCATCAATCTGTTGTGGGACTTAGTGTCCTTATCAAATAGGCTGGTTATTTTCGGTTGTCCCTCTGTCCCTCTATTCTCACACTTCCCCTACCCCAAGAGGCTGACCTCTATAGACAATTCCCCTCAACTATTCCCACTCATTGCCATTTTCACCTGTGTGATTCTTTCTCTGCCTTGCTGCATTTCTGGCAACATTACACTATATTCGCAGCTCCTAAAGTATAATGGCTTCCAGCTTCACAAGAGAACCCTTCCTAGTTAGTTCCCTTGACCTTACCCACACCTCTGTAAAAGTCTCTTTATTAAACTCTCTTGAGTTATACCTAACATGTCATTTGTTTCCTATGGTACCACTAATACATCAGTAAAAGGAGCATTTTGAACTAGCTCATCTCTAAAGTCCCTTGAGTTCTTAGATTCTATGATTTTTACAAGAGTAAAATCACATGGCATTCAAATTAAAGACTCTGAACAAATTACAGACTTCCTTTCATTCAAGATTCTGTCTCACTCCAGAAAAAAATAATTCTCCAAATAATTATGCTCAGTCCTTAGAAAATATAAATATTGTTAGTACAACTTAGACTAGCTGAGAAAGCCAGAATATAGATATTGTTCCCTTTTTGCTTAGGCACTGCAATAAGACAGTTCTGATAAAAAATGTATTTGCTATTTCTGACTTTGAAAACAGACAATCAGAATTAATTCCAAGGGTTCAAGTCTTTCTCTTTATCTTCTTTCCTTCCTGTTTCTTAGATATGTATATTATCAAAACACCAGAAAAGTAGAAAAACTAAGTTTCACCAATCCTCCCAATAAAAGTGAAATGAATTCCTTGACTTCACACCCTCCTCCAAATACTAAATTATCTTTTTCCATGCATCGCCAGACTTTTTGTCTCCACTGAACTTTACCACTTTCTTACCCCTTATAGACCCTTCAACTCATTTCCATCTAAAACTGCTCTTGCCAAAGTTTTGGACAACTTCTTTGTTGTGATATTCAATGGATACTTCTCAGAACTTGTGGTAACCTCTCAGAAGCATATGACAACACTACCACTCCTTTCATGAAACATTATCTTCTTTGTCTTTGCTGTTGCCTCACCTTTCTGGTTTCTCTCATACTTACTGGACTACTCCTCAATCCCTTCAGTGGACATCTCTTCCTCTGCCCATTCCTCAAATGTTCATGTTTCTTGGGGCTCTGTTGTAGTTTTCCTTATCTTTCCACCTATATTCCACCACCAGGTATCTTGATCCACTCCTATGGCTTCAAAAACGATGATAAACTAATGATTCTCAAATGCACCATCTCAAGTCCAGATCTCCTCCTGACCTTCATATTTTTTTCATAACTAAATACTAAATAACTCCATCAGTATGCCCACCGATTCCTCACACTCAACATTTCAGCTTCTGCTCAAACCTATTCTTCCCCCATATCTCTTATTCCAATGAACCATACCAAGCCAGATACCGATATAATCTTTGAGTCTTTGCTCTTCCCCATTCCCATGCCCAATCAATGATCAAGTCCTACTGATTCTGAGATCTTGAATCCATCTAATTCTAACCATTCTCATTGCTACTTCTCTAGACCAAATCATCTCCCTACTGCTAAAACCCTGAAATACAGACTTTGTAATATAGCCAGGGAGATCTTTCTAAAATACAGATATGAACACCTTACCCTCTTCCTAAAACCCTGCAATGGTTTCCCACTGCTATGAAGATGACGCCTAAACTCCTTAACAAATTTACAAGGCCCAGCATCTGATCTCCTGCTCTGTTATCCAAATTGCTGTATGCTTCAGCCATACTGAGACATTTTTTAGTTACTCCAACAAGCCATGATTGCTTTTACTCTGGACATTTCCACATGATGTTCTCTCCACCCAATACATGCTTATCTGATGTTATCAGTGTTATGCCATCAATATCCACAATTCATTTAATCTTTGGTGTCTCCATTTAGATGTCCTATGCTCTCTAAACCTGGGTTATATCTGCTCCCATAGAAAACTACTTATCCACTTACTATATTCTATTGCAGTTGCCTATTTACTTGTCTCTTTTCCCTTTTAGATTATAAGCACAATGAAAGTTGAGACTATACCTATTATATCTCCAATGGCTTGAACATTATCTGGCGCAAAATAGCCACTAAATAAATAATGGTTGAATGATGAACAAACAAATGAGTAAATAAACAAATCAGATAAAAAGTTGTACCGGGGAAACACATTTTACATATGGACTTCCTGTCCCTTGCTTCTTCTCTTCTCAAAAAATAATAATAATACGTAAGCCCCCTTTCCCTCCCAACCAGCCATTGCTTACTAAGGGCTAATTAATGTATACTTACACAGAACAGCTAAAAAGAAGGATTCTGTCTGAACCTTTGCTTTCTCCTTCATTTCTGCCTTTCCTCCTATATATAAAATTTTCAAACTGAAAGTTAAAACATGCTTAAAAGAGACTAAGCATGTGGCTGCCTTTCTCTTGATTTGCCCAAACCATCTGTAAACCTGGTAGTGTATGTACATGGGGAAAAAAGAACCTATGATAACATTTTATTTGAACCAGAATGCTAAAGCATTAATTAAAGCTAAGCACACCTGCTCTAAACTGCAGAGTCAGAGATTTATGTGAACTTATAAACTTGAGGCTTTCTGACCTCTTGTACAATTTATATTTCCTTTAAATAAGCATTTCCTCCTTGTAATGCAATATTTTAAAGTTTATTTCTGTGACTAATCTGCTGGCATATTCAGTTCCTTTATTACCTAGTCTTTACCCTTGTAACCCACTACTTGTCAAATTTTTAATTTAAGGTTTTGGGTGAAAATAAGCAGGCTCAAACATGAGGGGAAGAATTTCTTGCCCTAAATTTGACTTGTTAATGAGGTGATCTAAAACGATATCCATACATTCAAATTCCATATTTAATACAAAGTATTGTTATTTTTTTTTATTTTTTTTGAGAAAGAGTCTCGCTCTGTTGCCCAGGCTGGAGTGCAGTGGCGCGATCTCGGCTCACTGCAAGCTCTACCTCCCAGGTTTACGCCATTCTCCTGCCTCAGCCTCCCGAGTAGCTGGGACTACAGGCACCCGCCACCATGCTCAGCTAATTTTTTTTGTATATTTAGTAGAGACAGGGTTTCACCGTATTAGCCAGGATGGTCTCGATCTCCTGACCTCGTGATCCGCCTGCCTCGGACTCCCAAAGTGCTGGGATTACAGGCGTGAGTCACCACACCAGGCCAATACAAAGTATTTTTATACAGTTATTCACAGATCTATTCACACACTGTTTGGAGGGTATAAGCTACTTTATAGTGATTTATCACTTGTTAAGTTACAATGCTCGCCCACATGTGCAGTCGTTTTAAAGAAGACAGTTTTTCAGTCAAGGAAGGCATTCTGATTTGAGATTTGGACGCTAATGATTTTAGAAGGAGAGGGTTCTACGAGGTTTCCTATCAAACATAGTTACCTTGGATAGATTCCTTCCTAGCACTGTGAGCGTCACCAAGCCAGCACAACAGACCAAAGCACTGGAGCTGGAGAGGCCAGAACTTGGTGGGATATTTCCATCTATCAGGCAGTTCATTCCAGTCAGGTTACTAAGACCAAAGTGTTCCTAAGAATATAAGGAAAAACAGCAACAGTAATTCAGTATTGAATTCAAGGAGTAGTGAAAGCTTCCTTCATTCCCCAGAGAACAAAAGTCTATCAATAGACTTATAACAGTTATAGAAACTACTTGCGCAATTCAATCGTGACATTTTGTTTAACGGCTCTTGGCCACAGGGTAATTCCTTTAAATGCTTTTAATTTTCTTGCCTTGAATGTTCTTTTTCTTGAATATTAATTGATTTGAATATGGAAAAAATATAAAATTGCCTTGAATGTTCTTTTTCTTGAGTATTGATTTGAACAAATGTGGAAAAAATATAAAACAATTATAATTCAACTTGTCAAGTAGCAAGACAAGAAATATACAATTATCTATGAGGTAATTTAAATCTCCGTGCAGCACATCTCCAGCATTCTGTTATTACAAAAGTCCAAGCCCCAAGCAGTGACTTGTTTCTAAAGACTGCCTTACTTTAGAAGATTCTCTGAAAAAAAAGAGTTCCAAACTTTCTCAGTTCTGTTTCACTTATGAAAAAACCTAGGCACCAAGAGATGAAGAAATTTTCCCAAGATGACCCACATGGAGACGAGAGTAGGGCCCAGGTCTCTGATTCCTGTTTGAAAACTTCTCCATTGCAGTTAGAAACCTGAGCCAGCAAACTGTCATTGTGATTTAATATGCCAGCTAGATGAGAAAATCCAGATTTTTACTACAGTTTATAGATAAAGTTTAGCCATATGGTAGCTTTAAAGATAGTGAAATTAGAATTCAGCCACAAATGAGAATACAGACCCTAAACAAGTCAAGAAAACTCTATTTCTACAAATAGGAAAGCCCAAAGAAATAATCAGATTCTGATTTAAATATGGAAAGCTCTAGTATACTTACACGAATTTCTAACACTAGGACACTTTGGAATGATATCATATCATAACCTTTGTGGTTTAAGTTTACAAATAAATTCAAGTCTATCTCCTTCTCAAGAAAAAGTACCATAGTCTTTGCAAATTACTCAAATGACTGAAGATTAACATAAGAAATACTATTACTTAATTAAGCATTTCATCTACATATTATACAAGGGAGAATTTCAATAAGCTAGCTAGAATAACTAAAATAACAACAAAATTCTGTAAATAAAAGACTTTTTTCCTTAATGTTTCATCTGTCTGTCCTAGCTAGCAAAACTCTCACACCACACTAAGAAGAAATTTAGCTGGGTGTACTTCTCTTTCTGATTTCAAGTCATCTAAAAATTTCCTTCCAGAAATACAAATTATAAACTGAAACTGTACTGTTGCCAATGCCGTTTCATACAGAATATCAGACAGTTTAAAAAAAAAAAAAAAAAAACTTGAAGAATACAATATATTTAACTATAAACTGATCAAACATGGGTGTCTTGAGTGGGAATCATACTTAGGAACTTATCAGCCAGGTGTGGTGGCTCACACCTGTAATTCCAGCACTTTGGGAGGTCAAGGCAGGTGGGTCATGAAATCAGGAGTTCAAGACCAGCCTGGCCAATATGGTGAAACCCCATCTCTACTAAAAATACAAAAATCAGCTGGGCGCGCTGGCAGGCGCCTGTAATCCCAGCTACTCGGGAGGCTGAGGTAGGAGAATTGCTTGAACCCAGGGGGCAGAGGTTGCAGTGAGCTAAGATCGTGCCACTGCACTCCAGCCTGGGTCACAGAGCAAGACTCTATCTCAAAAAAAAACAAAACAAAACAAAACAAAACAAAACAAACAAAAAAAAACAGAACTTATCATTCAATGTTTACATGAAAACATATAACAAATTCAAAATGCAAATGGGTATATGCCACATTCTGTAATAGCTCTATCCCAAAAGGATAATATGATCAATTTAATATAAATGAATTATCCTCTGAAACTTTCTAGTATTTGAATCTGAAAGTTTCTGAACAGGCTAGCATTTAAATTACCTTTCTGCCAAAAGCTTATTGGATAAGTTTGCTTTTGCACATAAGTTGTCAAACCAAACAGGAAGGCTTTAAAACCTGAAATGCTCAAAAATAACACAAAGCAACATGCATTATTTAGGCCACTTTACCCATATGCTGCAAAAAGGTATGTTGTTACAAGGAAGATTAAAATTGCATTTGCCAGGCAAATGCTTCCAAATACTGTAATTCCCACTAATGTATATGATAAGCCAGATGATTTGAAGATTTAAAACCTGCCAATAACTTTTCCTGTAAGTTATTACCATGTGTCTGAGAGGAAGGAAAACACAAAAGAAAGAAAGAAATGAATTCATTAACTTTAAGAACAAAAACCGCCACTGTTACAGTATAGGACTACACGTTAGAAATAAATGTGATGTATTTCTTTAATGGACGTGCCACTAAGTCCTAGCTGCTCATTACAAAGTTTCAGATAGGACTGCCAGGCAGTAAGGAACACAAGCTCTCTAAAACACGGGTCAGTTTGTTTACTTTTAGCTCACAAAGGCAAAATTTACTGCTTATTGTCCTACCTATGATTCTATACAAGTCACTATATCTAAAATAATTATTGCAATATAAAAGTGGCTCTAAAAACAGCAAATATCAATTTTCTTTGGTCCTTGATACTTTTTCAACTATGAGAGAGAGTGAAAACATTTTATTTTCTTGTTCTTGTTCTAATGTAACATTAGACATTTTCAAAGTAATTATTCAATGTTTCTAGGAAAATACTTAAGCTAATACATTTCATTACGTCTTTTTTTAATCCCATCTGAAGTAGCAATAACAATACTAGCTACCATTTATTAAATGGCTACCATCAAGCCTTATGTAATTCTTTTAACAACTTTTCATCAGGATAGCAATGACATCATTTTACGGATAAATCTGAGACTTAAGAGGTTAAATTACCACAGCTGGGAAGAGCCCAGATTCAAACCTGGGCTGATTCTAAATCCTATTACAGTATACCCCTATATATCCCAAGTATAAATGTAAATAATAGTACTAAAACATATCCTCAAAGGTATGTTTAAGCAAAGATTTTAAAACCAGACAGATGTTTGTCAGATGCACCTATTTATGAAAAGCCAGCTATATGAAAACCACTACTGCCCCCTGTGAACACTACCCGAAAAACAGTCATATCTTCCCCACTCTGAAACACAAACTAGCAAAATAGAACAGAAGCATCGGTTAGTACTGTAAGGAGATGAAAAAGATGTAGTAAATAAAATAAATCTGACAGAATACACATGATAATCTCAACTGGTAGTAAGTGTCTTATAAACTAATTTACCTGAATTCCTTTAAGTCCACATAAGAAATAGTTGTGCCACAAAGCCTTGGTTTTATCAATCTGAATGTTATTAGCACTAGTACTGAAGTCCCTGCGAAGACAAAAGACACCATTAATTTAAAATCTGTAGGCCTTGAGCTGCAAAATCAATGGCTGACTGCTGCCATCTTGTGCCAACACAGTGATACTGACTCTCCTTTCCCATTTATGTTCAAACTGTGTCTACAGCAAAACATCTCCAGCTGCTAAGAGTTAAGAGAGGAAGTTGTAGTGGCCTTAATGACTAAACTACCTCCAACTGACCCTTTTTATTTCCTGAAACAGAGAGGAAACAATATATTTTAGAGTAATCTACAACTATTTTCTCTTTCATGTTGGTCCTTGTTAAACTGGTGTAAACCACATGAATGCTTATCCTCTGGGCCTGCTGTTTGGCACACCCTCAAACTGAAACAGGAGTACTCAAAGCCATCTCTGCCACCCATCCAATTTTACCATCTGCACAATTTAAGAAAAAAACAAACAAAATAATGATTCTGATGCATAATCAATTTAACAAAATAAGATTCCATGAGTCTATACTAATGTAAGTTAACAAATGAATAAAAAGCTAAATGAAGAGAAAGGAAAAACTCTCTATTATGGTAAAATGCCAACTAATAGATATAGAAGAAATGATGTGACTAGAAAAGTCACCACACGGTAAACTTTATGATAATTTGTTTCAAGAAACAATTATCAATGGATGCTAAACTTAAGACAGCAAAAATGTGATGAAAAGTAAGATATTTACAGTATTTCCCCACCAGACACTTATGAACTACAATGGAAAAACATAGTATCTGGGCTGGGTGTTAACAGCTCACACCTCTAATCTCAGCACTTTGGGAGGCCGAGGCAGGCGGATCATGAGGTCAGGAGTTCAAGATAAGCCTGGCCAATATGGTGGAATTCATCTCTACTAAAAATATAAAAATTAGCCAGGTGTGGTGGCACGTGCCTGTAGTCCCAGTTACTTGGGAGGCTGAGGCAGAAGAATTGCTTGAACCCGGGAGGTGAAGGTTGCAGTGAGCTGAGATCATGCCACTGCACTCCAACCTGGGTGACAGAGCGAGATTCCATCTCAAAAAAAAAAAAAAAGTATCTGATATGGTTTGGCTGTGTCCCCACTCAAGTCACATCTTGAATTGTAGCTCCCACAATTCTCACATGTTGTGGGAGGGACCCAATGGTAGGTAACTGAATCATGGGGGTGGGTCTTTCTTGTGCTTTTGTCATGATAGTGAATAAGTCTCATGAGATCTGATGGTTTTACAAACAGGAGTTCCCCTGCACATGCTCTCTTTGCCTGCTGCCATGTAAGATGTGACTTTGCTCTTCATTTGCCTTCTGCCATGATTGTGAGGCTTCCCCTGCCATATGGAACTGTGAGTCAATTAAACCTCTTTCCTTCATAAATTACCCAGTCTTGGGTTTGTCTTTATTAACAGCATGAAAATGGACTAATATAGTATCTTTATGGTAGAAAGATCTGGCAGATGGCACCTTAATCAAATGATCAAAATTAACACCACCAGTAAAGGGATGTTTTGTGCTTCCTTGATACAATGTACTAGGCATACATCCATGGAATGTGGGATTTCCTTATGCAAGTCTTGTGACTTCTTTGTAAGTCAAAAAAATACTTCAAAATGAAAAATAGGCAGATAAATAAATAGGCTCCTATAATCAGTCAAAGAACAATGTATGTGAAATGGGAGAATCAATTAAAGAGGAGGAAATGAGGTAAAATTCCCCATATTGACTAAGTGCTCTAATATAATTAACTAAATATCTACTATATGCCAGTCATTGTAATAGACACCTTCCATGGATTATTTTAACTCAACAACATGGATACATTATCTCTTTCAAAATATATTAAGTGACTAATCACTTAAGCATACAAAGCATGCATGGGAATATAAAGGTAAAAGGCAGAAGGCTTGCCTTTTAAAAGTTCACAATCTAGCCAAGATGATATGAACATAAATAACTACCAGACAGTAATGGCATGTGATAATAATACGGGGTAGGGTATGTGGCTGAGAGAGTATTATTTCTAAAAGTCCGCGTTTGATAGAGAGAGGATGTCTTCCTGGAGGCTCAGAGAGGATTAGTTGCTTTCCAAAAATGCAGTCTGACATCAGCTCATCACAATTTTACTCTACTGTCACTCACAGAAGTTAAAATATGTTGCTCACAGTCAATAAGAGGTCACAGATTTTGAAAGCAGATAAAGTTATGTTAGCATATCTGACAGGTTCTATTCCTAGTTAAGAGGACATCTTGAAAGTCACTAAGAAAAGAAAACCAGAAAGAGATTCTGATGGTGAAATATGAACAGAGGGGGTAGGCAGACATGAGGAGAAAAAGAGGAAAGTTCAAATATGTAGGAAGCTACATGAGCCACATTCCAGAAAGAACTATGATATAATTTGGATTTGCATCCCTGCCCAAATCTCATGCCAAGTTGTAATCCCCAGTGTTGGAGGTGGGACCTGGTGGGAGGTGATTGGATCATGGGGGTGGATTTCCCCCTTTGGTATTGTTTTCATGATAGAGCTCTCACTAGATCTGGTTGTTTAAAAAGTGTGTGGCACTTCCCACCTCTCTCTCTTCCTCCTGGCTCTGGCCATGTAGACATGCCTGCTTTCCCTTTGCCTTCCACCATGCTTGTAAGTTTCCTGAGGCCTCCCTAGCCATGCTTCCTGTACAGCCTGTAGAACTGTGAGCCAATTAAACCTCTTTTCTTTATAAATTACCCAGTCTCAGGTATTTCTTTATAGCAGTGCAAGAATGAACTAATATGGAAAATTGGTAACAAGGAAAGGGGCATTGGTACAAAGATACCTGAAAATGTGAATTTGGGTGTGGAACTGGGTAACAGGTAGAGGTTGGACCAATTTGGAGGGCTCAGAAAAAGACAGGAAGATGAGGAAAATTTGTAACTTCCTAGAGACGTTGAATGGTTGTTTCCAAAATGCTGATAGTGATACGGACAATGAACTCCCAGCTAAGGTCTCAGATGAAAATGAGGAACTTCTTGGGAACTAATGTAAAGGTCATTTTGTTATGCATTAGCAAAGAGCCTGGAGGCATTGTGCCCCTGCTCTAGGGATATGTAGAACTTTGAACTTGAGAATGATGATTTAGGATATCTGGCAGAAGAAATTTCTAAGCAGCAAAGCATTCAAGATACAGCCTGCTGCTTCTAACAACCTATGTTCATATGCATGAGCAAAGAAATGACCTGAAACTGAAACTTATATTTAAAGGGGAAGCAAAGTGTACGAGTTTGAAAAATTTGAAGCCTGGCCATGTGGTAGAAAAGAAAAGGTCTTTTTGGAGGAGTTCAAGCCAGCTACAGAAATTTGCATAAGTAAAGAACAGTCAAATGCTGATAGCCAAGACAAAGGGGAAAAGACCTCCAAGGCATTTCAGAAACCTTTGCAGCAGCCCCTTCCATCACAGCCATGGAGGTCTAACAAGGAAGAATGGTTTCATGAACAGGGACCAGGCTCCCACTGCCCTGCACAGCCTCAAGACACTGCTCCCCACATCCTGGCCTCTCCGCCTCCAGGGGTGGCTAAAAGGACTCCAGATACATCTCAGGCTGCTGCTTCAGGGGGTGCAAGCCATAAAACTTGGTGCTTCCACGAGGTGTTAAGCCTGCCAATGTTCAGAGTGCAAGAGTTAAGACTTGGGGAGCCTCTGCCTAGATTTCAGAGGATGTGTAGAAAAGCCTAAATGTCCAGGCAGAAGCCTGCTGCGGGAGCAGAGCCCTCATGGAGAATCTCTATCTCTACTAGGGCAGCATGGAAGGGAAATCTGGGGTTGGATCCCCCACACAGAGTCCCCACTGGGGCACTACCCAGTGCAGCTGTGAGAAGAGGGCCATCGTCTTTGAGACTGCAGAATGGTAGATCAACCCAGCAGCTTGCACCATGCACATGTAAAAGTCACATGTGCTTGAACACCAGCCCATGAAAGCAGCCTCAGGGACTCTACTTTGCAAAGCCTCAGGGGTGGAGTTTCCAAAGGCCTTAGGAGCCCACCCCTTGCCCCAGTGTGCCCTGGAAGGGAGACGTGGGGTCAAAGGAGATTATTTGGAGCTTTAAGATGTAATGACTCCCTTGTTGGGTTTTGAACTTACATAGGGCCTATAGCCCCTTTCTTTTGGCTAATTTCTCCCTTTTGGAAAAGAAGTATTTACCCAGTGCTTGTACCCTCATTGTATGTTGGAAGTAATAACTAACCCATTTTTTATTTTACAGGCTTATAGGCAGAAGGGACTTGCCTTGTCTCAGATAAGACTTTGGACTGTGGACTTGTGAGTTAATGCTGGAATGAGTTAAGACTCTGAGGACTGTTGAGAAGGGATGACTGAATTTTGGAATGTGAGGACACAAGACTTGGGAGGGGCCAGGGACAGAATAAAATGGTTTGGATTTGTGTCCCTGCCCAAATCTCATGTCAAATTATAATCCCCAGTTTTGGAAGTGGGGCCTAGTATAAAATGATTGGATTACAGAGGTGGATTTCCCCCTTTGGAACTCTTCTCATGATACAGTTCTCACTTGACTTGGTTGTGTAAAAAGTGTGTAGCTGCCCCCAGCCCTCTTCCTCCTGCTCCACTCATGTAAGACATGCCTGCTTCTTCTTTGCTTTCCACCATGTTTGTAAGTTGCCTGAGGCCTCCCCAGCCGTGCTTCCTGTACATCCTACAGAGAATCATGGGCCAATTATACCTCTTTTATTTATAAAATTACCCAATCTCAGGTATTTATTTATAGCAGTGTGAGAATGGACTAATACAAATTGAAAAGTGCTAGCTCCCACAGAATTAGAAGTATAGCTTAAGTCTGTCAGAAAACAAAACAAAACAAAACAAAAACTGCATGTTGATTAGTTAATGATCTTTGCTCTTTCCCACATCCCTGTCTCACCTCTCTGCCTAGCCTTTTCCTGAGGTTCAAAACCAGACACTCATTTTCCCACCAATTCTCTACCCTGCATTACATTATCCATTTGCTTTCTCTATCCCCACTTCCATGTTGTAGAATTCTGAGAAAAGAATCCTGAAAATGAGCAGACATGACCCATTATTACATTAATACTTTCCATTTACATATTTTATTCATTTACTTGTTCTTCAAAGAAACATCTGCCCAGTGTCTACCCTGTGTATGTCTGGACCTGGGGTAGGTAGACCATTGCAAGACACCTGTGTGTGTCTGGATCTGGGGTAGACCATTTATAATAAGAGTAGCATCAAAAAAAATATGAAGTTGGAGGCACAGAGGAATGTCTATAGGCATCTGGTACTTGCCTTCTCCACAAAGAAGAACCAAAATAACAAGTTGACAATGATGGTTAGAAAAGATCACGTAAGAGAGAACACTGAATTCAACAAGAAGTGACAGGAAACACCTAAGGCAAGGAAGGAGAGGAAATCAGGGTAGTCTGCTCAGCCAGAATCAGCTGGGAGCCGAGAGAGGCTCTCCAATGTGGGTAAACGGCAAGAGAAACACCCCAAGTGGTCCACATTACTATTAAGGACTCCTGCAATCCTAGCCATAGGACAGCCCCTCAACCCTTGAGGTCCATGCGACTGACAGAGAAACTGCTTGGAGATCACATGATGGCATTGCTCCAAAGAGGAAATTCATGCTGGGTTCCACACATCCCCAAGTCCTAAACAATCTGCACGTCACTATACTGAGATCCCAGACTCTATTAGACTACATCCTGCCATGGGGACCAACAGCTCCTATCTCCACATCCCTGCAACCTCTCCGATATCCCCTACCCACAGACAACATGAGTGCTAACTGCTGTTGTCAGAGCCAAAATGCAAGCCACTGGCAATAACTACAATACTCCCAGCAGTGGGGCTGCTGTGCATTTTCACGAGCCCTAAATACAGACTCCCTTACTCAAAGCAACTGCCATTGCACTGCTGGGGCCAAACCACGAGCCACTGGCAGACCCCTGGTATTCGCAGCAGCAGAGCCACCATGCACTTTCATGTGCCCCGAGGAAAGACTACCCCACCTGCAGCCACCACCTGGATGCTCCCCAGCCAGTTGTCTATGACTGCTGCCAGTGAAAGCAACCCCACTCTCCCCAGCAGCTGGGCCACAGCACAGCCACTGCCACTACCACCTGAGCATTCCACTAGGTGGCTTGGTTCACTCTACTCCTGCCTACCACTTGCATACACCACCAGGAGGCCTGAGGATAGGCCCGCCCTGCCAGACTCCATGCCTATGTCTAAGCATACCATCCAGGGTGCTAAGAATGGCTATGTCCAATCTACCACCATTGGCACCTGAACACTCTCCCAGAGACCTAAAGATGAGCCCACCCAACCTACTACTACTACCACAGCTAGCTTCCACCTGCATGCAACACCTGTGGCACTGAGGACCAACTCACCCAGCCTAACATAGCCACCAACAACAATGCAGAATGCTTGGGAGCCAGAGGGTTGTTCTACCACTGCTACTGCCATCACACAGGTGACACTAACTACCCAGGGGTCCAAGGACCCAGCCACTCACCCAGCTCACTGCTACAATTGCCAGGATCCACAGTCTCCAACAACAACCATGCCCTAAGTCACTGAGGAAATCAGAGACCACTGACACTGTTTATGGCCAAAAGAATTATACAGAGACTACAATACTACAAGTGCCAAGAATCAATGCCAACATGCCAACCCAACCAATACCACAGGTACATCTTTGAGAAGAAGTCATTCTCTATAAAAGCAAATTCAAAAACTTGGAAGAAGCAAAATCATTCACCAGCAACAGATTCCAATGACAAAGAAATTTATTAAATTCCAGAAATAGAATTCAAAGTAATGACATTTAAAAAGCTCAGTAAAGCCAGGTGTAGTGGTTCATACCTGTAATCCCAGCACTTTGGGAGGCTGAAGCAGGCAGATCACTTAAGGTCAGGAGTTTGAGACCAGCCCAGCCAACATGGTGAAACACTATCTCTACTAAAAATGCAAAACTTAGCCAGGTGTGGTGGTGAGTGCCTGTAATCCCAGCTACTCGGGAGGCTGAGGCATGAGAATCACTTGAACCCAGGATGCAGAGGCTGTAGTGAAGCAACATCATGCCACTGCACTCCAACCTGGGCAACAGATTGAGACTCCATCTCAAAAAAAAAAAAAAAAAAAAAAAAATCAGTGAAAGACAGGAGAACACAGATACAAAGAGATCGGAAAAAAAAATCCAGAATATGAAAAAGAAATTTAACAAATGGATATCATAAACAAAAATCTTGGAACAGAACAATTCACTCAATGAAATAAAACATACATTGGAAAGCTTCAACAATAAACTAATCGAGCAGAAGAAAGAATTTCAGTATCTGAAGATAACTCTTTTGAAATAACACAGTCAGACAAATATAAGGAAAAAAGGATAAGACAGAATGAAAAAACCTTATGTAACTTATGAAGCATCATTAAGCAACCAAATATTTGAACTTTTGGTGTCCCAGAAAGAAAACCAAAAGGATAGAAAACCTACTTAACAAAATAATAGCTGAAAACTTCCCCAGTCCAGTAACAGATTTACATATTCTGATACAGGAAGCTCAGAGATCCCCAAACAAATACGACTTTAAAAGGTCTTCTCCATGGCACATTATAGTAACATGGTCAAAAGTCAAAGACAACAAGATAATTCTTAAAACAGCAAAAGAAAAGCATCTAGACACTTATAAAGGAGCCCCACCAAAACAACAGTGGATTTCTCAGCAGAAACCATACAGGCCCTGAGAAAATGGGATGATATATTCAAAGTGTAGATAGATAAAGACTGGTAGCCAAGGATACTATACTCAACAAAATCATCCTTCATAAATTAAGAACTGAAGTCTTTCCCAGAAAAACAAAAGCTGAACGCATTTATCATGAATGGGCTGAACCTACAAGCAATGCTTAAGGGAGTACTATACCTGGAAGCAAAGGGATAATATATACACCAACAGGAAAACACATAAAAGTATAAAGCCCACTGGTAGAGCAAACTCATGAATAAGGAAGAGAAAGGACTCAAATGTTACCACTACAGACCACCACCAAACCACAATAAACAAGAGAGAAATTAAAAAAAAAAAAAAAAAAAAAAAGATACATAAAACAACCAGAAGTCAATCAACAAAATGACAGGAATAAGCCCTCCCATATCAATACAATTATAACATTGAATGTAAACAGATTAAATTTTCCAATTAAAAGATATAAACTAGGATAACTGATTTTAAAACATGACCCTATCTATAATAAGCCCCCTACAAAAATAAAACCTCATTTCATCTGAAAAAAACACATATATATTGAAAGTAAGGGAATGAAAACAATATATTCCATGCAAACAGAAACCAAAAGCAAGCAGGAATAGCCATGCTTGTACCAGATAAAATAGACTTTAAGTCAAAAACAGTAAAAACAGACAAAGGGGTATTATATAATGACAAAGCTATCAAATTAGCAAAGGATATGACAACTCTAGACACATATGCACTCAACATCAGAGCACCCAGATATATAAAGCAAATATTATTACAACTAAAGGGAGAGAGAGATCACAATACAATAATACTTGGGGACTTCAGCAGCCCACTCTCACCATTACAGAGATCATCACAACAGAAAATTGAAAAAGAAACACTGAATTTAGACTGCACTACTGACCAAATAGACCTAACAGAAATTTACAAAACATTTCATCCAGCAGCTACAGAATATACATTCTTCTTACCAGCAGATGAAACATTCTCCAGGATAGACCGTATGTTAGGACACATAACAAGCCTCAACAAATTTTTTAAAATGGAAGTCATGTCAAATATCTTCTTAGATACAACAGAATAAAACTAGACAGTATGTATCAAATATATTCTTAGAACCAATGGATTAAAATTAGATAGTAATAAAAAGAAAACTTGTGATACTGTATAAATACAAGGAAATTTAACAGCACGATTCTGAATGACCACTGGCTCAAGGAAAAAATTAATACATAAATCAAAAAGCTTATTCAAATACATGAGAACTGAAACACAACATACCAAAATCTATGGAATATACTAAAAACAATGCTAACAGAGAAAATCATAGCAATGAATGCCTACATCTAAAAAGAAAGAATTCAAATAAGCAACCTAATGATGCATCTCAGGAAATTAGAAAAGCAATAAAAATCTAAACTCAAAAATAGTAGAAGGAAAGAAATAATGAAGATCAGAATAGAACTAAATAAAGTAGCTACTAAAAAAAAACACAAAGGGTTAAAGTTTTTGGAGGGATAGCAGACAAGGTGGCTGACTAGACACAGCCAGGAAGCACCACTCCCACTGCGAGACTAAATATTAAGTAAACTAACACACTTTGAGCAAATCTTAGAAAGAAAACACCAAGAGTAGATAGAGAAGCAACACAGACACTGAGGCTGACAAGAGAAGAAGCTGGGACCTTGTGTGGGGTTGCTAAATGCTAGGGCTCATTCTCAGCCCTGAAAGCCTCCTAAGAGAGGGGTTACCGAAGGGATGGTGGGCCAATCCACTCTTGCTGCAGATCTCCAATCCTAAGTACAAGAGATCCTATGACCCCCATAAACATTCAAACTGGCAAGGGGATCTGCCTGCAGAGTAGGCAGAAAAAGTACTCCAGCCTATATGGAATGGAGGTTTGGCACACATGGCAGCTGCAGCAGAATACAACCATAGGTGCCCATCCCCCAGGGCTCCCCTTCTTCCCTGAGTAACTCTAACCCCAGCTGACTACTGGGTCAAGAGAACAAGGCTGACTTTCCAGTGGGAACAGGGCATGTCTGTTCTGTAGGCACTCCTGTCCACCGGCCCATTCCAAGGCCTCTGTGCAGCAGCTCTAACAGGAGCATGTGTACAGTACAGCCTCCACTGCCCAGTACGGGTGCTTTACCAAAAGGCCAGCCTGAGTACTTTCTCAGAGGTCTGGAAGCACTTGGAATCCCCCAGCACAGCTGGTGCTGTGCCAAAGTGAGCCAAGAGATGGAGCTGTGGGCTAGTCCCAATGGCTCAGGGCCTGAGAATCATGAGCCAGGATCTGTAGCCAGTGCTAGAGCAGAGAAGGAGTCCACAGGCTCAGAAGACAGAGAGGAGTGAGACACACAGGCTTGTCAGCCAGCACCAGAGAAGGGCATCTCTCCCTCTACAGCAGCAGTCCCCAACCTTTTTAGCATAGGGACCAGTTTTGTAGGAGGCAATTTTTCCATGGATAGTGTATATTGGGGAGGAGGGGATGGTTTCAGGTTGAAACTGTTCTACCTCAGATCATCAGGCATTGGATTATGATAAGGAGCATGCAACCTAGATCCCTCCCACATGCAGTCCACAATAGGGTTCATGCTTCTGTGAGAGTCTAATGCCGCTGCTGATCTAACGGGAGACAGAGCTCAGGTGGTAGTAATGCCCCCTCGCCCACTACTCACCTCCTACTGTGTGGCCCAGCTCTGAACAGGCCAGGGAGCAGTAACAGGGACTGGGGAACCCTGCTCTACAGGACCAGTCCAAGAATAGTGTGGCCTATCTGCAGGTCACAGCCTCTGCCTGAGGGAGCCCTGCAGCCCAGAAGACCTAATAAAGAAAAGACAGGATCAGTGCCAGTGATCAGAGGGAGCTTCCTCAAAGCTCAGGAACAGACCTGGTGAGAGGGTCATCTGGCTCCCCCTACCCCACTATGGAGCACTACTGCAAATGCACTAAAATACAAAAAAAGCTGTGCAGCTTATTAAGAGCCTATCTGCTGGCCACCACTCTTAAGCACCATTTACTGGATCACAGCCCAAATTACAACACCAAAAGTAATCTGCCAATATACATCACTTGTGAAACTGGGGGCAAGAATCCAGCCACAAATAAAGATCCTGTACAAAGCCTTGGCCCTCTGAAAGCAACCAGAAATGAAGCCAATTGACTATCCTCAATTTAAACCACAGCTAAAAGAACACCAGTTCTCTCAGAGGAGAATCAGTGAAAAAACTAAAGGAAAAGGAAAAAAGTTGGAGTTATCACATTACCCAACTTCAAATTACACTACACGGCTATAGTAACCAAAACAGCATAATATTGGTACAAAAACAGATACATAGACATAGACTTATAGAACAGAATAGAAAACCCAGAAATAAAGCTGAACACCTACATCCATCTGATCTTCCATAAAGTCAACAAAAATAAGCAATGAAGGAAGGGCTCCCTATTCAATAAACGGTGCTGGTATAACTGGTTAGTCATATGTAGTAGAATGAAACTGGACCCCTATCTTTCAGCATACACAAAAATTTATTCAAGATGGATGAACGATTTAAATATAAGACCTCAAGCTGTACGAATCTTAGAAGAAAACCTAGGAAATGGTTAGAATATGGCAAAGATTTTATGGCTAACTCTCCAAAAGCAACTGTGACAAAAACAAAAATTGACAAGTGAGACCTAATTAAAGAGCTTCTGCACAGCGAAAGAAACTATCAACAGAGTAAACAGATAATTCACAAAATGAGAGAAAATATTCACAAACTATGCATCCGACAAAGGTCTAATATCCAGAATCTGTAAAAAAAAAAAATGTAAACAAATCAACAAGCAAAAAACAAATAATCCCATTAAAAAATGGGCAAAGTATATGAACAAACACTTCTCAAAGGAAGACATACAAATGTAAATCAAAACCACAATGAGATACCATCTCACTCCAGTCAGAATGGCTATTATGTAAATGTCAACAAGAAACAGATGCTGGCAAGGCTGTGTAGAAAAATGAATGCTTATACACTGTTGGTGGGCGTGTAAATTAGTTCAGCCACTGTGGAAAGCATTTTGGAGTTTCCTCAAAGAACTTAAAACAGAACTATCATTTAACCCAGCAATCCCATTACTGGGTATATACCCATAGGAAAATAAATTATTCTTAAAAAAAAAAAAAAGACACATGGACTCATATGTTCCTTGAAGTACTATTTACCATAGCAAAGACAAGGAATCAACCCAGGTGCCCATCAATGGTGGGCTGGATAAAGAAACTGTGGTATACATACACCAGGGAATACTATGCAGCCATAAAAAGAATGAAATCATATCTTTTGTAGCAACACGGATGCAGCTGGAGGCTATTATCCTAAGCAAATTAACACAGGAGCAGAAAATCAAGTACTGCTGCATGTTCTCACTTATAAGTGGGAGCTAAATATGAGTACACAGGGACATAAAGATGGGAATAATAGACACTGAGGACTAGAATGCGATGGCGAGGGCAGTAGGGAGGAAGGAAGTGTGGGCTGAAAAACTGCCTATTCTATGCTAACTACCTGGGTGATGGGATCATCTGTACCCCAAACATCTCCATTACAAAATATACCCAAGTAACAAACCTGCACATGTAACCCCTGAATCTGAAATAAAAGTTGAAATTATTTTATTGAAAAAATACAAAGAATCAAGAAAATGGAAAGTTGATTATTTGAAAAGAAGCAAAAAGTTAATGAACTGCTAGCCAGATTAATCATGAAAACAAGTGAGAAGACCCAAATAAACAAAATCAGAATCCAAAAAGGAACATTACAACTGATACTATGGAAATACAAAAGCTTATCAGACACTGTTATGAATAACTGTACATACACAAACAAACCAGAAAACCTAAAGGAAATTGATAAATTCCTAAACACACAACATACCAAGATTAAATCAGGAAGAAACAAAAAACATAAACAGACTAGTGACAAGTACCAAGATTGAAATAGTAAAATGAAAAGGCTTCCAACAAAGAAAAGCCCAAGACTGGACAGCTTCACTGAAAAATTCTACCAAACTTACAAAGCACAAACACCAATCCTCTTCAAACAATTCCAATAAATTGAAGAGAAGGGAATTAACCTAGTCCCAAAAGGCAAGCATCATTCTGATACTAAAATCAGACAAAGGTGTAACAAAAACCAAAACTGCAGACCAAGATCCCTATGTAAAAATATGTAAAAATCTTCAACAAAATTGCAGCAAACTGAATCCAACAGAACATCAAAAATACAAAACACCATGATCAAGTGGGATTTATCCAGGGACGCAAGGATTGTTCAAGAAACACAAATCACTAAATGTGACACAACACATCAGTAGAATAAAGGACAAAAACCATACAATCATCTCAATAGACATAGAGAAAGCATGTAATAAAATTCAATATCCTTTCACGATAAAAACTCTCAATTATCAGGCATAAAATAAATATACCACAACACAATAAAGGTCTCATATGACAAACCCACAGCTAACATCATATCAAATAAAGAAAAGCTGAAGCCTTTCCTGTAAAACCTGGAACCCAGCAAAGATGCCCAAAATCACTACTCCTAGTCAAAATAATACTGGAAATCTTAGCCAGAGTAATCAGGCAAGAATAAAAATAGAAGGATCCAAGTTGAAAAGGAGGAAGTTACATTGTCCCGTTTCATAGGTGACATGATTTTATATCCAGAAGAAGCTGAAGACTCTAAAAAAAACTCTTACATCTGATAAACAAATTCAGTAAAGTTGCAGTATAAAAAACCAATATACAAAAATTTGCAGCATTTCAATACGCCAATAATGAACTAGCTAAGAAAGAAATTAAGCCAGAAATCCTGTTTACAATAGCTCCAAAAAAAAAAAAAAAAATCCTAAGAATAAGTTTAACCAAGGAGATGAAAGATCTCTAAGGAAAACTAGAAAACACTGATGAATGAAATTGAAGACACAAATGAAGACATCCCATGTTCATGGACTGAAAAAATTAATATTGTTAAAATGAACATACTGCCAAAGCAATCTGCAGATTGAATGCAATCCTTATGAAAATACTCCTGTCATTTTCACAAAAATAGAAAAAAATCCTAAAATATGTATAAAACCAAACAAAAAGAGCCCAAATAGCCAAAGCACTCCTGAGCAAAAAGAACAAAGCAAGAGGCATCACACTATCTGACCTCAAAATATATTACAAGGCTATAAAAACCAAAACAGCAAGGTATTAGTATCAAAACAGACACAAATACTAATGGGATAGAAGAGAGAACCCAGAAATACATCCATGTATGTACAGAAAACTCATTTTCTTTTTTTTTTTTTTTTTCTGAGACAGAGTTTTTTGCTCTTGTTGCCCAGGCTAGAGTGCAGTGGCATGATCTCGGCTCACTGCAACCTCCGCCTCCTGGGTTCAAGCAATTCTCCTGCTTCAGCCTCCTGAGTAGTTGGGATTAGAGGCGTGCACTACCACACCCAGCTAATTTTTTGTATTTTTAATAGAGACAGGGGTTCATCATGTTGGCCAGACTGGTCTCGAACTCTTGACCTCAGGTGATCTGCCCACCTTGGCCTCCCAAAGTGCAGGGATTACAGGCATGAGCCACCATGCCTGGACAGCAAACTCATTTTCAACAAAGGTATCGAGAAAATACATTCAGGAAAGAAAACCCTCTTGAATAAATGGCGCTGGGAAAACTCAATGCCCATACACAGAAGAATGAATTGAACCCCTATTTCTCACCATATACAAAATTCAATCCAAGATAGGTTAAAGACTTAAACATAACACCTACAACTATAAAACTACTAGAAAGAAATATAGGGGAAACACTTCAGGATGTAGCCAAAGATTTTATGGCTAAGTTCTCAAAAGTACAGAAAACAAAACAAAAATAAATAAATAAAACTATTTTAAACTAAAAAGCTTCTGCCCACATAGGAAGCAATCAACAGAGTGGGGAGACAACCTGTTGAATGGGAGAAAATATTTGCAAACTATTCATCCAACAAGGAACTAATATCCAGAATACACAAGGAACTCAAAACACTCGATAGTAAAAACTAATAATAATCCCACTTAAAGGTGGACAAATGACAATGAAGAGACATTTTTCCAAAGACATCCATACAAACAGCAGATGGGTATATGAAAAACTGCTTACCATCACTAATCATCAGCAAAATGGAAATCAAAACCACAATGAGACATCATCTTACCCAAGTTAGAATGGCTATTACTAATAAGACAAAAGATAACAGATGCTGATAAGGACACAGAAAAAAGAGAACACTTATACAATGTTGGTGGGAATGTAAATTAGTGCAGCCATTACAGAAAACAGTAGGGAGATTTCTCAGAGCACTAAAAACACAACTACCATATGATCCAGCAACCGTAATACTGCGTATTTATCCAAAGGAAAAGAAATCAGTGTATCAGGAGGATACCTGCACTCGATGTTTATTCCAGTACCATTCACAATAGCAAAGATAGGGAATCAACCTAAGTGCCCATCAAAAGATGAATAAATAAAGAAAATGTATATATACGCAATGGAATACTATTCAGCCATAAAAAAATAAAATAAAATAAAATCATGGCATTTGGAGCAATGTGGATGGAATAAAGCCAGGTACAGAAAAAACAAACATCAGATATTCTCACTCATATGTGGGAACTTAAAAAATTGATCTCATGAAGGAACAGGGTAGAATGACAGATAGTAGAGGTGAGGAAGGGTCAGTGAATGGGGGATAAAAAGAAGTTGGCAAATAGATAAAAACATAAGGTTAGATAGAAGGAATAAGTTCTAATGGTCTATAGCAGAGTAGGGTGACTGTAGTTAACAACCATGTATTGTGTATTTCAAAATAGCTAGAAGAGAGGACCTGTAATGTCCCAATACAGAAATGACAGAGCAAGACTCTGTCTCAAAAAATAAAAAATAAAAAAGGCTTATATCTATAAGAAACTCAAAAATAGGAAAATGATTTGAAAAGACCCTTCAACAAAGAATACATCTAGGTAGCAAATAAGTAGATGAAAAGATGTTCAACATCATTAGTCAGAGAAATTTAAAAACTTGAAATATACTACTACACGTTTAGGAGAATAGCTAAAATTTTAAAACATGCTGGTAACACCACTGGTGAGAATGTAAAATTATACAACTTTGGCAAGCAGAAAATTTCTTTTTTTTTTTTTTTTTTTTCTGAAACAAGAGTCTCACTCTGTCACCCTGGCTGGAGTGCAGTGGCGCAGTCTTGGCTCACTGCAACCTCCACCTCCCAGGTTCAAGCAATTCTCCTTCCTCAGCCGCCTGAGTAGCTGGGATTACAGGTGCATGCCACAATGCCCAGCTAAGCTTTTTGTCTTTTTAGTGGAGACAGGCTTTCACCATGCTGCCAAGGGTGGTCTAGAACTCGCAGGCTCAAGCAATCCACCCACCTCAGCCTCCCAAAATGCTGGGATTACAGGCGTGAACCACTGTGCCCAGCCAGAAAATTTCTTTAAAAGGCTATATTAGTTCGTTTTCATGCTGTTGATAAAGACATACCTGAGACTGAGCAATTTACAAAAGCGAGAGCTTTAATGGACTTACAGTTCCACATGGCTGCGGGAGCCTCACAATCATGGCAGAAGGCAAGGAGGAGCAAGTCACGTCCTATATGGATGATGGCAGGCAAAAAGAGAGCTTGTGCAGGGAAACTTCCATTTTTAAAACCATCAGATCTCATGAGACTTATTCATTATCACAAGAACAGCATGGGAAAGACCTGCCCCCATGATTCAATTACCTTCCATGACGTTCCTCCCAGGACACGTGGGAATTGTGGGAGTTAAAATTCAAGATGAGATTTGGGTGGGGACACCACCAAACCATATCAAAGGCAAACCAGGACGGATGCAGTGGCTCAAACCTGTAATCCCAGCACTTTGGGAGGCTGACTTGAGCCTCCCAAGGCTGGATCAGATGGATCACTTGAGGTCAGTAGTTCAAGACCAGCCTGGTCAACATGGTGAAATCCTGTCTCCACCAAAAAATACAAAAATTAGCCAGGTGTGATGGTATCTGTCTGTAGTCCCAGCTACTCAGGAGACTGAAGCGGGAGAATCTCTTGAACCCAGGAGGCAAAGGTTGAGTTGAGCCGAGATCACCCCACTACACTCCAGGCTGAGCAACAGGGTGAGACCCTGTCTCAATAAATAAATAAATGGCAAACCAGACACTCCAATCTTAGGTATTTACCCAACAGAAATGAAACATGCCCACACATACATTTGTACATAAATATTTGTAGCAGTATTATTCATACAGGCAAAAACTGGGAATGATCTAAATGTCCATTATCGGTAAATAGATAAACAAATTAAGATATACCTACACAATGAATGCTAAAACAAATGGACAATTCTAGGACACATACTACATGCTTCCTAGGGGTCCTAGCAGATTCAAGCCTCCTGCCTCTAGCAGGGACTATATATCTTGATAATTCACCTCTAATTGCCCAACTCATTCTTCATGATCTTTCCTACTGCTCCTGGGACCATTTCTCAAATATACTACCTGCATCCAGGTCTGTCTCAGGATCTACTTTTGTGAAAAACGAAACTGAAACCACACATTCATTATTGTGGGAATGATTAAGTAAATTTTACTAAATCAAGATGACAAAATATTATGCACCGGTTTTTCAATGTTCATAAACAATGACAGGAAAATATGTTTGAGATAATGTGAGCTTTTCAAGGGTCCAAAATACACACAAGATATATCATCAGACATGTGAAATGAAAAGGAAAAAAGATCTCCTACAATAAGTTCTATATAAAAGTAAAATCTTCTACATCTTGCACAAGCTGGTATAGAGTCTTATCAAAAATATTTTCTGAATAAATGAATGTTATTGCAGATAAACTAACCAATGAACAAGCCAAACATATAATATGCCAAACATAAGCCAAAATCTTTTTCTGTATTATCAAGTCAAATCCATTATAATACATTAAAAGCAAGTAGAGTTTATCCCAGAAATGCAAAAAGGGCTCAACATTAAAAACTTCATCAGACTAATTCACCGTATTTTTAAAAAACTGATCTTCAATACTAAATAGACATTTAATTAAATTCAATATCCATTAGTAAACTTTTTTAATCTTAGCAAACTAAGATTTTTTTTTAAAGACTTTGTTAACTTGATAAAGCATATGTACTAGAAACTTACCTTTATTAGGCATCAGACTCTGTTTTATATGCTAGGGCATTGAAGAAGAGAGGCAACAGTGCCCGAAGTCACAGAGTTTACAGTCTACTGGGTGACACAGGTAAATAAACAGATAATAATAATACAGCATAGTAAGATGCTATGACAAGATACTTAGAAGCTGCCATAGTAACATAGGAAAACATCAGACCTTACTTTGCTGGAGATAATTAGATCAATAGATGATAAGTACCTATCGCACAAGGACAGAGTTATTTATCTTTGTAGTACCTGGTATCTAAGACTATGTCTATCACATGGTAAGTCTTTGGTAAATATTCCTTAAATTAATTGACAAATGAACAAAACGAACAAACAATAAATAATGGTCTTAGAATTTTTCTAATGTCAGGTACAAAATATCAACAAATTAAATGACTTGTTATAAATCTGATGTCTCCTAAAGAGTTCATTTGGGTACAAACAGAACCATACATACACACAAATTAGCAATTTTAAATACTCACGGATACAAGGGATTTGTATTGGCCAGTTGGAGAGTATATGTTTTCACAGGTTCTACAGCTATTAGGACATCTTGTTCTATAGCCATAGGAAGAACAGAATATCCACAGTAATCTATATGCTCTCCTAGAAAAAAGAGAAAGCTTTTTTAATCATTGCTAATATATAAAACAAAAGCACCTCAAGAAAGTTTACATACGGGAAAAAACTGACCATGAGTCAGGTTTTAACAGTAAATAAAAATAAAGGAAAGCAGAGCAAGATGGCCAAATAGAATCCTTCCATGATCTTACACCAAATTGAACAACTATCTATGCAATAAACACCTTCATAAGAACCCAGAAAATTCAGGTGAGTACCTGAAAATCACAGTACCTGGTTTTCACATAACATCAGGGATAGAGAAATTGAAGAGCACAGGAAAGACAGTCTTGCATTGCCTACAGGATCCCTCCCAGTATGGGGAGAGAAAAACTGTTTGGGGGAGGGAGGGTGAAGTGAGTGTGGGTCTTTGCACTGGAACTCAGTGCTGCCATGTTACAGCAAAACACAAAACAGAGAAGAATTCTGCTAGCATCCAAGGAGGGGCATTTAGATCAGCCCTGGGCAAGACAGAATTCTGTCTCAGCAGGAAGAACCTGAGTCCCAACTGACCTCACCTCTGGCTAACTAAAGTGGCCTCGTGCCCAGAATAAGCTTAATTGGCTGTCAGGCCACAAGTACTGCAGTCCTCGGGCAAGCCCTGGTACTGTGCTGGATTTCGAGGCAGTAGACTTGGGATGTGTGACCAAGTGTGACACCAGCTGTGGCAGCCAGGGGAGTGGCTGGATCACACTGCATCCAACTCCAGGAAGTACAGCTTGGGGAGAGACTCCTTTAGCTTAAGGAAAGAAGTGGGAAGAGTACAGAAGACTGTCTTGCAATTTGGGTACCAGCTCAGCCAAAGTAAAGCACCAAGGAGATTCCTGAAGCTGTCAATTCCAGGACTTAGTTCCTGAAGGGGATTTCTAGACCCACCCTCATTCAAAGGGAATCCACTGCCCTGAAGAGAAGGACCCAGTATTGGCAGGGTTCACTTGATCACTAAAGAGCCCTTGGGCCTTGAATAAACATCAGCAGTAACCGGGCAAGATCCAGTATTGTACAGGCTTCAGGTGTGACCCAGCACAGTGCCAGCTGTGGAAGCCACAGAAGTGCTCTAGGCAGCCCAGTACAGAGACTACTTCTGATTGGAAGGAGTAAAAGGAAGACATCAAGAGGACTTTGCCTGACAACCCAGGGAATTCTCCTTTACCTTACCCAAACTCGTCAAGGCAGCACCTCTAGATGTCAGCAAGAACTGCAGTATTCCTGGGCTTAGAGCACCTCCTTTATGCCCGTAAGGACCACATTCTTAGAGCACAACACTCAACCCCATTTGAATACATGAAAAGTCTTCTCAAGAATGAAGGGTACAAACAAGCCCAGACTACACAGACAAATTATTACCTAATTTGTTAATGCCCATAAGTGATGAATGTCCACAAGCATCAAGAGTATCCAGGAAAATATGACCTCATTAAATGAACTACAGAAGACACCAGTGACCAATCCCAGAAAGACGAAGATATATGTCCTTTCAGACAGAGAATTCAAAAGAGCTGTCTTGAGGAAGCTCAACAAACTTAAAAGATAACACAGGGAAGAAATTCATTATTCTACCAGAGAAATTTAACAAAGAGATTAAAATAGCTTTTGAAATTTCAAACAGAAGTTCTGCAGCTGAAAAATTCAACTGACAAACTCAAAAATGTCTCAGTCTCTCAACAGCAGAATCAATCAAGAAAAAGAAATAATTAGTGAACCTGAAGACAGGCTATATAAAAATACACAGTCAGAGGAGAGAAAAGAAAAACAATTTAAAAAGAATGAAGCTTCTCTACAAGATCTAGAAAATAGCCTCAAAGGGGCAAATCTAAGAGTTAATGGCTTTAAAGAAGATGTAGAGATAGAGAGGTAGGGTAGGAAGTTCATTCAGTGAAATACTGATAGAAAACTTTCCAAACCTAGGAAAAGATATGAATATTAAGGTATTAGAAGATCACACAACACCAAAATGATTCAACCCAAATAAGACTAACTCAATTAATATATTAATCAAACTGTCAAAGGTCAAGGATAAATAAAGTATCCTAAAAGCAGAAAAAGAAAAGAAGCAAAGAACATATAAAAAACATATAAAGCAAAGAACATATATAAAGAACATATAAAGAACAATATGTCTGGTAGGAGACAACTCAGCAGGGAACTTAGAGGCCAAGAGAGAGGCAGATGACATAGTCAAAGTGTTTAAGAAAAACAACTTTTGAACTAGAATATTATTTCCAATAAAACTATCCTTCAAACATGAAAGAGAAATACTCTCCCAGACAAACACAGCTGAGGGGTTTCATCAACACCAAACCTGTCTTGCAAAAAATGCTACAGAGAGTTCTTCAATCTGAAAGAAAAGCACATTAATGTAAAAAATATATATCACATGATGGTATAGAACTCAGTGGTAGTGGTAAATGAACAGATGAATACAGAATACTCTAACACTGTAACCATAGTGTTAAAACACTCATATCTTAGTAGGAAGATTAAAAGACAAACCTATCAAAAATAGTAACTGAAACAGCTTTCTGAGCATAAAAAGATATAAATAGAGACAATCAAAAGTGACAAAACAGCCGGGCACGTTGGCTCAAGCCTGTAATCCCAGCACTTTGGGAGGCCAAGGGAGGCAGATCACGAGGTCAGGAGATCCAGACTATCCTGGCTAACATGGTGAAACTCCATCTCTACTAAAAGTACAAAAAAAAAAAAAAAAAAAAAAAGCCGGGCGTGGTGGCAGGTGCCTGTAGTCCCAGCTACTTGGAAGGCTGAGGCAGGAGAATCACTTGAACCTGGGAGGCAGAGATTGCAGTGAGTCGAGATCACGCCACTGTACTCCAGCCTGGGTGACAGAGTGAGACTCCGTCTCAAAAAAAAAGAAGTGACAAAGTGAAGAAATGGGGTGAAGGTGTAGTTTTGGTTTTTTTGTTTGTTTTCTTTTTGCTTATTTCTTTTTTTATTTTCATTGTAGTCAGAATTAATTTGTCATCTGCTTGAAATAATTGGTTATAAGATGTTATTTGCAAGCCTCACAGTAACCACAAAACAAAAACCTATATCGCATACAAAAAAAGTTGGTTTTTTGGGGTTTTTTTTTTTTTTTTGAGACAGAGTCTCGCTCTCTCGCCCAGGCTGGAGTGCAGTCGCGCAATCTCGGCTCACTGCAAGCTCCGCCTTCCAGGTTCATGCCATTCTCTGGCCTCAGCCTCCCGAGTAGGTGGGACTACAGGAGTCCACCACCTCACCTGGCTAAATTTTTTTTTGTATTTTTTAGTACAGATGGGGTTTCACCGTGTTAGCCAGGACGGTCTCAATCTCCTGACCTCGTGATCCGCCCGCCTCCGCCTTCCAAAGTGCTGGGATTACAGGCATGGGGCAATGCGCCCAGCCAAAAAAAGTTTTAAATCATAAATTAAAACTTGTCAGAAAAAGTCACTTTTACACAAAGGAAGACGAGAAGAAAGGAAGAAAGAGAGAACCAACAAAACAACCAGAAAATAAATAACAAAATGGCACTAGTAAGCCTTCTAACTCTAACATTGAATATAAATGGACTAAATTCCCAATAAAAAACAAAGTGGATGAATGGATTAAAAAAACAAAAACAATACGCTAACCTCATCTATAAAGATATGCAGACCAAAAAAAAAAAAAAAGAAAAGAAAAGAAAAGAAAAAGATTCCGGAACACACACCAGGGCCAATTGTGGGGTGCAGGAGAAGGGGAGGGAGAGCATCAGGACACATAGCTAACACACGTGGGGCTTAAAACCTAGATGATGGGTTGACAGGTGCAGCAAACCACCATGGCACACGTATACCTATGTATCAAACCTACACATTCTGCACTTACATCCTGGAACATAAAGTAAAATTTTTTAAAAAAGAAAAAGATAATCCATGCAAATGAAAACCAAACGAGAACAAGAGTAGTTACGCATAAATAAACAGGATTCAAGACAAAAACTATAAAAAGAGACAAAGGTCATTATATAATGTCAAAGGAGTCAATTCAGCAACAGGATATAACAATTGTAAATATATATGCACCCAGTGCTGGAGCACTCAGCTATACAAAACAAGTATTATTAAAACTAAAAAAAGGATAGATGCCTATACAATAATAACTGGGGACTTCAAAACCTCACTTTCAGCCCTGGGGTATTCATCCAGGAGAAAATCAACAAAGAAACATCAGACTTAATCTGTACTATAGAACAAATGGATATTTATAAAACATTTCATTCAACAGCCCCAGAATACACATTCTTCTCATCAGTGCCCGGCATATTCTCCAGGATAGCAGGATAGATCATAAGTTAGACCACAAAACAAGTCTCAAAAAGTTCAAAAAAATTAAAATAACATCAAGTATCTTCTCTGATCATAATGAAATAAAACTAGAAATCAATATAAAGAAAAACTTTGGAAACTAAGCAAACACATGGAAAGCAAAAATATGCTCCTGAATGACCAGTTTGCCAATGAAAAAATTAAGAGATTTTTAAATTTCATGAAACATGTGGCAGTGAAAACACAATGGACCAAAATCTCCATGACACAGAAAGAGCAGTACAAAAAAGGACATTTAAAACAATAAATACCTATATCAAAAAGGTAGAAATATGTCAAATAAGCAACCTAAAGATGCATCTTAACAAATAAGAAAGACAAAAGCAAATGAAATGCACAATTGGTAGAGGAAAAGAAAGAACTCAGATCAGAGCAAAAATAAGTAAAATTGGAATTTAAAAATACAAAAAAAAAAATCAATGAAATTAAAAAGTGGTGTTTTGCAAACATAAACTAAATCAAAAAACCTTTAGCCACACTAAGAAAAAAAGAGTCTGGGCACAGAGGCTCACACCTGTAATCTCAGCAGTTTGGGAGGCCAAGGTGGGTGGCCAAGGTGGGTGGATCACAAGGCCAGGTGTTCGAGACCAGCCTGGCCAACGTGGTGAAACCCCATCTGTACTAAAAATACAAAAATCAGCTGGGCATGGTGGCGGGCACTTGTAATCCCAGCTACTCAAGAGGCTGAGGCAGGACAATCACTTGAACCCAGGAGGCAGAGGTTGCAGTGAGTTGAGACAGCGCCACTGGACTCCAGGCTAGGCAAGAGAGTGAGACTCCGTCTCAGACAAAAAAGAAAAAGAAAAAAATAAAGAAGATTCAAATAGAGAATTTTTTTAAAAGATATTATAACTGATAGCAGAGACTGAAGGCATCATTAGAGACTATTATGAGCAACTATATACCAACAAATTAGAAAACCAAGAAGAAAGGTATCAATGCCTAGACCCATATGATATGGCTTGGATCTGTGTCCCCATCCAAATCTCATGTTGAAATGTAATACCAAATGCTGGAAGTGAAGCCTGGTGGGTATCAATTGAATCATGGAGGTGGTTTCTAATGGCTTAACACAATCTCCTGAGTGTGGTTCTCATGATAGAGTTCTCACAAGATCTGATAGTTTAAAAGAGTACAGCACTTTCCCTCCCTCTCGTCCTCTTGCTCCAGCCATGTAAGGTGTGCCTCCTTCCCCTTTGCCTTCCACTACGCTTGTAAGTTTCCTGAGGCTTTCCCAGCCATGCTTCCTGTACAGCCTGCAAAATTGTGAGCCAATTAAACCTCTTTTCTTTATAAATTATCCAGTCTCAGATACTTCTTTATAGCAGTGCAAGAGCAGACCAATACAGAAAATTGGTATCAGAAGTAGGGCATTGCTATAAAGATAACTGAAAATGTAAAAGCACCTTTGGAACTAGGTAAAGTGGCAGAGGATGGAACAGTTCGGAGGGCTCAGAAAAAAACACAGGAAGATGAGGAAAAGTTTGGAACTTCCAAGAAACTGGTTGAATGGTTGTGTCCAAAATGCTGATAATAATATGAACAATGAAGTCCCAGCTAAAGAGGTCTCAGATGAAAATACAAAACTTATTGAGAACTAGAGTAAAGGTCACTTTTGTTATGCTTTAGCAAAGAGTCTGGAGGCACCGTGCCCCTGCTCTAGGGACCTGTGGAACTTTGAACTTGAGAGTGATGATTTAGGTTATCTGGTGAAAAAAATTTCTAAGCAGCAAAGCATTCAAGATGTAGTATGGCTGCTTCTAACAACCTATGCTCTTATTCTTGAGCAAAGAAATGACCTGAAACTGGAATTTATATTTAAAAGGGAAGCAGAGTGAACAAGTTTAAAATACTTGAAGCCCAGCCATGTGGTAGAAATGAAGAGGCTTTTTTTTTTTTTTTTTTTTTTCATTGTAGCTAACTTTGGGAAACCCCATCTCTAGTAAGAATACAAAAATTGGGAGGGCGGAGCAAGATGGCTGAATAGGAACAGCTCCAGTCTCCAACTCCCAGCGCGAGCAACACAGAAGACCGGTGATTTCTGCATTTTCAACTGAGGTACTGGGGTCATCTCACTGGGGAGTGCCAGACAATCCATGCGGGTCAGCTGCTGCAGCCCGACCAGCAAGAGCTGAAGCAGGGCGAGGCATTGCCTCACCTGGGAAGCGCAAGGGGGAAGAGAATCCCTTTTCCTAGCCAGGTGAACTGAGAAACACAACACCTGGAAAATCGAGTAATTCCCACCCCAATACCGCGCTTTAGGGAAACGGGCACACCAGGAGACTATACCCACACCTGGCCAGGAGGGTCCCACGGCCACGGAGCCTCCCTCATTGCTAGCACAGCAGTCTGCGATCCAACCACAAGGCAGCAGCGAGGCTGGGGGAGGGGCGCCCACCATTGCTGAGGCTTAAGTAGGTAAACAAAGCCCCTGGGAAGCTCCAACTGGGTGGAGCTCACAGCAGCTCAAGGAAACCTGCCTGTCTCTGTAGACTCCACCTCTGAGGACAGGGCACAGCTAAAAAAACAACAGGGGAAGCAGCAGATGCCTGTGCAGACCGGAACGACTCTGTCTGACAGCTTTGAAGAGAGCAGTGGATCTCCCAACACGGAAGGTGAGATCTGAGAACGGACAGACTGCCTGCTCAAGTGGGTCCCTGACCCCAGAGTAGCCTAACTGGGAGACATACCCCACTAGGGGCAGTCTGACACCCCACAACTCACAGGGTGGAGTACACCCCTGAGAGGAAGCTTCCAAAGTAAGAATCAGACAGGTACACTCACTGTTCAGCAATATTGTATCTTCTGCAACCTCTGCTGCTGATACCCAGGCAAACAGGATGTGGAGTGGACCTCAAGTAATCTCGAACAGACCTACAGCTGAGAGTCCTGACTATTAGAAGGAAAACTATCAAACAGGAAGAAGACCTATACCAAAACCCCATCAGTACGTCACCATCATCAAAGACCAGAAGCAGATAAAACCACAAAGATGGGGAACAAGCAGGGCAGAAAAGCTGGAAATTCAAAAAATAAGAGCGCATCTCCCCCTGCAAAGGAGCGCAGCTCATCACCAGCAACGGATCAAAGCTGGTCAGAGAATGACTTTGACGAGATGAGAGAAGAAGGCTTCAGTCCATCAAGCTTCTCAGAGCTAAAGGAGGAATTACGTACCCAGCGCAAAGAAACTAAAAATCTTGAAAAAAGAGTGGAAGAAGTGATAGCTAGAATAATTAATGCAGAGAAGGTCATAAATGAAATGACAGAGATGAAAACCATGACACGAGAAATACTTGACAAATCCACAAGCTTCAGTAACCGACTTCATCAACTGGAAGAAAGAGTATCAGCGATTGAGGATCAAATGAATGAAATGAAGCGAGAAGAGAAACCAAAAGAAAAAAGAAGAAAAAGAAATGAACAAAGCCTGCAAGAAGTATGAGATTATGTAAAAAGACTAAATCTACGTCTGATTGGGGTGCCCGACAGTGAGGGGGAAAATGGAACCAAGTTGGAAAACACTCTTCAGGATATCATCCAGGAGAACTTCCCCAAACTAGTAGGGCAGGCCAACATTCAAATTCAGGAAATACAGAGAACACCACAAAGATACTCCTCGAGAAGAGCAACTCCAAGACACATAATTGCCAGATTCACCAAAGCTGAAATGAAGGAAAAAATCTTAAGGGCAGCCAGAGAGAAAGGTCGGGTTACCCACAAAGGGAAGCCCATCAGACTAACAGCACATCTCTTGGCAGAAACTCTACAAGCCAGAAGAGAGTGGGGGCCAATATTCAACATTCTTAAAGAAAAGAATTTTAAACCCAGAATTTCATATCCAGCCAAACTAAGTTTCATCACTGAAGGAGAAATAAAATCCTTTACAGATAAGCAAACGCTTAGAGATTTTGTCACCACCAGGCCTGCCTTACAAGAGATCCTGAAGGAAGCCCTAAACATGGAAATGAACAACCGGTACCAGCCATTGCAAAAACATGCCAAAATGTAAAGACCATCGAGGCTAGGAAGAAACTGCATCAACTAACGAGCAAAATAACCAGTTAATATCATAATGGCAGGATCAAGTTCACACATAACAATATTAACCTTAAATGTAAATGGACTAAATGCTCCAATTGAAAGACACAGACTGGCAAACTGGATAAAGAGTCAAGACCCATCAGTCTGCTGTATTCAGGAGACCCATCTCACATGCAGAGACATACATAGGCTCAAAATAAAGGGATGGAGGAAGATCTACCAAGCAAATGGAGAACAAAAAAAAGCAGGGGTTGCAATCCTAGTCTCTGATAAAATAGACTTTAAACCATCAAAGATCAAAAGAGACAAAGAAGGCCATTACATAATGGTAAAGGGATCAATTCAACAGGAAGAGCTAACTATCCTAAATATATATGCACCCAATACAGGAGCACCCAAATTCATAAAGCAAGTCCTTGGAGACATACAAAGAGACTTCAACTCCCATACAATAATAATGGGAGGCTTCAACACTCCACTGTCAACATTAGACAGATCAACGAGACAGAAAGTTAACAAGGATATCCAGGAATTGAACTCATCTCTGCACCAAGCAGACCTAATAGACATCTATAGAACTCTCCACCCCAAATCAACAGAATATATATACATTCTTCTCAGCACCACATCGCACTTATTCCAAAATGGACCACATAATTGGAATTAAAGCACTCCTTAGCAAATGTAAAAGAACAGAAATGATAACAAACTGTCCCTCAGACCACAGTGCAATCAAACTAGAACTCAGGACTAAGAAACTCAATCAAAACCGCTCAACTACATGGAAACTGATCAACCTGCTCCTGAATGACTACTGGGTACATAACGAAATGAAGGCAGAAATAAAGATGTTCTTTGAAACCAATGAGAACAAAGATACAACATACCAGAATCTCTGGGACACATTTAAAGCAGTGTGTAGAGGGAAATTTATAGCACTAAATGCCCACAAGAGAAAGCTGGAAACATCTAAAATTGACACTCTAACATCACAATTAAAAGAACTGGAGAAGCAAGAGCAAACACATTCAAAAGCTAGCAGAAGGCAAGAAATAACTAAGATCAGAGCAGAACTGAAGGAGATAGAGACACAAAAAACCCTCCAAAAAATCAATGAATCCAGGAGTTGGTTTTTTGAAATGATCAACAAAATTGACAGACCACTAGCAAGACTAATAAAGAAGAAAAGAGACAAGAATCAAATAGACGCAATTAAAAATGATAAAGGGGATATCACCACCGACCCCACAGAAATACAAACTACCATCAGAGAATACTATAAACACCTCTACGCAAATCAACTAGAAAATCTAGAAGAAATGGATAATTTCCTGGACACTTACACTCTTTCAAGACTAAACCAGGAAGAAGTTGAATCCCTGAATAGACCAATAGCAGGCTCTGAAATTGAGGCAATAATTAATAGCCTACCAACCATAAAAAGTCCAGGACCAGATGGATTCACAGCTGAATTCTACCAGAGGTACAGAGGAGCTGGTACCATTCCTTCTGAAACTATTCCAATCAGTTGAAAAAGAGGGAATCCTCCCTAACTCATTTTATGAGGCCAACATCATCCTGATACCAAAGCCTGGCAGAGACACAACAAAAAAAGAAAATTTTAGACCAATATCCCTGATGAACATCAATGCAAAAATCCTCAATAAAATACTGGCAAACCGGATTCAGCACCACATCAAAAAGCTAATCCACCATGATCAAGTGGGCTTCATCCCTGGGATGCAAGGCTGGTTCAACATTTGCAAATCAATAAACGTAATCCAGCATATAAACAGAACCAAAGACAAGAACCACATGATTATCTCAATAGATGCAGAAAAGGCTTTTGACAAAATTCAACAGCCCTTCATGCTAAAAACGCTCAATAAATTCAGTATTGATGGAACGTACCTCAAAATAATAAGAGCTATTTATGACAGACCCACAGCCAATATCATACTGAATGGGCAAAAACTGGAAAAATTCCCTTTGAAAACTGGCACAAGACAGGGATGCCCTCTCTCACCACTCCTATTCAACATAGTGTTGGAAGTTCTGGCTAGGGCAATCAGGCAAGAGAAAGAAATCAAGGGTGTTCAGTTAGGAAAAGAAGAAGTCAAATTGTCCCTGTTTGCAGATGACATGATTGTATATTTAGAAAACCCCATTGTCTCAGCCCAAAATCTCCTTAAGCTGATAAGCAACTTCAGCAAAGTCTCAGGATACAAAATTAATGTGCAAAAATCACAAGCATTCTTATACACCAGTAACAGACAAGCAGAGAGCCAAATCAGGAATGAACTTCCATTCACAATTGCTTCAAAGAGAATCAAATACCTAGGAATCCAACTTACAAGGGATGTAAAGGACCTCTTCAAGGAGAACTACAAACCACTGCTCAGTGAAATCAAAGAGGACACTAACAAATGGAAGAACATACCATGCTCATGGATAGGAAGAATCAATATTGTGAAAATGGCCATACTGCCCAAAGTTATTTATAGATTCAATGCCATCCCCATCAAGCTACCAATGAGTTTCTTCACAGAATTGGAAAAAACTGCTTTAAAGTTCATATGGAACCAAAAAAGAGCCCGCATTGCCAAGACAATCCTAAGTCAAAAGAACAAAACTGGAGGCATCACGCTACCTGACTTCAAACTATAATACAAGGCTACAGTAACCAAAACAGCATGGTACTGGTACCAAAACAGAGATATAGACCAATGGAACAGAACAGAGTCCTCAGAAATAATACCACACATCTACAGCCATCTGATCTTTGAAAAACCTGAGAGAAACAAGAAATGGGGAAAGGATTCCCTATTTAATAAATGGTGCTGGGAAAATCAGCTAGCCATAAGTAGAAAGCTGAAACTGGATCCTTTCCTTACTCCTTATACGAAAATTAATTCAAGATGGATTAGAGACTTAAATGTTAGACCTAATACCATAAAAACCCTAGAAGAAAAACCTAGGTGGTACCATTCAGGACATAGGCATGGGCAAGGACTTCATGTCTAAAACACCAAAAGCAACGGCAGCAAAAGCCAAAATTGACAAATGGGATATGATTAAACTAAAGAGCTTCTGCACAGCAAAAGAAACTATCATCAGAGTGAACAGACAACCTACAGAATGGGAGAAAATTTTTGCAATCTACTCATCTGACAAAGGGCTAATATCCAGAATCTACAAAGAACTCAAACAAATTTACAAGAAAAAAACAAACAACCCCATCAAAAAGTGGGCAAAGGATATGAACAGACATTTCTCAAAAGAAGACATTCATACAGCCAACAGACACATGAGAAAATGCTCATCATCACTGGCAATCAGAGAAATGCAAATCAAAACCACAATGAGATACCATCTCACACCAGTTAGAATGGCAATCATTAAAAAGTCAGGAAACAACAGGTGCTGGGGAGGATGTGGAGAAATAGGAACACTTTTACACTGTTGGTGGGACTGTAAACTAGTTCAACCATTATGGAAAACAGTATGGCAATTCCTCAAGGATCTAGATCTAGATGTACCATATGACCCAGCCATCCCACTACTGGGTATATACCCAAAGGATTATAAATCATGCTGCTATAAAGACACATGCACACGTATGTTTATTGCGGCACTATTCACAATAGCAAAGTCTTGGAATCAACCCAAATGTCCATCTGTGACAGACTGGATTAAGAAAATGTGGCACATATACACCATGGAATATTATGCAGCCACAAAAAAGGATGAGTTTGCGTCGTTTGTAGGGACATGGATGCAGCTGGAAACCATCATTCTTAGCAAACTATCACAAGAACAGAAAACCAAACACCGCATGTTCTCACTCATAGGTGGGAACTGAACAATGACATCACTTGGACTCGGAAAGGGGAACATCACACATCGGGGCCTATCATGGAGGGGAGAGGGGAGAGGGATTGCAATGGGAGTTATACCTGATATAGGTGACGAATTGATGGGTGCTGACTAGTTGATGGGTATAGTACACCAACATGGCACAAGTATACATATGTAACAAACCTGCACGTTATGCACATGTACCCTAGAACTTAAAGTATAATAATAAAACAAAAAAAGAATACAAAAATTGGCCAGGCATGGTGGCTCGTGCCTGTAATCCCAGCTACTCAGGAGGCTGAGGCACAAGAATCACTTGAGTCCAGGAGGTGTAGGTTGCAGTGAGCCAAGATTGTGCCACTACAATCCAGCCTGGGCAACAGGGCAAGACTCCATCTCAAAAGTTAAAAATAAAATAAAATAGGCCAGGCACGGTGGTTCACACCTGTAATCCTAACTCTCTGGGAGGCCGAGGCGGTGAATCACCTGATGTCAGGAGTTCACAACCAGTCTGGCCAACATGGTGAAACCCCATCTTTAGTAAAAATACAAAAAATTAGCCAAGCATGGTGGCGGGTGCCTGTAATCCCAGCTACTTGGGAGGCTGAGGCAGGAGAATCACTTGAATCCGGGAGGCAGATATTGCAGTAAACTGAGATCGCACCATTGCACTCCAGCTTGGGCAATAAGAGCAAAACTCTGTCTCAAAAAAATAATAATAAAAATAAAATAAAATAAAATAAACGCTCAGCCACTAAAAAAAAAGTAGAAATTTTGCATATAAACAACCTAATGGTATACCTCTAGCAAAAATAATCCAAATCCTAAATTAGTAGAAGGAAAGAAATAATAAAGATCAGAGCAGAAGTAAATTTGAGACAAAAATTAATGAAATGAAAAGGTAAACATAATAGCAAATCTTTAGCTAGACTGAGAAAAAGAGAACACACAAATAAATAAAATAAAACAAACAAACAAACAAAACAGAAAAGGAGACATTACAAGTGACACCACAAAATACAAAGGATCGTTAAAGTCTATTGTGAACAACTATTATGCCAACAAATTGAAAAACCTAAAGGACATGCATAAGTTCCTGGACACAGAAAACCTATGAAGATTGAACCAGGTAGAAATAGAAAACGTGAACACACCAATAACAAGTAACAAGATTGAAGCAATGATAAAAAGTCTCCCAACAAAGAAATGCTCAGGACCAGAGGGCTTCACCCATGAATTCTACCAAATCTTTAAAGAAGAACTAACACTACTTCTTTTCAGACTTGCAAAAAAATTGACAGGCAGGGAATTCTTTGAAACTATTCTATGAGGCCAGCATTACTCTGATACCAAAACTGAACAAGGACACAACAGAAAAAGGAAACTACAGGACAATATCTCAGTTGAACATACAATCAAAAATCCTCAATAAAATGTTGGCAAAATGAACCCAAGAGCCCATAAAAAGATTATATAACATGATCAAGTGGGATTAATCCTAGAGATGCAAGGAAGGGGTTCAACATACACAAATCCAAAAATACGATATATCACATCAACAGAATGAAGGAAAAAAATATATAATCTTTACAATCAATTCAGTGAAAGCATTTGATAAAATTCAACATGACTTTATGATAAAAACTTTTAACATATTAGGTACAGAAGGAACGTGTCTCAATATACAATAAAGGCCATATATGACAAACCAATAGCTAACATCATACCAAATGAGGAAAAATGGAAAGCTTTTTGTATAAGCACTAGAACAAGACAAGCATACCCAATTTCACCACTCGTATTCAAAATAGTACTGGAAGTCTGAGCCAGAGCAACTAGCAAGAGAAAAATATAAAGGGCATCCAAATTGGAAAGGAGAAAGTCAGATGGTCTCTATTTGTACACAACATGATTTAACGTAGAAAAACCTAAAGACCACAAAAAGCTTTTACAGCTGATAAATTCAGTAAAGTCACAAGATACAAAATCAGTATAAAAAATAGCTAGTGTTTCATTGAATGTAAATGGCCCAAATGCTCCATTTAAAAGATAGAGAACCGCAAAAAGGATAAGGACTAACTAACCACCTGTCTGCTGCCTTCAGGAGACTCACCTAACACATAAGGACTCACATAAACTTAAAGTAAAGGGGTGGAAAAGGGCATTTCATGCAAATGGACACCAAAGTGAGAAGGGGTATCTCGTCTTATATCAGACAAAACAAACTTTAAAGCAAGAGCAGTTAAAAGAGACAAAGAGGGACATTATACAATGGTAAAAAGGCTTTGTGTAACAGGAAAATATCACAATCCTAAAGATATATGCACCTAACACTAGAGCTCCCAAATTTATAAAACAATTACCAACAGACCTAAGAAATGAGATAGACAGCAACATAATAACAGTGGGGGACTTCAATACTCCACTGACAGCACTAGACAGGTCATCAAGACAGAAAGTCAACAAAGAAACAATGGATTTAAACTATGCCTTGGAACAGATGGACTTAACACATATATACAGAACATTTCATCCAACAACTACAGAAAACACATCCTATTCAACAGGGCATGGAACTGTCTCCAAGATAGACCATGTGATAGGCCACAAAAGAAGCCTCAATAAATTTAAGAAAATTGAAATTATATCAAGCACTCTCTCAGACTACAATGAAATAAAACTGGAAATCAACTACAAAAGGAACCTTCAAAACCATGCAAACAAATGGAAATTAAATAACCTGCTCCTGAATGAGTATTGGGTCAAAAACAAGATCAAGATGGAAATCTAAAAATTCTTTGAATGGAATGACAATAATGACACAACCTATCAAAACCTCTGGGATTCAGCTAGGACAGTGCTAAGAGGAAAGTTCATAGCCCTAAACACCTACATCAAAAAATCTGAAAGAGCACAGACAATCTAAGGTCACACCTCAACAAACTAAAGAAACAAGACCAAACCAAACCCAAACTCAGCAGAAGAAAGGAAATAACCAAGATTAGAGCAGAACTAAATGAAATTGAAACAAACAAAAATACAAAAGGTAAATGAAACAAAAAGGTGGTTCTTTGAAAAGATAAAATTGGGCCGGTGCGGTGGCTCATGCCTGTAATCCCAGCACTTTGGGAGTCTGAGGCGGGTGGATCACCTGAGGTCAGGAGTTCAAGACCAGCCTGACCAACATGGAGAAACCCCATCTCTAGTAAACGTACAAAAATTAGCTGGGCATGGTGGTGGGCGACTGTAATCCTAGCTACTCAGGAGGCTGAGGCAGGAGAAGCTTGAACCAGGTGGCGGACATTGCAGTGAGCTGAGATCGCACCACTGCACTCCAGCCTGGATGACAAGAGCAAGACTCCATCTCAAAAAACAAAGCAAAATAAAAGGTAAAATTGATAGACCATTAGCAAGATTAACCCAAGAAAAGAAGAGAGAAAATCCAAATAACCCCGCTAAGAAACAAAAGAGGAGATATTACAGTTGACACAACTGAAATACAAAAGATCACTCAAGGCTACTATGAACATCTTTATGCAAATAAACTAGAAAACCTAGAAGAGATGGATAAATTCCTGGAAAAATACAACCCTCCTAGCTTAAATCAGGAAGAATTAGATACCCTGAACAGACCAATAACAAGCAGTGAGATTGAAATGGTAATTTAAAAAATACCAACAAAAAAAAATACAGGACCAGACAGATTCACAGCAGAACTCCATCAGACATTCAAAGAAGAATGGGAACCAATCCTGTTGACACTATTCCACAAGATAGAGAAAGAAGGAATCTTTCCGAATTCATTCTATGAGGCCAGCATCACCCTAATATCAAAACCAGGGAAGGACATAACCAAGAAAGAGAACTACAGATCGATATCCTTCATGAACATAGACGCTAAAATCCTTAACGAAATCCTACCTAACCAAATCTAACAACATATCAAAAAGTTAATCTACCATGATCAAGTGGGTTTCATATCAGGGATGCAGGGATGGTTTAACATATGCAAGTCTGTACATGTGATACACCACATAAACAGAATTAAAAACAAAAATCACATGATCATCTCAACAGATGCAGAAAAAGCATTCAACAAAATCTAGCAAGCTTTACAATTAAAACTCTCAGTAAAATTGGCACAAAAGGGACATACCTTAATGTGATAAAAGCCATCTATGACAGATCCATAGCCAACATAATACTGAATGAGGAAAAGTTGAAAGCATTCCCTCTGAGAACTGCAACAAGACTAAGGTGCCTACTCTCACCACCCCTTTTCAACATGGTACTGGAAGTCCTAGCCAGAGCAATCAGACAAGAAAAAGAAAAATAGGGGATCCAAATTAGTAAAGAGGAAGTCAAACTGTCACTGTTTGCTGACGATATGATCATTTACTTTGAAAACCCTATAGACTCCTTCAGAAAGCTCCTAGAACTGAAAAAAGGATTCAGCAAAGTTTCCAGATACAAGATTACAATTCCAGATACAATATTAAGATTCTAGAAACAAGCTATACAAATATAGCTCTTCTGTATACCAACAGCGAACAAACAGAGAATCAAATCAATAATTCAACCCCTTTTGGCTGGGCACAGTGGCTCACACCTGTAATCCCAGCACTTTGGGAGGCGGAGGGGGGCAGATTATGAGGTCAGGAAATCAAGACCATCCTGGCTAACATGGTGAAATCCCGTCTCTACTAAAAATACAAAAAAAATTAGCCGGGCGTGGTGGCAGGTGACTGTAGTCCCAGCTACTTGGGAAGCTGAGGCAGGAGAATGGCATGAACCCGAGAGGTGGAGCTTGCAGTGAGCCGAGATCACGCCACTGCACTCCAGCCTGGGTGACAGAGCAAGACTCCATCTCAAAAAAAAAAAACAGAAAGAAAGAATTCAATCTCTTTTATAATAGTTGCAAAGGGGGTGGTTCCAAGATGGCCAAATAGGAACACCTCCAGCCTCCAGCTCCCAGCGTGAGCGACACAGAAGACAGGTGATTTCTGCATTTCCAACTGAGGTACCAGGTTCATCTCACTGGGGCGTGTTGGACAGTGGGTGCAGGACAGTGGGTACAGCCCACCGAGTGAGAGCCAAAGCCAGGCAAGGTATCGCCTCACCTGGGAAGTGCAAGGGGTAAGGGAATTCCCTTTCCCAGCCAAGGGAAACGTGACACACAACACCTGGAAAACCGGGTCACTCCCACCATAATACTGCACTTTACCAAGGGTCTTAGCAAACGGCACACCAGGAGATTATATCCCGTGCCTGGCTTGGAGGGTCCCACGCACACAGGGCCTCCTTCATTGCTAGCACAGCAGTCTGAGATCTAATTGCAAGGCAGCAGCAAGGCTGGGGGAGGGGCATCTACCATTGCTGTGGCGTGGGTAGGTGAACAAAGCTGTCAGGAAGCTCGAACTGGGTGGAGCCCAACACAGCTCAAGGAAGCCTGCTTGCCTCTGTAGACTCCACCTCTGGAGACAGGGCATAGCCAAACAAAAGGTAGCAGAAACCTCTGCAGATTTAAATGTCCCTGTCTGACAGCTTTGAAGAGAGTAGTGGTTCTCCCAGCACAGAGTTTGAGATCTGAGAATGGACAGCCAGCCAGCTTAAGTGGGTCTCTGACACCGAGTAGCCTAACTGGGGGACACCCCCCAGTAGGGACAGACTGACACCTCACACCTCGCACAGCCGGTAACCCTGTGAGACAAAGCTTCCAGGGGAATGATCAGGCAGCAACATTTGCTGTTCAGCAATATTCACTCTTCTGCAGCCTCTGCTGCTGATACCCAGGCAAACAGGCCCTGGGGTAGACCTCGAGCAAACTCCAACAGACCTGCAGCTGAGGGTCCTGACTGTTAGAAGGAAAACTAACTAACAGAAAGGACATCCACACCAAAACCACATCTGTACATCACCATCATCAAAGACCAAAGGTAGACAAAACCACAAAGATGGGGAAAAAGCAGTGCAGAAGAGCTGAAAATTCTAAAAATCAGAGCGCCTCTCCCCCTGCAAAGGAATGCAGCTCCTCGCCAGCAACAGAAAAAAGTTGGATGGAGAATGACTCTGACGAGTTGAGAGAAGAAGACATCAGACGATCAAACTTCTCCAAGCTAAAGGAGGAAGTCTGAACCATCACAAAGAAGTTAAAAAACCTTGAAAAAAGATTATACAAATGGCTAACTAGAATAACCAATGTAGAGAAGTCTTTAAATGACCCGATAGAGCTGAAAACCATGACATGAGGACTACATGACAAACGCACAAGTGTTGGTAACCAACTCGATCAACTGGAAGAAAGGGTATCAGTGATTGAAGATCAAATGACTTAAATGAAACGAGAAGAGAAGTTTAGAGAAAAAAGAGTAAAAAGAAATGAACAAAGCCCGCAAGAAATATGGGACTATGTGAAAAGACCAAATCTACGTCTGATTGGTGTACCTGAAAGTGATGGGAAGAATGGAAACAAGTTGGAAAACACTCTGCAGGATACTATCCAGGAGAACTTACCCAACCTAGCAAGGCAAGCCAACATTCAAATTCAGGAAATACAGAGAACACCACAAAGATACTCCTCAAGAAGAGCAACTCCAAGACACATTATTGTCAGATTCACCAAAGTTGAAAAGAAGGAAAAAATGTTAAGGGCAGCCGGAGAGAAAGCTCAGGTAACCCACAAAGGGAAGCCCATCAGACTAACAGCGGGTCTCTCGGCAGAAACTCTACAAGCCAGAAGAGAGTGGGGGCCAATATTCAACATTCTTAAAGAAAAGAATTTTCAACCCAGAATTTCATATCCAGTCAAACTAAGTTTCATAAGTGAAGGAGAAATAAAATCCTTTATAGACAAGCAAATGCTGAGAGATTTTATCACCAGCAGGTTTGTCCTACAAGAGCTCCTGAAGGAAGCACTAAACATGGAAAGGAACAACTGGTACCAGCCACTGCAAAAACATGCCAAATTCTAAAGACCATCAATGCTAGGAAGAAACTGCATCAACTAACGAGCAAAATAACCAGCTATCATCATAATGTCAAGATCAAGTTCACACATAACAGCAACCTTAATTATAAATGGGCTAAACGTTCCAACTAAAAGACACAGACTGGCAAATTGGATAAAGAGTCAAGACCCATCAGTTTGCTGTATTCAGGAGACCCATCTCACATGCAGAGACACACATAGGCTCAAAATAAAGGGATGGAGGATGATCTATCAAGCAAATGGAAAACAAAAAAAGGCAGGGGTTGCAATCCTAGCCTCTGATAAACCAGACTTTAAACCAACAAAGATCAAAAGAGACAAAGAAGGCCATTACATAATGGTAAAGGGATCAATTCAACAAGAAGAGCTAACTATCCTAAATATATATGCACCCAATACAGGAGCACCCAGATTCATAAAGCAAGTCCTTAGAGACTTACAAAGAGACTTAGACTTCCACACAATAATAATGGGAGACTTTAACACCCCACTGTCAACATTAGACAGATCAATGAGACAGAAAGTTAACAAGGATATCAGGAATTGAACTCAGCTCTGCACCAAACCAACCTAATAGACATCTACAGAACTCTCCACCCCAAATCAACACAATTTACATTCCTCTCAGCACCACATCACACTTATTCCAAAATTGACCACATAGTTGAAAGTAAAGCACTCCTCAGTAAATGTAAAAGAACAGAAATTATACCAAACTGTCTCTCAGATCACAATGCAATCAAACTAGAACTCAGGATTAAGAAACTCAATCAAAACCACTTAACTACATGGAAACTGAACAACCTGCTCCTGAATGACTGCAGGGTACATAAGGAAATGAAGGCAGAAATAAAGATGTTCTTTGAAACCAATGAGAACAAACATATAACATACCAGAATTTCTGGGACACATTTAAAGCAATTTGTAGAGGAAAATTTATAGCACTAAATGCCCCCAAGAGAAAGCAGGAAAGATCTAAAATTGACACCCTAACATCACAATTAAAAGAACTAGAGAAGCAAGAGCAAACATGTTCAAAAGCTAGCAGAAGACAAGAAATAACTGAGATCAGAACTGAAGGAGATAGAGACACAAAAAACCCTTAAAAAAAAATCAATGAATCTAGGAGCTGGTTTTTCAAAAAGATCAACAAAATTGATAGACTGCTAGCAAGACTAAAAAGAAGAAAAGAGAGAAGAATCAAATAGACACAATAAAAAATGATAAAGGGGATATCACCACTGACCTCACAGAAATACAAACTACCATCAGAGAATTCTATAAACACCTCTATGCAAATAAACTAGAAAACCTAGAAGAAATGGATAAATTCCTGGACACATACACTCTCCCAAGACTAAACCAGGAAGAAGTTGAATCCCTGAAGAGACCAATAACAGGATCTGAAATTGAGGCGATAATTAATAGCCTACCAACGACAAAAAGTCCAGGACCAGATGGATTCACAGTAGAATTCTACCAGAGGTATGAGGAGGAGCTGGTACCATTCCTTCTGAAACTATTCCAATCAGTTGAAAAAGAGGGAATCCTCCCTAACTCATTTTATGAGGCCAACATCATCCTGATACGAAAGCCTGGCAGAGACACAACAAAGAAAGAGAATTTTAGACCAATATCCCTGATGAACATCAATGCAAAAATCCTCAATAAAATACTGGCAAACCGAATCCAGCAGCACATTAAAAAGCTTATCCACCATGATCAAGTGGGCTTCATCTCTGGGATGCAAGGCGGGTTCAATATATGCAAATCAATAGACGTAATCCAGCATATAAACAGAACCAAAGACAAAATCCATATGAATATCTCAATAGATGCAGAAAAGACCTTTGACAAAATTCAACAGCCCTTCGTGCTAAAAACGCTCAATAAATTCAGTATTGATAGAACATATCTCAAAATAATAACAGCTATTTATGATAAACCCACAGCCAATATCATACTCAATGGGCAAAAACTGGAAGCATTCCCTTTGAAAACTGGCACAAGACAGGATGCCTTCTGTCACCACTCCTATTCAACATAGTGTTGGAAGCTCTGGCCAGGGCAATCAGGCAAGAGAAAGAAATAAAGCGCATTCAATTAGGAAAAGAGGAAGTCAAATTGTCCCTGTTTGCAGATGACATGATTGTATATTTAGAAAACCCCATCGTCTCAGCCCAAAATCTCCTTAAGCTGGTAAGCAACTTCAGCAAAGTCTCAGGATACAATATCAATGTGCAAAAATCACAAGCACTCCTATGCACCAATAACAGACCAACAGAGAGCCAAATTATGAGTGAACTCCCATTCACAATTGCTTCAAAGAGAATAAAATACCTAGGAATCCAACTTACAAGGGATGTGAAGGACCTCTTCAAGGAGAACTACAAACCTCTGCTCAATGAAATAAAAGAGGACACAAACGAATGGAAGAACATTCCATGCTCATGGATAAGAAGAATCAATATCATGAAAATGGCCATACTGTCCAAGGTGATCTATAGATTCAATGGCATCCCCATTAAGCTACTGATGACTTTCTTCACAGAATTCGAAAAAACTACTTTAAAGTTCATATGGAACCAAAAAAGAGCCCGCATTGCCAAGACAATCCTAAGCCAAAAGAACAAAGCTGGAGGCATCACGCTACCTGACTTCAAACTATACTACAAGGCTACAGTAACCAAAACAGCATGGTACTGGTTACCAAAACAGAGATATAGACCAATGGAACAGAACAGAGCTCTCAGAAATAATACCACACAGCTACAACCATCTGATCTTTGACAAACATGACAAAAACAATAAATGGGGAAAGGATTCCCTATTTTATAAATGGTGCTGGGAAATCTGGCTAGCTCATCATCACTGGTCGTTAGAGAAATGCAAATCAAAACCACAATGAGACACCATCTCACACAAGTTAGAATGGTGATCATTAAAAAGTCAAGAAACAACAGATGCTGGATAGGATGTGGAGAAATAGGAACACTTTTACACTGTTGGTGGGACCACAAACTAGTTCAACCATCGTGGAAGACAGTGTGGTGATTCCTCAAGGATTTTGAACTAGAAATACCATTTGACCCAGCCATCCCATTACTGGGTATATACCCAAAGGATTACAAAACATGCTGCTATAAAGACACATGCACGTGTATGTTTATTGTGGCACTATTCACAATAGCAAAGACTTAGAACCAATCCAAATGTCCATCAATGACAGACTGGATTAAGAAAATGTGGCACATATACACCATGGAATACTGTGCAGACATAAAAAAGGATGAGTTCGTATCCTTTGTAGGGACATGGATGCAGCTGGAAACCATAATTCTCAGCAAACTATCGCAAGAACAGAAAACCAAACACCGCATGTTCTCACTCATAGGTGGGAACTGAACAATGAGAACATGTGTACACAGGAAGGGGAACATCACACACCAGGGCTTGTCATGTGGTTGGGGGAGCAGGGAGGGATAGCATTAGGAGATATACCGAATGTAAATGACAAGTTAATGGGTGCAGCACACCAACATGGCACATGTATACATATGTAACAAACCTGCACGTTGTGCACATGTACCAGAGATCTTAAATTACAATTTAAAAAATTAATTAATTTTAAAAAAAAAGAAACTGGTATATATACAATGAAATACTATACAGCTGTAAAAAGGAATCAGTTAACAGTATTTGCAGTGACCTGGATGAGATTGGAGACTATTATTCTAAGTTAAATAACTCAGAAATGGAAAACCAAATATCACATGTTCTCACTGATATGTGGGGGCTAAACTATGAGGACGCAAAGACATAAGAATTAGGAAATGAACATTGGGGACTTGCAGGGAAGAGTGGGAAGGGGGCACAGGATAGAAGACTACAAATGTGGTGCAGTGTATGCTGCTTGGGTGATGGGTACACCAAAATCTCACAAATCACTACGAAAGAACTTACTCATGTAACCAAATGCCACCTGTACCCCAATAACTAAGGGAAAAATAAAATTTAAATAATAATAAATAAAAGTACTTTGAAAAAAATTTTTTAAATCACTAGTGTTTCTAAACACCAATAACAGACTACCTGAAAAAGAAATGAAGCAAGCAATCCCATTTGAAATAGCTATAAAAAAATGAATATCTAGGAATAAATTTAACCAAGGCAATAAAAGACCTATACAATGAAAACAATAAAACACGGATGAAAGAAATTGAAGAGGATATAAAAAAATGGAAAGACATCCCACATTCTTGGACTGGAAGAATTAATATTGTTAAAACGACCGTACTACTACAGATTCAATGCAATTCCTAGTATGATACCAATGACATTCTTCACAGAAATAGAAAAGAAATTCTAAAATTTGTATGGAACCACAAAAGACCCCAAATAACCAAAGCAATACTGAGAAAAAAAGAAGAAGAAGAAGAAAAAAGCTGGAGGCATTACACTATCTGACTTCAAATACACTACAAAGCTACAGTAATACTATGGTTTTGGCGTAAAAACAGACATACAGACCAATAGAACAGAATGGAGAACCCAGAGCTAAATCCACGTATTTACGGCTTATTTTATTTTATTTTATTTATTTTATTTTACTTATTTATTTATTTTTGAGACAGAATCCTGCTGGAGTGCAGCAGTTTGATCTCGCTCGGCTCACTGCAGCCTCCGCCTCCCAGGTTTAAGAGATTCTCATGCCTCAGGCCCCTGCGTAGCTGGGATTACAGGTGTGTGCCACCACAACCAGCTAATTTTTATAGTTTTAGTGGAGACGAGGTTTCATCATGTTGGCCAGGCTGCTCTCAAATTTCTAACCTCAAGTGATCCACCTGCCTTGGCTTCCTAAAGTGCTGGGATTACAAGCATGAGCCACCATGCCTGGCCAAGGCCAACTGATTTTCAACAAAGTTACCTTCATTCATTGGGAAAAGAACAATCTGTTTAATAAATGGTGATGGAAAAACTAGATATCCATATGCAAAAGAATAAAAATAGGCCCCAATATCTCACCATTTATAGAAATCAATTTTAAATGGATTAAAGACTTAAAACATCATAACTGAAACTATGAAACTACTAGAAGAAAACATAAAGGAAATACTTTAAGACATTGGTCTAGGCAAAGATTTTATGAATAAGACAATAAAAGCCAGACAAAGAAACAAAAATAGACAAATGAAATTATATCAAACTAAAAAGGTTCTGCATAGCAAAGGAAACCTGCCAATAGAGTGAAGAGACAACCTGTTGAAAGGGATAAAATATTTGTCCAACAAGGAATTAATCTCCAGAATATATAAAAAACTTAACAGCAGTAAAACAAATATTCCAATTTAAAAATTGGCAAATGGTCTGGGTATGGTAGCTCACGCCTGTAATCCCAGCACTTTGGAAGGCCAAAGTGGGCAGATCATCTGAGGTCAGGAGTTCATCCTGGCCAACACAGTGAAACCCTGTCTCTACTAACACTACAAAAATTAGCTGGGCATGGTGGCACGTGCCTGTAGTCCCAGCTACTCAGGAGGCTGAGGCAGGAGAATTCCTCAAACCCAGGAGGTGGAGATTGCAGTGAGCCCAGATCGTGCCACTGCACTCCAGCCTGGGCAACAGAGACTCTGTCTCAAAATAAATAAATAAAATTAATTAATTAATTAATTTAATTAAATAAAAATTGGCAAATGATCTAAATAGACATTTCTCAAAAAAAGACATAAAAATGACTTACAATCATAGAAAAATGCTCAGCATCACTAATAATCAGGAAAATGCAAATCAAAACCACCAGGAGATATTATCTCACTTCAGTTAGGATGACTATTATCAAAAAGACAAAAAGTAATAAGTGCTAGAGAGAATGCAGAGAAATGAGAACTCTTCTACACTATTAGTGGGAAAGTATAGTATAGTATAGCCATATGGAAAACAGTATGAAGGCTCCTCAAGAAACTAAAAATAGAACCACCATATGATCCAGCAATACCATTACTAGGTATATATCCAAAGAAAAGGACATCAGTATGTCAAAGAGATAAGTGGCTCTCTTGTTTATTGCACCACTATTCACAATAGTCAAGATACGGAATCAACATAAATGTCCATTAACAGATGAATCGATTTTTAAAATGTGGTGAATGTATGCAATGGAATACTATTCAGCCACCTAAAAGAGTGAAATCCTGTTATTCACAGCAACACGGATGAGCTTAGAGGACGTTATGTTAAGTGAAATAAGTCAGGCACAGAAAGACACATACCTCATGTTCTCACTCATATATGGAAGCTAAAAGAGTTAATCTCATAAAAATAGAAGGTAAAATAGTGGTTACTAGAAGCTGGGAAGGATAATATATAGGGAGGACAGGAAGGGCAGGTAGGGAGAGGTCAGTTAGCAGACACAAGAGGCCAGGTGTGAAGGCTCACGCCTGTAATCTCAGCACTTTGGGAGGCCAAGGCAGGTGGATCGCTTGAGGTCAGGAGTTCAAGACCAGTATGGCCAACATGATAAGCTCCCGTCACTACTAAAAATACAAAAATTAATAAGGTGTGGTGGTGCACATCTATATTCCAGCTACTTGGGAGGCTGAGGCAGGAGAACCACTTGAACCCGGGAGGCAGAGGTTGCAGTGAGCCGAGATGGAGCCACTGTACTGCAGCCTGGGTGACAGAGCAAAACTCTATCTCAAAAAAAAAGTCAAAAAAAATCATAAATTGAGCCATCATTAAGTCAGGGACCTTCACAAGTCTGTAGTTGTAAGCTCAGTACCTTTTTGTGGAAAATGAGCACCTTACTAAATCTTATGAAAGGGAGTACATCCTCTATTCTACTATATCTAGTTTCCATCCTTGAAAACAAATAAACCAAAAAAGTAATACTCATAGGAAATAATAAAATGATAAAATGAACCTAAGGTATCCTTTTATGAAATTACCTGCTATAATAGTAAACACAAAAACAAAACCTGGAAATAGCTTTAGCTACAATGAGAGAAAGTTGTTAAATAAATTACATTAATTTAGTAAGCTACCATGAAGTCATTAAAATAACTACGAGCACTACACACAGAACCACAGTGCTGTGGTTTGAATGTCTCCTCCAAAACTCACACTGAAATTTAATTGCCACTGTGACAATATTAAGAGGTGGGACCTTTAAGAGGTGATTAGATCATGAGAGCTCTCCCCTTAGTAACAGATTAATGCCACTATCTCCGGAACAGGTTAGTGACCTCAGGAGTGAGTTCAGCGCACATTCTTTCTATATCTTTTTTTTTTTTTTTTTTTTTTTGAGACAGAGTCTCGTTCTGCCTTCCTATATCTTGCATGATCTCATGCCCTCCTACCCTTCCACCATACAATAACTCAATAAGAAGGCCAGGCACGGTAGCTCATGCCTGTAATCCCAGCACTTTGTGAGGCAGAGGCGGGCAGATCACCTGAGGTCAGGAATTCGAGACCAGCCTGACCAACATAGAGAAACCCCATCTCTACTAAAAATACAAAAAATTAGCCAGGCATGGTGGCACATGCCTGTAATCCTAGCTACTCGGGAGGCTGAGGCAGGAGAATCACTTGAACCCGGGAGGCGGACATTGCGGTGAGCTGAGATTGCACCATTGCACACCAGCCTGGGCAATAAGAGCAAAACTCCGTCTCAGAAAAAATAAAAAGAGAAGAGAATAACGCAATAAGAAGGCCCTCACCAGATGCCAGTAGCATGATCTTGAACTTCTCTGCCTCCAGAATCATGAGCCAAATAAACTTCCATTGTTGATAAATTACCCTATCTGTGGAATTCTGTTATGCCAGCAGAAAATGGAAACAGATACATAGAAATATTCATGATATATTAAATGAAAAAAAGATAAAAATGGTATGTAGTCTAAGTACAACTATGTCAATTATTATATACACGGACATTGATAAAATGATAGTAAACAAAATGTTGACAGGCTGTGTTATTTACCACTAAAAGGTAGTAAAATTCAAAGTACTTCACAGGATAAACAAAGGAAAAGATAAATTCATCTAGAAGACCTGCAAAATCTGGACCACACTTTTAGTAGCAAGGAATTGTAAGGTTTCCCTGTGCCTCTCTAACCCAGTGAGTAAATATAAAACCATCAAAACTACTTACCACAGTCTAAAATTTTAACCTGTGACCTAGAAAAATATTTTCATTTTTTATGAAAACAATATTAACAACTTGGTTTCAACAAATTTATACATTTAAAAAAGAAATGAACAATACTAATAACATGGATAGGGAAAGATAAAAGTAAAAGTGTGTTCCTTATGCAAAGACACATCTTACTATTAGTAGATATATGTGAAATATTCTATTTTGGGAAAAATTAAGAAAAATATGTTTTTAAAAATTTAGATCTTACCAAAGGATGAAGAAAAAAATTAAGAGAAGGAACTTTTGAAATACCTATTATGTTGACTCTTCCTGGTGCTCGAACATAAAACTTGGGAATAGATCCAAACTTGGAGTTAAACATCTCCTTTAGCTTCAGTAACCTGAAAATAAAAGTACAATATTTCAGATTATCATATAACAGAAAATCCATAACATACACACACACACACACACACACACACACACACACACTCCATATGCCTGCCACCATTCATTATTCCTTAAAAGAATAAAAGCAAAATTTCCTAGTGACATACTTCCTTGAAAATCCCAAATGAACAATATGGTAATCTCTAAATGGCACAAAAGTATAGCTAAGTACACTGAAGAATTTTAAAGTTAAGATTGATATACCCAACAGAAAAAGCTACTTCCTTCCCTTTTGAAGAAACTAGTTTCTGTATACTTTTTTGGTGACATTCAGGGCAGAATCTCTTATATTAAAAGGTGCACCATGCGGTAGTTTATTTAGTTTCCTAAGGCTGTCATAACAAAGAACTATAAACTGGATGGCTTAACACAACAGAGATTTATAATCACAATTCTGCAGCCAGAAGTCTAAAGTCAGAGGTCAGTAGTACCTCTGAAAGCTGTAGAGGAGAATCCTTTCTTCCCTGCCTCTTTCTATCTTGTGGTAGCAGCTGTCAATCCTTGGTATTCCTTGGCTTTCAGCTTCATCACTCTTACCTCTGCTGTGTCACCACATGGCATTCTCTCTGTTTTTCCTTCTTGTAAGGACAACAGTCATATTGGATTAAAGTCCATCCACTCTAATTGAGTATGACCTCATCTTAATTGGTTACATTTGCGAATATGCTAGTCCAAATAAGGTCACATTCTGCAGTTTCAAGTAGATATGAATTCGGGGGGTTTTACTGTCTAACTCAGAACATGTAGTCAAATAAAATCTAGACTGGACATTAGGAAACCACAGTTCTAATTCTAATGAGATCTCTAATTCAATGTCGAAGTTTGGCAAATCATTTTCTCCTGGCCTCTCTTCTCTAAAATATGAGAATTTGAACTAGATATTCCTCATAGGTCCCTTCCAGACCCAAAATTCTTGTAATATATTTAATAACTTGATACTCTCAAATTATCTCAAGTCATTTCTGTGAATAGCCCTCATTATTTGTAGTCCCACATCATATTGTATCTGGGTACTAACACCAGGATGATAAACATTTATTAAAGCCTAATATATTCAGGATATTAATTAATTAAGAAACAGACACCCGCATCCAAAAAATCTCAAGAAAATTTAATATAATAATATAAAAATATGTGGAATATTGTTGGAAGTTATTCAAGCTCATCTCTTGGGAATTGAATAGTCATCAGAAACTGTTTATATCAGTTTCTTTGGCTCTCTTCCTGCCTCATTCTCTTATTGCTCCAAATACACCATTATAATTTCTCTCTGCTCAGTACTCTTTGCATTCCACCTGCCTCTGTGAACCTCTTAGTTTCTGCTCCTCCGTACCTTCAGTCTTCATGACACTGTGGCCTTGACTCTACAAGACTTAACAGCTCCAGTGTCCTACACTAACTGATTGCATTTCTGTGTTCTTTTGTTCAAATTCTCGAAAGATATAATCAGCTTGGCAGAGTTTAGGTCCTGTATCCATACAGGTCTAGACATCTGTGGCCAAAGGGTGAGGTCATTTAGTACAAATAAGGTCACTTGTTTTAGTTACAAATATGATCACTTGTGCTTACTCCTTCAGCAGAGGCTGTGGAAGAGAACAAAAGATCGCAGCAGGGAGACAATAACAGAATCTCTAACATATGACTCAAAATACATTTACTGGACTACCTGGCAGACGTGGCTGCCTAAATCTGAGTTTCTCTATATATCCTCAAAAAACAAAACAAGAACAAAAGTATACAAAAACTCTGTCTTCAGTATAACTAGAAGACAAAAATGCCAAACTTCAAGTTACCTATAATAGGGGGAAAAAAGAAGAGAGAAAAGAAGACCCCAGTGAACTACTGGAAACAAAAATTGAGCAAAAAAGCCAGGCACCCTGCATGTGCCTGTAGTTCCAGCTACTCTGGAGGTGAAGGCAGAAGGATCGCTTGAGCCTAGAAGCTCTGGGCTGCGGTGCACTACGCCGTCCAGGTGTCTGCACTACGTTGGGCTTCAATATGGTGACCTGTGGGGGCCAAGGGATTACCAGGTTGCCTGAGGAGGAGTAAACCAACCTAAGAGGGAAATGGAGCAGGTCAAAACTGCCACACTGATCAATGGCAAGATCCTGTCTGCGAGTAGCCACTGCACTCTAGCCTGGGCAACATGAGACCTTGTCTTTGAAAAAAAAAAAGGAAGAATGAAAGAGAGGGAGAGAGGGAAGGAGGGAGAGAGGGGGAGGGAGGGAAAATTGAGTAAAAGAGAGAGAAAAGAAGGGAGCCACCAAAACTAAGATTAATCTAAAACCACTACCAGAAAGAAAAAGTCCACCTATTAAAAAACAGGAGGTGTGGGAAAGAAAAAGAGGAAAGTAGAATAAGCTCATTGATTACTAAATAGGCAAGAGGTAAAAGTTAAAAGATACAAAAAAAAAAAAAACTGACAAAGCAATGATTTTTTAAAAATTATAGTACAGACATATACAAGGATATTATTAAAGAAACAAAAGCATAGAAAGAACAGGTCCTGTGCAGTCAGGTAGACCGGGGCTTAAAACTCTCCTCTACACATGATGAAATTCATTGATCTAATTCACCTTTAAACTGGATAGAAATATGTATCCCATAGATTTGTTGGGAAGATTAATAAGGTCATTTGGAACAGTGTCCAGTCCAGCACTGGCATAAAGTATGTGTTTAATAAATGGTAATTATATCTTAGTTCCTGGGTTCAGTATCATTTCCACTCTGTAGCAGGTGAATAAGAATACATCATAAGCAATGAGAGATGGTAGGTGTGTGTGTGTCAGGATAGGAAGCAATGTTAGTGCACTGGGTAATTTTAATGATGCTATTGATAAATCTTGGTGCTCTCTGCCCAGCTTCTTCTTCTATTTTATAGAGAAGTTTGTTGAAGCAACTGAGGTTATTTGTCTGGATTTGAGATAGAATGACATAAAATTGGTGCTTTTCAACAACCACCACTGGAAAAAAATTAAAAACTGACAAAGCAGATAGTAGAAGTTAAATAAGAAAATAGTCCCCTGTTTTCTAAGGGTGTTTTAAAAATATAAGTACAAAGGTAACCAATAAAACAAAAATATAAATCTTCCTAAATACCATAGAAATTTTAAAAATAAAGGAGAAAAGAAAAATATCTGGTAGATAGAAAAAACATAAAATGTACCATAGCATACAATTACAGGTTGAGCATCCCTAATTCAAAATTTCAAAATCCAAATCATTCCAAACTTTGAAGCTTTTTAAGCACAGCCATGATGTCATAAGTGGAAAATTCCACACCTAAGTATTTAACACAAACTGTTTCATGAATAAAATTATTTTAAATATTGTATAAAACTACTTTCATGCTATATGAATAAGATGTATATGAAACAAATAAATTTCATGTTTACATTTGGGTGCTATCTCCAAGATATCTCATTATATATATGTAAATATTCCAAAATCCAATAAATCTGAAATCTGAAAAACTTCTAGTCTCAAGCATTTTGGACAAGGGATACTCAACCCGTATAAAATAATACGACAACTGAAATTAAACATATTAATCACATTAAGAAATGTGAATGAGCCTCAACTATTAAAACAAAAAGATTTGCAATTTTGCTCCTAAAACAGGACTGAATGTATTATGCTGTATACTAGACACATAACTAAAACAAGGTGATTCTGAAAGACTAAATATCAAGAAATGGCCAAAGGTATTATAGGCAAATGGAAACAATAAGAAAACAAGTAGTAATCATGATCAAAATTGTAGGATTTAAGCTTATGCACTAAATGTACATAGAAGGATACCTTTCTTTAGATAGAGAGAGAGATAGGGTCTCACTCTGTTGCCCAGGCTAAAGTGCAATGGGCAGTGGCATGATCATGGCTCACTGCAGCCTAGAACTCCTGGGCTCAGGCAATCCTGCAGCCCCAGCCTCAGCAGAACTACTGCCATGCCTAGGTAAAATATTTTTTAACTTTTTGTAGAGGCATAGTCTCACTATGTTGCCTAGGATGGTCTCAAACTTCTGGCTTCCAGGGATCCTCCTGTCTCAGCCTACGAGAAGGATATTTCTTAATGCTGAGAGCCACAAATCAAAATGAAGATACGGCAGTTAAGAAATATCCCAAATGAAACAGTAATCACTTGTATAAGGCAAAACTACAAGGCAATTTAAGGAAACACAGGTAGAAATACATTAGCAATAAGAGATTATAAGACACCTTAGTACATCAAGGAGGCCAAATCACATAGAAAAGACTCAATAAACTTGATAAAGTAAATTTTATGGATATATACACATATCAAACATTGTACCCTCATAATAGGCAATACAACTTCTCCAGAGTACATGGAACATTCACAAATACTGATCATATATATGGTTACAATGAAACATTAGTAAATTCCATCAAGTAGAAATAATACAAACAACACTCAATGCAATAGAACTAGAAATTATTAACAAGAAAAATGACAAAACGTCCTCCTACCTGCAGATTTCTTAAGTGTCTTTTAAACAACTCTTGGGTGAAAGGGGAAATAAAGTGAAAGAATCTAAAAATAATAATAACATTAAAAGCTCTACTCATTAAAAATATATGGGATACATTTAAAGCAGTCAGAAAACTCCATAGTTCTAAACACTTTAGCAGTAAAAATGAAAAAATGATAATAAATTCTCATCTCCATAGGCTAGAAAATAAACAAAAAGAATGACACAAAAAAGATAAGAACAGAAAGTTCTTATCAATGATAGACTGGATTAAGAAAATGTGGCACATATACACCATGGAATACTGTGCAGACATAAAAAAGGATGAGTTCATGTCCTTTGTAGGGACATGGATGCAGCTGGAAACCATCATTTTCAGCAAACTATCGCAAGGACAAAAAACCAAACACCACATGTTATCACTCATAGGTGGGAATTGAACAATGAGAACACATGGACACAGGAAGGAGAACATCACATACCAGGGCCTGTTGTGGGATGGGGGGAAGGGGGAGGGATAGCATTAGGAGATATAACTAATGTAAATGACGAGTTAATGGGTGCAGCACACTAACATGGCACATGTATACATATGTAACAAACCTGCACATTGTGCACATGTACCCTAGAACTTAAAGTATAATTTTTAAAAAACATGCATTTAAAATATCAGTGATAATCACATTTCCCTCTTTCATAAAATAACAAATGTGATATTGGGGAAAAAAAAAAAAAAGAAATGTATACAAAAAACTGGAAAACATTAACAGCCAGGGGGCAATCAATTGCATTCCACCAGACAGGATTTGCAATTTCTATGGAAAATAATACATAATTTGCATTGCTAACAGTTTTATATGACCTACAGAGTTGTAAAATGCCATGAATCCATGAATACAATGAAAGCCTCAGAACTCACATAGAAATCAGATAACTTGAAAGGTATACTAGACAACTTCTAGTTTTCCTTTGAAGATACCTGATAATCTTTTGGTCCATTTCAAAGTTTTTCACAATTTTCCCTAAAACTCAAACTGAGGAATATTCTGTAAAACAGCTGCTCATAAAACACATAGAAAGGCTGAGGAAGTGTTCCACAGTAAAAAAGATTAGGCCGGGTGCGGTGGCTCATGCCTGTAATCCCAGCACTTTGGGAGGCCGAGGCGGGTGGATCATGAGGTCAGGAGATCAAGACCATCCTGGCTAACGCAGTGAAACCCTGTCTCTATGAAAACTACAAAAAAAATTAGCCGGACGTGGTGGCAGGCGCCTGTAGTCCCAGCTCCTTGGGAGGTTGAGGCAGGAGAATGGCGTGAACCCAGGAGGCAGAGCTTGCAGTGAGCCAAGATTGCGCCACTGCACTCCAGCCTGGGCGACAGAGCAAGACTCCGTCTCAAAACAAACAAACAAACAAAAAAACATTAAAGAGGCAATAAGTAAGTATAGTATACACCCTAGATTGGGTCTTAGAACAGGAAAAAATATAGCAGTCCACCCTTATTTGTGGTTTTGTTTTCTGTGACTTCAGTTATCTGCTGTCAACCATGGTTTGAAAATATTAAATGGAAAAATGCAGAAATAAACAATTCCTAAGTTTTAAATTGCACACCATTCTGAGTAGCATGATAAAATCTCACACGGTCCCATTCTGTCCTGTCCAGGACATGAGTCTTCCCTTTGTCCAGGATATCCACACTATATACGCTACGCACCCACTAGTCACTTGGTAGTCATCTCATTATCAGCTTGACATCTGTATTGTCTCTATATTGCAGTGCTTGTGTTCAAGTAACCATAATTTTACTTAATAATGACTCCAAAGCCTATGAGTAGTGTTGCTGGTATACTGTTAAAATTGTTGTTTTATTTTTAGTTATCACTGTTAATCTCTTGCTATGCCTAATTTATAAATTAAACTTTATCATAGGTATTTATATATAAGAAAAAAGCAAATAGTATATATAGGATTCAGTACTATCTGTGGTTTCAGGCATCCACTGAGGGGTCTTGGAATGTATCCACCCATGTATGCTGTATTTTGTTATAAAGGACATGAGTAGGATAACTGCTAACACATCATATCTGTCAATTAGATAACACTGTTCTATCAATGTTAATTTCCTAATTTTAATCATTATGCTCTGATTATATAAAAGAATATCCTTGTTTTTAGGAAATATGCATTCAAGTATTTAAGGTTAAAAAAGCATGTTAAATAAAATTTATGGAAGACCATTATTTTGGGCTGAGTTCCTCCACTAGGCCAAAATGGAGTCATTCATGCTAAAGTTCCCCATCACCAAACCAAAACTAAGTTGTTTATCTGATCTATAAAAAAGCAGGAGATACATGGTAGCCAAATTCCTAAACAGGTCAGTTTTAGCCAGCATGGTAAGGAAGTCCCCTCTGTTTTAACCCTTACAAGAAAAGGAAGCTGAAATAACCTGATGTTAACCAATCTGCTTTTTATTATGCTGTTTCACTTGTTCTTCTTCAAGCTATTTTGTAAAACCCAACTGTTCTGCCATGCCTAGCATAGCACCTCTCTATTTTTAGATGCTGCCCAATTCATGAATTGAAAATAATAATAAAAGCTAATTAGAGTATTTAAATTAGTTGAGATTTTGTCTTCTAACAGGCATCAGGTCCTCAACTTAATCTCAAACTGTTCAGGAAAAATATTATAAGGGGATAGGAGCAAGATAGCCAAGTAGAACCCTCTAGGGATCATCTTCCTGCAGAAATAACAAGTTGAACAACTATCTATCCACAGAAGAAAGCACCTTCATAAGAATCCAAAATCAGGTGAATAATCACAATATCTGGTTTTAAAATCATGTCAAGGAATTTGACACTGAAGACGGTCGGAAAGATAGTCTTGAATCATTGACACCACCCCTCTCTTATCCTCCAGCAATGGTGGTGGCCATGTATCATGGAGACAGAATCTGTGCACATGGAGGAGTACAGTGATTATGGGGCTTTGCTTTGGAATTCAGTGCTGTCCTGTATCAGTAGAAAGTAACACAGTGCAGAAATCAGCCAGTGCCCCTGGAAGGAGCATTTAGACTAGCCTTAGCTAGAGGGAAACTGACCATCCCAGCAGCCTGAAAGTAAGTTCTGGTTAGCCCAACCACCATGGGCTAAAGCACAACAGGTTCCTAAACAAATCTAAAAGTCACTCTAAGTCTTTGTAAGGCACTGAAAACCCTGACAACATTTCTACACATCCTGGGCCAGAGGGGAATCTACTGCCTTGAAGAGAAGGAACTAGTCCTGGGAGAATTCATTGCCTGCTGACTACAGAGCTGTCAGACCTTGAAAGAACATCAGTGGTTGCCAGGTAGTATTTGTCATAGGACTTGGATGACCCTGTGCATTCCCAGTGTGATGGCCATGGGAGGAGATTTGTTCTACTTGAGGAAAGAAGGAAGATTAAAGGGAACTTTCTCCTGAAGCATGGGTACCAGTCTGGTTACTGTGATACAGACCACCCAAGGGCTCCTGGGGTCCACAATTCTAGGACTTGACCCTGGATGGCATTTTTGGACCTGTGCTGGACCGGAGAGGAGCTCACTACCCTGAAGGGAGCATCCCAGGCCCAGCAGCACGCACTACAAGCTGACAAAAGAGTTCTTGGGTAAACAGTGGTAGCCAGGCAGTAAACATCAGCAATAACCAGGCATTACTCACTACAGACAAGGGGGAGGTGGCCACAAGGAAATACTTCTGCTTGAGGAAAGAGGAGGGAAGAGTAGGAAGGACTTTGTCTTGCAGCTTGGGTGCCAGCTCAGCCACAGTGGAATAGAGCACCAAGTAGATTCCTAAGGTTCCTTACTCTATGCCCTGACTCCTAGACAGCATTTCTGGACCAATCCTGGGCTGAGCGGGAGTTCATCACCCTAAAGAGAAGGCCACAAGTCTGGCTGGGTTTGCCACCTGCTTGGGCCTTGAGGGAGCATCAGTGGTAACCATGACATGGTTTCTGCAGGCCTCAGGCAAGACCCAGTGCTGTGTGAACTCTGGGTCTGACCCAGTGTAGACCCAGTGACAGTGGCCACAAGGGTACTTGTGTTTCCCATCCCCCAACTCCAAGAAACTCAGCATGGAGAAAGAAAATCTGTTTGGGGGAAAATTATGGTAAAGAATAACAGACTCTGCCTGGTAATCCAGGGAATTCTCCTAGATCTTACCCAACACCACCAAGGCAGTACCTCTACAAGAAGGCAAGAGACACAGTGTTATTGGGTGTGGGGCACCCCCTAATAAAGATATAGCTGCAGTGACCAAAGACTTAGATCATAACACTCAATTCCCTTCAAATACCTTGAAAGCCTGCCCAAAAAGGTACAAATAAATCCAGACTGCAAAGACTACCATAAATACTTGAGTCTTCCATGTCCAGACATCAGTGAACATCCACAAGCATCAAGACCATCAAGGAAAATATGACATCACCAAATGAACTAAATGAGGCACCAGTGGCTATTCACAGAGTGACAGAGATAAGTGACCTTTCACACAGAGAATTCAAAATAGCTGTTTTGAGGAAGCTCAATAAAATTCAGGGTAACACACCAGGTGCAGTGGCTCACGCCGGTAATCCCAGCACTTTGGGAGGCCAAGGTGGGCGGATCATGAGGTCAAGAGATCAAGACCATTCTGGCCAACATGGTGAAACCCCGTCTCTACTAAAAATACAAAAATTAGCTGGGTGTGGTAGTGCACACCTGTAGTCCCAGCTACTCGGGAGGCTGAGGCAGGACAATTGCTTGAACCCAGGAAGCAGAGGCTGCAGTGAGCTGAGATTGTACCACTGCACTCCAGCCTGGCCACAGAGTGAGATACTGTCTCAAAAAAAAAAAAAAAAATCAGGATAATACAGAGAAAAAATTCAGAATCCTATCAGATACTTTTAACAAAGAGATCAAAATAATTTAAAGGAATCAAACAAATTCTAGAGTGAAACACTCAATTGAAATACTGAAGAATGCATCAGAGTCACTCAATAGCAGAATTGATCAAGTAGAAGAAAGAATTGGTGAGCTTGAAGGCAGGGTATTTGAAAATACACAGTGAGAGGACACAAAAGAAAAAAGAATAAAAAAGAACATAGCATGCCAACCAGTTACAGAAAACAGCCTCTAAAGGGCAAGTCTAAGATTTATCGGCCTGAAAAACAAAGACAGTGAGAGAGACTGGGGTAGGACGTTTATTCAAAGGGATAATAAAAGAGAACTTTATAAACCTAGAGAAATATATCAATATTCAAGTACAAGAAGGTTATGGAACACCAAGCAGATTTAACCCAAATAAGACTACCTCCAGACATTTAATAATCAAACTCCCAAAGGTCAAGGATAAAGAAAGATCCTAAAAGCAGGAAGAGAAGAGAAACCAGTGACATGTAAAGAAGCTCCATTACATCTGTCAGCACACTTCTCAGTGGAGACCTTACAGGCTAGGAGAGAATGGCAAGACATACTTAAAGTGCTGAAAGAAAAAAATGTTTATCCTAGAATAGTATATCCAGCAAAAATATACTTCAAACATAAAAAAGAAACAAAGACTTTCTGAGACAGACAAAAACTGCTGTCACTGACAGCAGACACATCCTACAAGAAATGCTAAAGAAACTTCAAACTGAGAGAAAAGGATGTTAATAAGCAATAAGAAATCATCTGAAGAAATGCAAATCAAAACCAAAACCACAATGAGATACCCATCTCACACTAGTCAGAATGGCTATTACCAAAATGTGTCAAAAACTAACAGATGCTGATGAGGCTGCAACGAAAAGGGGACATTTATAATCTGCTGATGGAAATATAAATTAGAAAGTGTCTGGAGTTTCTTCAAAGAACTTAAAACAGACCTATCATTTGACCCAGCAATCCCATTACTGGGTATACATCCAAAGGAAAATAAATCATCCTACCAAAAAGACAAATGTACTCATGTGTTCACTGCTGTGCTATTCACAGTAAGAAAGACATGGAATCAAACCCAGGTGCCTATCAATGGTAGACTGGATAAAAAAAATGTAGCACATAAACACCCTGTAATACTACATAGCCATAAAAAAGAGTAATACCGAATTCTCTGCAGTAAAATGGATGCAGTGGGAAGTCATTATCCTAAGCAAATAAACACACGAACAGAAAACAAAATATCACATGTTCTTACTTATAAGTAGGAGCTAAACATTGAGCACACATGGACATAAACATGGAAACAAAAGACACTCGGAACTACTACAGGGAGGAGAGGAGGAACACAGTACGGGTTGAAAAACTATCAGGTACTATGCTTATTACCTGAATGACAGGATACAGGCCCCAAACCCCAGCATCACACAATATTCCCATATAACAAATGTGCACATGTACCCACATATCAACAGTAAAAGTTAATTTTTTTCAAAAAAGAAATTATCCGACGATAGAAAATTCACTGTTAATAAGAAAGACACAAACACAGAAGATTGTAACACTGTAACTGTGGTGTGTATACTACTCATATCTTGAGTAGAAAGACTAAAACATGAACCCATCAAAAATAATAACTACAATAACTTCTCAAAACATAGACAACAAGATATGAATAAAAACAACAAAAAGTTAAAAAAGAAGGTACATGAATTTGAAGTATTTTTTTAGTTTTCTCTTTTCTTGCTTGTTTCGTTTTGTAATCGGTGTTAATATCAGTTTAAAAAAATGGGTGATAAGATGTTATTTGCAAGCCTTATGGTAACCTCAAATAATAAACACAAAACAGATACACAAAAAATAAAAACCTAGAAATTAAAAACCAGAGAAAATCACCTTCACAAAAAGCAAGACAGGAAAGAAGGAAGAGAAGACTACAAAACAACAAGAACACAACAATAAAATGGCAGAAAAGTCCTTACTTATCAACAATAACATTGAATGTAAATGGACTCAGCTCTCCAGTCAAAGGACATAGAATGGCTGAATGGATTAAAAACAAAACAAAATCCAATGATCTGTTGCCTACAAGAAACATACCTCACCTCTAAAGACACACATAGACTGAAAAAGAAAAGGGATGAAAAAAGATATTCCGTGCCAATGGAAACCAAAAAAGAGCAGAAGTAGCTATACTTATATCATACAAAATAGATTTCAAAATAAAAACCATAAGAAGAGAAAAAGAAGGTCATTATATAATGATAAAGGGGTCAATTCAGCAAGAGAAGCAACAGTTGTAAATATATATGCACCTTATACTGGAGCATCCAAATATATAAAACAAATATTATCAGAGCTAAAAAGAGAGGCCCCAAAACAATAATAGCTGGAGACTTCAACACTCCACTTTCAGCATTGGACAGATCATCCAGAGAGAAAATCAACAAAGAAACATGAGATTTAATCTGCACTATACCAAATAGACCTAATAGTTATTTACAGAACATTTCACCCAGTGGCGACAGAATACACATTCCTCTCCTGGGCACATGGTTGAGTCTCAAAAACAGACCATATCTTAGGCCACAAAACTAGTCTTTTTTTTTTTTTTTTTTTTTTTTTTTGAGACAGTTTCGCTCTCGTTACCCAGGCTGGAGTGCAATGGTGTGATCTTGGCTCACCGCAACTTCTGCCTCCCGGGTTCAAGCCATTCTCCTGCCTCAGCCTCCCAAGTAGCTTGGATTACAGGCATGCGCCACCACACCCAGCTAATTTTGTATTTTTAGTAAAGTCAGGGTTTCTCCATGTTGGTCAGGTTGGTCTCAAACTCCCGACCTCAAGTGATCCGCCTGCCTTGGCCTCCCAGAGTGCTGGGATTACTGGCATGAGCCACTACGCCCAGCCAAAACTAGCCTTTAAAAATTCAAAAAAATGAAATCATATCATGTATCTTTTCTGACAACAATGGAATAAAACTAGAAATCAATAGGAGGAACTTTAGAAACTATACAAACACAATTAAACAATATGTTCCTGAATGACCAGTAGGTCAATGAAGAGGTTAAGAAGAAAATTTAAAAATTTCTTGAAACAAATAAAAATGGAAACACAACACAGCAAAACCTTTGGGTTACAGTGATGGAATGCTAGAGGAAAGTTTATAGAAATAAATGCTCACATCAAAAAAGTAGAAAAACACCGAATAAATGACCTAATGATGCATCTTAACATAGAAAAACAAGAGAAAGCCAAACCTGAAATTAGTAGAAGAAATAATAAAGATGAGAGCAGAAATAAATGAAATTAAAGCAAAAATACAAAAGATAAACAAAAGGAGAAGTTAGTATTTTGAAAAGATAGACAAGAAAACATTGGGGAAACATCCAGGACATTGGTTTGAGCAAAGATTTTTTGTTTAATGCCCTAAAAGTAAAGGCTACCAAAGCAAAAGTGGACAAATCAGATCACATCAAGTTAAAAAGCTTCTGTACAGCAAAGGAAAAAATCAATGCAGTGAAGACACAACCTACAGAATGAGAAAAAATATTTGCAAACTATCTGACAGGGATTAATTACCAGAAAACATAATGAGCTTAAACAATGTAATAGGAAAAAATGTAATAATTCAATTCAAAAATGGGCAAAAGATCTGAATAAACATTTTTCAAAAGACATAAAAATGGCAACCAGGCATATGAAAAAGTGATTAACATAACTGATCATCAGAGAAATGCAAATTAAAACTGCAGTAAGATATCATCTCACTGCATTAAAAAAATGACTTTTATCCAAAAAACAGGTAATAACAAATGCTGGTAAGGATGTGGAGAAAAGAGAACCCTCATACACTGTTGGTGGAAATGTGAATTAGTACAACCACTATCGAGAACAGTTGAGAGGTTCTTCAAAAAACTAAAAATAGAACTACCTTATGATCCAGCAATCCCACTGCTAGGTATCTATCCAAAAGGAAATCGGTGTATCAAAAAGATACCCGCACTCTATGTTTATTGTAGCACCATCTTAATAGCCAAGATTTGGAGACAACCTAAGTGTCCAGCAACAAATAAATGGATAAAGAAATGTATATACACACAATGGAGTGCTACTCAGCCATAAAAAAGAATGAGATCCCGTCATTTGCAACAACATGGATGGATCTGGGGGACATTATGTTAAGTGAAACAAGTCATGCACAGAAATACAAACTTCATACATTATCACTCACCTGCAGGAGCTAAAAATTAAAACAACTGAACTCATGGAGAAAGACAGTAGAATGATGGCTACCAGAGGTTGCAAAGGGTAGCAGAGGTGAGGGAGTGGGGATGGTTAATAGATAAAAAAAATATAGTTAGATAGAATGAAAAAGATCTAGTATTTGATAGCATAACAGTTATTACAGTCAACAAAAATTTATTTTACATTTTACAATAACTAAAAGATAACTGGAATGTTTATAACACAAAGAAATTATAAATGTTGGAGGTGATGAATACCCTATTTACCCTGATGGGATTATTATACATTGTATGCCTGTATCAAAATATCTCATGTACCCCATAAATATATACATCTATATTATATGCCCATAAAAATTAAAAATTAAAAAAATTAAAACAGAGAATGATAAAGTAAATGTGGTAAAATGTTAAGTTTGGGGAATTTGGGAGAGGAATATACAGTAATTTTTCAACTATTATTTGACTTTTCTATAAGTCTAAAAGTATTTCAAAATAAAAAACTTTTTTTTTAATACAAAAATTAGCCAGGCCTGGTGGCGGGCGCCTATAATCCCAGCTACTCAGGAGGCTGAGGCACAAGAATCGCTTGAACCCAGGAGGTGGAGGCTGCAGTGAGCTGAGAACGTGCCATGGCACCACTGCACTCCAGCCGGGGCAACAGATTAAGACTCTGTTTCCAAAAAAAAGTCTTTTTTAAAAAAAAGAAACATTTACTGATGCTTTACTAAGTACTCTTTGAAAGGAGATGAATAAGAATCCTCGGCCTTAAGAAATTTAAAAGTTGGCTAGGTGTGGTGGCTCATGTACTTAATCCCAGCACTTTGGGAGGGCAAGGCAGATTACTTGAGCTCAGGAATTCCAGACCAGCCTGGGCAACATGGCAAAACCCCATCTCTACAAAAAATACAAAATATTAGCTGGGCACCATGGCACATGCATGCCTGTAATCCTAGCTACTAGGGAGGCTGAGGTAGGAGAATCACCTGAGGCCAGGAAGTCAAGGCTGCAGTAAGCCATAATTGTGCCACTGCACTTCAATCTGGGCAACAGAGTGAGACCCTGTCTCAAAAGAAAGAAGAGGAGATGAGGGGAGGAAGAGGAAGGGTCTAGCAAAAGAGGAAAATAGGTAAGCAAAAGTCACAATACAGGGGAACAATACAGAGTGACAAGTTGGCCAAACATAGTCCTTTGGGAGCACAGAGAAACATCATTTAGTCCCTGCTATGAGAGAATATGAGTGGTAAGATAAATCAAAAAGAGGGAAGGTACATTAAAGGATTCCCAAAGATGTAATGTTTGAAATAAATTTTAAAGGATGTCAGACAGGTGGGGTAGGGTGAAGCATTCTAGGCAATTGGCATGAAAAGGCCCAAGCATACTGCATTCGGAAAACTACAAACAGGGTTCTAAAAACATCAGAAGAGAACAGGAGGGGAGGAGGTTGGAAGGTATCAAGCCTCAGATCTTAAAGGGCCTTATTATGCCATATGGAGAAACCTGGCTTTCAATATACAGGCAATGGATGTGAACAGACATTTTAAAATGAAGTAAATCATCAATTTTGCATTTGAAAAAGCTCACTGGGTAGTGTGTGGAATTTGGATTGTAGAAATAAAGAGATCTAATAGCAGTTCATTGTAATATATCTAGAGAGAAATGCTGAAAATACTTTAAAGCTATAGGTAGAGAAGGGTGAAATTAAGGTGATATTTAAAATGTCAAATCCAAAGGAATTGGTACAATTAAATGTGGGAAAGAGAGCGATTAAGTATAACTCCCACTTTTCTGGTTTAGGTAATCCTGCTAGCCTTAATAGGGGTTAATGCTTCTGCCTGTGAAAATCATATACAGATGAAATTCAAGTTCTCCTGAACTTGAATCCTTATTAATTTGTTTTTATAAGGACTACAAACACAAATAACAAGAAGTGCTAACAGCAGAGTTAGAATAAGTCTCCTAAAATGTGTCTTAATGAAATTATTTTGAATTATAAAACTTTGTCATTTTCCTAGACTTCCTTGGGAAGGCAGTCCGTTCATGACTTGTAACTGCTTCATCACCAAGAGGCTTACTATACAACATTCCTACCTTTGAAATTCAAATGCATGGAGACAAACAAGGAAAGCATTTTTCTCTAAGAACAGAAAGAACTGAACAGTGTTTTTCTAAACTTCATACCTAATCCTCTAATAATGAATGGTGGGCTGTAATTGGGGTAAGTAGCTGTATTTTACCTCTAGGTAAGCTACCAACAAGACCTTGTGTCTTAATGCAGTCACTGAAAGTATGCCCCCCAAAAAAATACAATGAGCATTTCAATATGAAAATAAGAGCTCCTACAAAGATCATATTGTTAAAAGGGGAATTGGGCAAAGTACTGCAGCACCAATTGCTGACTCTGGTGCTCTGAATGCTCTTTTGACTTAAAATCTTAAAAAAAAAAAAAAAGAAAAAGAAACAAAGAAAAAAGAATAGCAGTATTAGTAACAGAACTTGAGAAACAAAGCTATGACTGTCATGAATGAAATGGACTTTACTAAAAGGACTAATTCTCTCAGACCATGTGGCTAACTGCAGAAATGAATGAATTAAAATTTAAAGAGCTATGCATGTATTTTCAGTCTTCCATTGTGACCTTGGGCAAGTCCCCCATCCTGTCTGTGCTTGTTTTCTCTTCAATATCACGATATCAAGGCATGGCATTATAGAAAATGTTAATTTTTAATACTAATTTAAGAACAATTGGATATAACATTAATTATGTTAATTTGTATGAGTTGCTCTACGCCTCAAATTTCCTCACCTACAAACTGAGGCTAATACTAGAACTCACTGCAAAGGTTTGTTTGAGGGTTTTATAAGTATAAAATAATTATAGTTATTACTATTATTACTGTTATATTTGAGAATTTAATATATGTTATAGGTGGAATTTCAAAGTATGGTAATTATCATTGGGAAAGGAGGGTGAATTTGAATCTCTGTTTTGTTCTTTCATCACAATAAATTTCTCCAAGATCAAAAATTAAACATAAAAATAAAACTATAATTATATTAGAGATCTTAGAAAACAAGGTTATGATGGTGAAAATAAAAATAGTAGGTTGAATAGAAGAATGAAAAGAGTTGAAGAGCAAATTAATGAGCAAGAAGTTGAAGGGAAGTGGAAATTAAGGCCACAGCTATAGCTATTTTGAAAATAATGAGAGGTCTACATATCAAAACCCATGAGACACAACCATAATAGCACTCAGAAAATTTTCTAGCCTTCTATTCATATAAGAAAATAAATCATGGGGGAGAAAGGCGCTTTCCTTTCTGTCTGGCAAGAGCCATCAGGTAAGCCAAGAGAGCTGCATACAAGCACATTCAGGAGCTATGGAAGAAGCAACAGTCTGATATCATGCACTTTCTTCTGAGAGTCCCTGCTAGCAGTACTGACAGCTCTCTGCTCTACCACAGGGCTCCACATCCCACCCAGCCCAAAACAGTGCACTGACTGGGCTACAAGGTCAAGCAAGGTTACGTTATATATAGGATTCCTGTGCACCATGGTGGCCGAAAATGCCCAGTTCCTAAGGGCGCAGCTTATGGCAAGCGTGTCCATTGTGGTGTTAACCAGCTAAAGTATGCTCGAAGTCCACTGAAGAGGAGAAAGCTGGACTCCACTGTGGGGTTGTACGAGTACTAAATTCATATATATACACACACACACACACACATACATATATACATGTACATATATATTTTTATTTATACATATATACATATTTATACATTTTATTTCTCTCTCTCTCTCTCTCTATATATATATATATATATTTCTTTTCTATTTTTTTTTTGAGACAGAGTCTTGCTCTGTCACCCAGGCTGGAGTGCAGTGGCACAATCTCCACTCACTGCAACCTCCGCCTCCTGGGTTCAACCAATTCTCATGCCTCAGCCTCCCAAGTAGCTGGGATTATAGGCATGCGCCACCACACCTAGCTAATTGTTATATGTTTAGTAGAAACAAGGTTTCACCATGTTGGCCAGGCTGGTCTTGAACTCCTGGCCTCAAGTGATCCACCCACCTTGGCCTCCCAAAGTGATGGGATTACAGGCATGAGCCACCATGCCCAGCTGAGAGTCCTGAGTTCTTACTTTGGTGAAGATTCAACACACAAAATGTTTGAGGTTATCCCCATTCATCCATTCCATAAAGCTGTCAGAAAAAATCCTGACACCCAGTGGATAACCAAACCAGTCCACAAGCAAAGTGTGATGCATGGGCTGACACCTGCAGGCCAAAAGATCTGTGGCCTTGGTAGGGTCATAAGTTCCACCACACTCCTGGTGATTCTCACCATGCATCTTGGAAAAGGCGCAATACTCTCCAACTCCACCGTTGCCACTAAGGTAAGTAATGTTTGTAAAATTGATACCTAAAAAACAATTTAGGACAGTCATGTCTGCTTACAAGTGTTATTTGTATGTTAAAACTAGTCTGTAGATTGTTTCATGAATTCTTTGTCAAATTATGAAAGTTAAAGTGCAATAATGTTTGAAAACTCTATAAGTGATGGTGTATCTTGTTTCTAATAAGATAAACTTTTTTGTCTTTACCTAATTAGGGGGTTATATGGCAGTGTTTAAAACATACTGTGTGGTCTAATAGGTTTAAAATAAATTCTTTAAAAGAAAAAAAAGAAAAGAAATAATGAAAATAAAGTATGCATATAACACAGGAACCTAGCAAAAAGAAATTAAAGAAATTAGAAGAAACAAATTAACAGATAAAAGCAAAATTTAATGAACTAGGGGAAAATAGCAGATTGGATTAAAAAATTACAAGGTGTTTCTTCAATTAAAAAAATAATATAGAAAAAAACTTTGAGTGTCATTAAACATAACCAATACTAGAAATAACAGACAAACATAAATTTTAAAAGGATTTAAAAATTTTTAAATCCAGAAGGCTGATTTGTCTAGAAAAAATACAAATTTCTAAAATTGACACAAGAGGTTAAAAATAAAGAAATAGAAAAGCTGTCAGAAACAAAGCCCAAAAAGTGTTATGAAGTTAGTTGGATCTTCAAGGAAAAAAAATGGTCTTTTCTTTTTATAAATAATTCTAAATAATAGAAGCTGTGGAAAGTTTCCCATCTTATTTTAGGAGGCTAGTCTAACCCAGATGCTTAAACTTGACAAGAATGGCCCTCAAAAGCAAACTACAGGCTAATCTCACTTGTGAAAATAGATAGAAAAACTCTAAATAAAATGTTGATAAATTTAATGCAGTAATTACCTAAAATAACCTATGTGACCAAGCAGAGTTCATTCCAGGAATGTGAAGGTAATCAGCACCAGAAACCTGTTGATTAAATGCACTATGCTAAAAGAATAAAAAGAGGAAAATTCTATGACTTCACGATCCTCTCAAAAAACCCAAAGAAGAAACAAATGTATTTTCATAACTACTCCCTATTTTTTAAAATAAAATAAAATTATTTTTAAACCTCTGTCATGCATTGATCTAAAGACAAAAAAAGTGAGGCAAACTTAACACAGAGTTTATTTGGGCCAAGTTTGAAGACTGCAACCCAGGAGCATAGATTCAAGTTAAAATGAATATACCTTCTGATTAGCAGTAGTTACTAGTGGTTTTTAAAGGAAAAAAATGGGGTGGTTCCTAATTTGTTTACCAAGAATTTCCATTAAAATAGCATAACCTATTGATCGGCTGTACGTTGTTCTTTGTATCACAGATTACAGGAACATGAAGATAACAGGGGAAGCAGCTAGTCAGGAAGAAAAGGCCTTTAAATGACTGCCCCCTGGGACATGGGTGCAAGGAGGGGGAGGGATGCGACTGAAGTGCCATATTCATGTCTCTCTGGGCCTGATAAATTTTTGCACATCTCACATAGTTCAGATGGCTCAGAGCTATTTTTCTTTTCTCGCCTACTAGAAAAGGGCATGTCCTTAATTTAATAAATGATGTTTACCAGAAACAGCAAACATCATATTTGATGGCAAAATATTAGAAGCATTCCCATTTGTGATCTGAGAAACTAAAGTAGATGCCCCTTTATTAAGTAAGGGGGACCCTAAAGTTAAGGTAACAAAAGTTACAGGTTGAGGCATGACAACTTCTTAAATTCTCATGGCTACAAGTAAAACGACACTCTGGCTAAATCCCCTAGCAATATTGGACACCTCCTAACTCTGACTTATGATCCAGACCACTACAACTCTGATCAGACAGAGGACCAGCCTTACAAACATTCTTTTCTGATAAACAACTGCAGACCTTAAGCCAGTTTCAGCCAGCCTATAGAGGCTGTGCACCAGTTGTCTTTGTGTCCTATAGTTCACCTTTTGATGTAAAGAGCCAATTCCATCTCATTTTAATGGTAAAACCTGCCACAAAGTGAACATGGGATGTATGTTACATATGTTTACCCACTGCCTATGTGCTTGGCTCCCCTCATAAATATGTATAGCTTTTCCCCAAAACCTGCCAAATATGTATGATTCTATTTTATAAGACAGACTCTGTGGAGCCTAAAACCCAAACTTCCTCTTCCCTACTTGAAGTTACAGCACCTTCAGTCCACACTGGAGGCTCTCTCTTCCTGGTCTACAAACTGATATTGCCAATAAAGCTCTCCTTTCTACTATCTCGCGCCACCGTGGTGGTCATTTGGATGACACATTAAAACAAGGGTGAAGACAAAATGCTATCATCATTATTATTCAACATACGACTCTGCATAAATTATAAAATGTCTACACACCAAAAGGTGTCATAAAGTTAAACTAGAAACTCTATTAATAATATATATAGAATAAATGATTTCTATTGAAAATACATATACATACAAAAATACATGCATATAAAAAGAGTTTCTAAAAATAACAAGAAATAGGCCAAGTGCCATGGCTCACACCTGTAATCACAGCACTTTAGGAGGCCAAAGCAGGCAGATCACCAGGTCAGGAGCTCGAGACCAGCCTGGCCAACATAGTAAAACCCCATCTCTACTAAAAATATAAAAATTAGCCAGGCGTGGTGGCACACACCTATATCCCAGCTACTTGGGAGGCTAAGGCAGGAGAATTGCTTGAACCCAGGAAGCAATGGTTGTGGTGAGCCGAGATCATGCCACTGCACTCCTGCTGGGGCAACAGAGCGAGACTCTATCTTAAAAACAAAACAAACAAACAAACAAACAAACAAAACAAGAAATAGATAATCCAATAACATCTTTTTTGCAGGGCCATTTGACAATAGCTATCAAAATTTTAAATGTTTATTACCTTTGGCTCTGCTTCCATTTTTATGAACGAGCTTTAAAAAATTCAGACAAATGCTCAGAGAATATATATACACATACATATTTCGTGTGTGTATGTGTGTATATATGTATATATGTATGTGTATGTATATATATGTGTATATATATGTGTATGTATATATACATACACACAGACTCTGTGGGGCCTAAAACCAAACTTCCTCTTCCCTACTCAAAGTTAGAGCACCTTCAGTCCACACTGGAGGCTCTCTGTGTGTTCATACATACATACACACACAAGGATGTTTGTTGCAGCATTGTTTACAAGAAAGAAAAACTACAAATCTAAGTGTACTAAATGTTGAGTGGTTAAATAAATAATAGTATTCATATTACAAAATACTCTCAGCCCTTAAAAACAGTGAAATAGTCCAGGGCACAGTGGCTCAACCTATAATCCCAGGGAGGCCAAGGCAGGTGGATCACTTGAGGTCAGGAGTTCAAGACCAGCCTGGCCAATATGGTGAAATCCTGTCTCTACTAAAAATACAAAAATTAGCCAGGCACGGTGGCACATGTCTGTGATCCCAACTACTTGGAAGGCTGAGACAGGAGAATCTCTTGAACCCAAGAGGTGGAGGTTGCAGTGAGCCAAGATCACGCCACTGCACTCCAGCAGACAGAGTGAGACTCCATCTCAAAAAATAAAATAAAATAAATAAAAATAATGAAATACATCTGTATGAACTGATATACCAGGATATCTGAGAAAGATTAAATGAAAAAAGTAAGCAAAAAACAATAAATATCATATAATTATTGGACTTAAGTGAATATATCATTTTTATAAAATATAGTAACAATGATATAAGGACACAATGATATTATAAGGATACAAACCAAATGGATAACTTCTAAGAAGGGAAGTAGAAATTGGCAGTCTAGGGTAGAAATCAGAAACAATCAGGAAAGAAACAGGATTTTCAGGCTTTACTGAATATACTTTTAATTAATTCAAATTTTTAATATTAAGAATGTATTCAGTGTCACCCTGCTAGCTCAACTGGTAGAATAGAGACCAAAGAATGTGTTCATACAGCAGCAAGCATTATTCATAAGAGCCAAAAGGTGGAAGCAACCCAAATGTCCATCAATTGTTGAATATATAAACAAAATGAGTATCCATAAACTAGAATATTATTTGATGATAAAAAGGAATGATGTACTGATACATGTTAAATGACGTACTGATACATGAATCTTCAGAACATTATGCCACATGGAAGAAGCCAGTCACCAAAAAAACAAACATTTTCTATGATTCCATTCATTTGAAATGTCCAAAGTGACTAAATCTATAAATACAGAAAATAGATTAGTAGTTGTTTAAGGCCAGGTGAGGGGAAAGGGAATGGAGTTCTGGGGTGTGATAATACAAGAGATGGCGGGGTTCTTTCTGAGAAGAAAACGTTCTAAATATGATTATGGTGATGGTTGCACAGCTCTATGAATATACTAAACTCATTTAATTGCAAACTTTAAATGAATTATTTATGTGATACGTGAATGTCAATAAAACTGCTACAAAAATAACAATAATACAACAAGTTTAGAAACTTAATCCAAAAGAGAAAGTAAAGAGATATAGCTTGCTAAGAATGCAAAGAAAGCCAGAACAGAGAAATTTAGAGTCTTACAGTACAGGTACCACACAAGAGTGGGACACAGAAAGAAAATATTAGAACTTCAATTTCTATTTGATTTTTACATACAAATAATAAAAAGGAAATTAAGTTTTACTAAAATGTATAATACGGTTGACGAGTGCCTTTACTCAAAAGATCACATGCCTTGTGAGGTTGAAGAGGCATCCTGAAAAAGAACAAGAGTTCCACAAGGAGGCAGGCTGACCATTTATTCATTTTTTTTTTTCCTTCTCAGCATATTGCAATATTTGACCGGTTAGGTGAATTTATAGATTATACTATTTAGATTTAACAAAATACATCCCTCCTAAAATGAGTAAGTGGCTGCAAAAGATTCCTGCAAATAAAACATTGCATGAAGCTAATAATTGCATTTTGTGCACAAATGAACAACAGGAAAATGGCAGAGCTTACCTATTATGATCTCTTCTGTGGATAATACAGATAAATATTAACAATATTTATATTTGTTGCATGAATGAATAATATGAAAATCATGAAAAGCAAGAAGGAACACTAAGGAAATTCAGTAAGCAATTCTTCACTTTGAGTACATGTACCTATATTGTTACACCGTCCTCCCCCAAACAGAGTAAATATAGATAGAAATGTTGATCTTTAGTATTAAAATCACATAAAATGGAAACACATTAGGAATTTGCACATGAATATGTTTTATGTAAAAGACTAAACTACAGGCTGGGCATGGTGGCTCATGCCTGTAATCCCAGCACTTTGGGAGGCCAAGACGGGCGGATCACCTGAGGTCAGGAGTTCAAGACCAGCCTGGCCAACATGGCGAAACCCCCTCTCTACCAAAAACAGAAAAAATAGCCAGGTGTGGTAGCGGCACCTGTAATCCCAGCTACTCGGGAGACTGAGGCAGGAGAATGGCTTGAACCTGGGAGATGGAGGTTGCAGTGAGCAGAGATCGCACCACTGTACTCCAGCCTGGGCAACAGAGCAAGACTCTGTCTCAAAAAAAAGAAAAAAAAAGCAACAACAAAAAAAAAAATACTACAAAGAATCAGGTTATTTTCATGTAGCAAATTTCTACATGCTATTTTACTTGCTATTTATTTATTCTACTTGCTATTTTCATGTAGCAAATTCCTAATGTGTTTCCATTTTATGTGATTTTAATACTAAAGATCAACATTTCTATCTATATTTACTCTGTTTGGGGGAGGACGGTGTAACAATATAGGTACATGTACTCATTAATCTTATTGGAAGCATGCCTTTAACACTGTGTTTTATTTCATTCAAATATATAAGGGCAACAGTGCTACACAAGAACCTCTAGAGTATATTAAAACATTCAAAGACATTGGGAAGTAGTCCAAAGCTGTGCTGGACTCTATAATAAGAAATTATGTTTCTTTCTGATAACTAAAGACACCCTGTTTGCTGGTTTAAGGATCAAAGAACATTTTCAAGTCGTAGTAAAATATATTATCATCAATTGACACATGGTGGTAATAAACCAAGTAGGAAGAGCTTAAGCACTTGATATCAAAGAAAAAAGTTAACATAAAAAAGGCTAAAAACAGCAAAAGCAGAGGCCGGGCGCAATGGCTCATGCCCGTAAATCCCAAAACTTTGAGAGACCGGGGCGGGCGGATCACCTGAGGTCGGGAGCTCGAGACCAGCCTGACCAACATAGAGAAACCCTGTCTCTACTAAAAATACAAAAGTAGCCGGTGTGCTGGTGCATGCCTGTAATCCCAGCTACTCGGGAGGCTGAGGCAGTTGAATCACTCGAATCCGGGAGGCGGAGGTTGCGGTGAGCCAAGATAGCGCCATTGCACTCCAGCCTGTGCAACAAGACCGAAACTCCGTCTCAAAAAAAAACAAAAACAAAAACAGCAAAGGCAGAGTCAGAAAAGTTCTTGGCTAAAGTAGCAGGTGAGAAACTTCATTTTATGAGACTTCAGCCCCATTAGTCAGAATAAAGTATTTCTACAAAGTACCTGTAACTGAAAAGATCCTCCCCGAGACATCACTAAACGATTACTCTGTAGCTAGGGACTGCCATGAAATTAATTCCCTAAGTGGCAGTTCAGAGATTCTCGTGTTTTTTTGTTTGTTTGTTTTTTAAAGAGGATGCAGAGACCAAGAGGGTTTTTGTGTTTGTTTTCAATGAATATTTAGAAAGAAGACTTTCAAAAAGCAGTATCAACTGGCATGTAAGACAAAGAGAGGAGTTCAGTATGGATTTGGGCATTTCTGCTGAAGCCCAGTAGAAAGAGCGCACTAATTACAGCAAGAAAAGGAAAACAAGAATCAGCATGGATGAAGCAAAAAACATACAACCCCTGGTAGTATGTGCAATGTGATCTTTTTTGCAAGCCCAGCCACGTGTCCTTATAGAATCCCAAGGGTTCTACCTGCTCCCCGGGACCAAAAGCAGCTGTGGACCGGAACTACACCTAGCCAACCCACGAGATCCCAAAGCCTGGCGTCTCCTCTCCCCAACCTGGGATGTTCTGCCACCTGGACCCGACGCATAGCAGGGCTCTCTGCAGCCATATTTCGCTAGATCCTTCTTTCTTCTGTAGTTCCAAGTGGTTAAGCAAAGCTCCCAGAGCAATCACGAGACTTCTGTGACAGGAGCCGTTTTCTTCCGGGAGATAACCAGCTCCCGCCCTGCGGAAATCCTGCAGCTTCGCTGAGGTGGCTGCTTCCAATCGCCCCGCCTCTGGCTCCTCCTCCCTGGACTCAGCCAGGGTTTCCTCCAAGCAGCAGTCAGGTACAGCCTCCGTTCCGCTCTTAGCTCGCAGGGAGGGACTAGGACCTCGCAGGAGCCCCTACGCCGAGCACGTGCGAAGCTGTCTAGTGAGGTTTTCTTTTTGCGCCATGTGGATGTCTGAGAACACTGTCATAACCTGGCGCCCTGCATACACCTAGTTTCTGATCTGTCTTGGGCTGTGTGTTTTTTTGTTTTGTTTTGTTTTTAAGTTATGTTTTGGTCTTTATTTTGGTTTTTATTGTCCAGCAGCTACTCCCCAGACAACACTAAAATGTTTAGCTATTGCTTCTTTTGCGGATTATTTCCAAATCAAGCAATGTAAAATTGATGTATCACTTGATTTAAATAGATTTGCATTTATAGTTAGAGGCATTCTTAGGCCTTCCTAGAACACAGTTCTGAAAAGACGAAACACGTGCCTTTTAATGTGCAAGACCCCTTAGCATCCAGTTAAACCTCTTCATTTTTCATTTACCTAGAGAAATCCTAGATGTCCTATTTTAAAAAGTACACTATCCCTAGTATATCATTTACTTTTCCTTCCTTCATAGTTCTATTTGCTTACGTATTTATTGTGTGTCTCACCACCTCCATCATCACTACCACTAGAAAGCAACTGGAGGCAGGTAGGCAGATTAGTTTTTAATGAATAGGTAAGATAAACTGAATGAACGATGAAGGATGAAGTGATGTCCCTTAGGTCACAGTGATCATTGGGAGCAAAATTGGAATTAAAATTCAGATCTATTAACTCTCAATCTAGTGCACTTTGCACCTCAGAAATGTTGAGATTAAACCCAAGTGAAGGCCGCTAGCAATACACCTATCCAAAGTTTCCTGATTAAGGAAGTTTGGGCCAACATGCCCAACATACTAGTGGTAGTAGCATAACTCAGAGAGATTCTGTAAGTTGTATACATCAGTAAGCTGCTGCTCCAGAATTTCTGTATGTATATGCATACTTTGTCTCCATGTGTCCTTCCCTCTTCTGTATACATGTATACAGGAGGAAGGGGGAAGGACACAAGGACACCAAGTGTGAAGGGACAATAAAGCGTAGCCAAAGAGTGGCAGCCCCTTGGCAACCCTTTGGGTTATTACTGTAAATGGTACTTCAAAGAAACAAAGTTACTCTGGTCTCAGGGCAGCTTTCTCACTACTATTTCAGTCCCTCTTTATCATTTTCAAATGAATGAATTACATCTTCTTGTTTCTGAGCCCCAATAAATCCCAGTTTGATGTTTATTTTGGTTTAATTTTGAGTAACAGGAGTCATCACTGTCACTTGTAAATAGTTTCAATAGGGAGGTAACCTAAATTTTAAAAAATGTAAGATGTTTAAGAACATCAGTAAAGAAAGAAAAGAACAGAATCTTTTTTTTTTTTTCGAGATGGAGTTTCACTCTTTGTTGCCCAGGCTGGACTGCAGTGGCACGATCTCTGCTCACTGCAACCTCCACCTCCCAAGTTCAAACGATTCTCCTGTCTCAGCCTCCTGAGTAGCTGGGATTACAGACACCCACCACCACACCTGGCTGATTTTTGTATTTTTAGTAAAGATGGGGTTTCACCATGTTGGCCAGGCTGGTCTCAAACTCCTGACCTCAGGTGATCCGCCCACCTCGGCCTTCCAAAATTCTGGGATTAAAGGCGTAAGCCACTGCGCCCGGCCCAGAATCATTTTTTATTCAGATATTTCTAATGTAATATTTTGCATTAGTTGAAAAATAATAAATTTTAAAGTTTTGAAATTTTTTTAATAGTCCAAAATAAACTCATTTTATACAGGGTTAAAAAAATGACTGTAGGAACTGTTTCATAAAAGAATACTTCCTATTGAATGTGTATTTGATGACCAAACATTAACTTTGCTAAATGAAACCAGATGGCAAATCATTAGTTTGGATCTTGGATACATTGCTATTGCAGTCTCAACAAAACTGATGCAGACTAGAAAGCACCTTACAGAGCAACTAGTAAAACATCCTTTTTTGAAATGATTGGTCCAAAGTACAACAAGATAACAGAGCTGGAATTAAAACTTAGGTCTCTAGACTCCTAGCCTCAAGGCCATACCACTTCTGAATGTGTGACCTTTGTTGAGACCCCAGTAAACTGTGCTTAAATTATTGAAATTATTAGAATCCTTGTCAAAAATTAAAATGTGTACCTTATAATTTTCATAAAGTATTGTTATTAAAACAACCTGTCCAAACTACTAGATAACCCCAAATATACACCAAAAACAAAACTAACATTACTTTCTTATACTACCTTCCTAATGCTAGGCATCTTGCTAAGTAAGCACTTTGCATATATTATTTTCTCTTTAAACCTTTCCGACAATCCTTATGGGATAGAAAAATATTATTTCCTTTTCAATTTCAAGAAGATATTCCTTTAGTTCTTATTAGACATATCTAATAGTGAAAATATTTAAACATTTCGCTGGGCGCGGGGCTCACGCCTGTAATCCCAGCACTTTGGGAGGCCGAGGCGGGCAGATCACCTGAGGTCAGGAGTTTGAGACCAGCCTGGTCAACATGGTGAAACCCCATCTCTACTAAAAATACAAAAATATAGCCAGGTATGGTGGCGGGCACCTGTAATCCCAGCAATTCGGGAGGCTGAGGCTGGAGAATCGCTTGAACCTGGGAGATGGAGGTTGAGTAAGCCAAGATCACGCCATTGCACTCCAGCCTGGGCAACTAAGAGCGAAACTCCGTCTCAAAAAAAAAAAAAAAAAAAAAAAAAAAAAGAAAATATTTAAACATTTATATCTTAGAGTACTTTTATTTTCACAAATCCTGAACCTCTTGGTTCTTTGCTTTTTGCAAGAAGGCACAGTTACAATAGGTTTAGAATCTGAATTATAAACTAATAAATGGTATATTATGATGGAGTCTTAAACAGATACCTAATTAATAAACTTGCAATTGTTTATCCTCAAAGGATATTAGTCTCCATTCAGATAAAATATTATAGCAAACTAAACAAAAACAAAGCAAACACTAAAATGACATAAAACAAAAACTTGATCCAAAATATGAGTTAAAGCATGGGTGTTAAGAGTCTTACAGACCTGGCCGGGCGCGGTGGCTCAAGCCTGTAATCCCAGCACTTTGGGAGGCCGAGACAGGCGGATCACAAGGTCAGGAGATCGAGACCATCCTGGCTAACACAGTGAAACCCCGTCTCTACTAAAAAATATAAAAAAAAAACTAGCCGGGCAAGGTGGTAGTCCCAGCTACCCAGGAGGCTGAGGCAGGAGAATGGCGTGAACCCGGGAGGCGGAGCTTGCAGTGAGCTGAGATCCGGCCACTGCACTCCAGCCTGGGCGACAGAGCGAGACTCCGTCTCAAAAAAAAAAAAAAAGAGTCTTACAGACCTGGCTAATGCCTATTGATGTTTCTCAGCTTAGAAATCACTTCCTTCAGGAAGTTTTCTATGTTCCCTGGGCCTATCTCTACCCAAAACTAAGTGTCTAAGACCATAGAGGGATTGACCATTTATTTGGAATAATGTTATTTCTGTAGTTTAATCTGTTTTTGCAATCCCTGGAAAATATTTCCTATTTTGACTTATAATAAAAACTATTGTTCACAATTGGGAGACACTACTTCAGTGACCTATTTTGGGTATTTTCTCATCATAGTAAATAATACGTAATACTTCTTTATGTCTTCTTTATAATGATGCTACATTCCATTTCTTCTTCTTCTTCTTCTTTTTTTTTTTTTTTTTTTTTGAGACGAAGTCTTGCTCTTGTTGCCTAGGCCGGAGTGCAATGGTGCGATCTCGCTCACTGCAACCTCCGCCTTCCGGGTTCAAGTGATTCTCCTGCCTCAGCCTCCCAAGTAGCTGGGATTACAGGCGCCTGCCACCACGCCCAGCTAATTTTTGTATTTTTAGTGGAGATGGGATTTCACCATGTTGACCAGGCTGGTCCCAAACTCCTAACCTGAGGCCATCCATCCGCCTCGGCCTCCCAAAGTGCTGGGATTACAGGCGTGAGCTACCGCACCTGGCCCCTTATTCTTATGTATATAGAATAGATACTGCTCTCTAGTGTATATAATCATTAAATGGCAAAAAATAAACTCATGAATCAGAGAAATCTGTATTTATGTAGTTATGGAGGAAATAAAAGTTGTGCAAAAATGCTTTAACTGAACATAGATTGTTTTGCAGAGTGAAAAACAAGGCAAAACAAAATGAAGCCTCTAAGCACCTTCTGCTTCCCCAGTCATACAAAGCATCACATCAATCCTCTAATTACTTGTGTTTTCTGCCTAGTCTAAATTTTGCTACTCAAAGTGTGGTCCTCAGAACAGCAGCATCAGCATCACTTGAAAGTTTTTAGAAATACATTATCTTGGGCCCAAGATAACTTGGGTCTATATCTATAACTGAATCAGAATCTACAATGCAAGTCAAACATGTCACTTTAAATTTTCTAGAAGCCACTTTCAAAACAATAAAAAGAAATGTTGAATTTAATATTTTATCTAATATACCAAAATATAATTTTAAATATATTTTAAATTATTCAGAAATTTTACTTTTTTATAATAAGTCTCCAAATTCCAGCATATCTCAATTACAACATATCTGAATTCTGATGAGAAACAAGTGGCTGCTATATTAGACAGCACAGAGCTAGATTATAAGCTCTCTGAAGGCAAAGACTGTTTTACTCTGATTTTACAGATTCAGGCTCAGTGTTGAGCAGGCACTCAAGGAATGTTTAATGAAAGAATCAATTAATGAAACTGGATTTGTGTGGTTCAGCTACTTTGCGACCCTAGGTAAGTTTGAAATTCTTCTTCTCTAAAGGGAGATAAAAACAACTACTTCATAGGGTTATTATGAAGATTTTAAAAACCATCCCAACATTCTCTCCAGTTATTCTCTATCACCTAAATCCAGTTTGCTATCTTTAAGGCTATCTGAAATTACATTATATATTGATTTTTATACGTATTATCTGTCACCTCCACTAGAATTCATATTCTATGTTTCATCCATTATTCTATCATTCATTCATTCATTCAACAAAAGTTTCTCTGTGCTACTATGTCCTAAGCACAATTCTAGGCACTGGGGACACAACAATAAACATAAACAAAAAGCTCCTGCTTTATGGCAAATTAAAATTAGTTAAGCAAATAAATGAATATGTTACAAAAATTGATGCAAACTCTGCATCTAGTATGTATTCCATGATTAAAATGAAATTGAATAAAAAAATTTAAGATTCTGAAATTAGAAGTTTACATTTCAAGCTTACAGTGTACATTAGCCTGACCAGATTGCCCCAATTTTAAAACTATATTTTGTCTTTTCCTTTTTATTTCTTTTTTTTTTTTTTTTTTTTTTTTTGAGATGGAGTTTTGCTCTTGTCGCCCAGGCTGAGTGCAATGGCACAATCTCGGCTCACTGCAACCTCTGCCTGCCAGGTTCAAGCGATTCTCTTGCCTCAGCCTCTGGAGCATCTAGGATTACAGGCATGCAACACCACGCCCGGCTAATTTTTGTATGATTAGTAGAGATGGGGTTATAACACGTTGGCCAGGCTGATCTCGAACTCCTGATCTCAGGTGATCCACCTGCCTCGGCCTCCCAAAGTGCTGGGATTACAGGTGTGAGCCACCACGCCCAGCCTTCCTTTTTATTTCTTAACCCAGAAACTAAATATAGTACCAAGAATCTTCAAACTAGACAATTCTTTCCTCACCTTGTCATAACCGTCCAATGTTGCCCACCTCAATGCGGAGCTGATTATGATTATTATCTTAAGCAATTTTTTCTTTTATTTTTTTGGAATACATTTGCTAAGGCTCTCCAGTGACTGACATAACTGCATCTATTGGTTGTCAATTGGCTTCAGCTCAAAATAATACTTAGGCCAAAGTAGCATACTTTGGGGTGGCATATTCTGAACCCCTTCAATGCTTAATCATACTCTATCAGCATATTCCGCCTATGTTAACTATAGAGATGAAAGATACAATTGCAGTCTGGAGCATTCTGAAGGCTTAGTGTAAGTAGTTGTTGGTTCCCTTAATCCTGCCTCCATCTCTATAAATAGTCCCTTCATTAAACACTTTTCTGTTAACTCCCCTGAGTATGCCATGAGTTTTCTTTCCAGATCTTTATGAATACAAAAGGAGTCCTCTTTTTCTGTTCTTCTAACACAGTGTTCAGTTTCCCCAAATTAATATAGCAAAAAAAAGTTAAAAGATGATTGGTCTGAAAGGATGCCAAATCATAAACCTGTTTGGTATGACTCAGCCAAGGCCAGTGAAGAGTCATGAATGCTAAAGTGCACTTAAACACATCACATTTTCACTGAGAATCTTCTATAAGCAAGGCATATGCTGCGTTTCAGAGGATTCAGAAGTAAGAAAGATAGTTGTGTCCTCAAGGAGTTTTGTTTAATAATGAATGAATGGAAATAATTGTAATACAATATAGTATACAATTATGAAAAATGTATTTTTAAAGGATCAAATTATGCTGGCAATTAAACTGTCATTGGATTTTTGACAAAGATGCCAAGACAACTCAATAGAAAAAGCGTATCTTTTCAACAAATGATGCTGGAACAATTTGATATCCATATGCAAAATAATGAACCTGCACATTCATTCACACTATATATGAAAATTAAATTTCAAATGGATCATAGACCTAAATGTAAGAGGTAAAACTATATAAAACTTCCAGAAAAAAAGTAAGTGAAAATCTTAGTGCCCTTGAGTATGACAAAGATAAATACAACACAAAAAGCATAAAAAACTCTTACAACTCAACAGTTGTAAGATAAACAACCCAATTTTAAAAATAGGCAAAATATATTTAAAAAAGATTTCACCAAAGAAGATACATGGATGACAAATAAACACACAAAAAAGTTCAACATTAGTCATTAAATAAATGCAAATTAAAACTACAATAGTATACTGCTACATTCCTGCTAGAGTAGCTAAAGTTAAAAAGATTGACCACACTAAATGCTGGCAGGGATGTGGTGGAGCAACCAGAACTCTTATGCACTGCTGTTGGATATGCAAAATTGTAAAACCACTTAGGAAAACAGTTTAAGCATTTCTTAAAAAGTTAAATATATACCTACCATATGACCCAATCATTTCACTACAAGATATTTACCTGTATTCACATCTATTTCTGCATAACAATATTACTACAAATGTAGTAGTATAAATAAATATGCATTTATTGTCTCACAATTTTCTGTCCTCTGTTTTAGGGTCTCACAAAGGCTTATCTGAGGCTCAACTGGGGAAGGATTCACTTTCAAGAGCACATGGCTGTTAGCAGCATTCAGTTGCTTGTGGGTTGTCAAACTAAAACCACTTTTTTTTTTTCTGGCTAGCTACTAGCCAGATGCCACCATCAGCTCCCTGTTGTGTCATCCTTCCCAACATGGGCACTTGCCTTCCTCAAAGCCAGCAAAGAAGATCATCTTTCCTATCAGGATTGACTTAACAATCTTGTATAATGTAATCACGTACATATAATCATGTTTATCACCTTTGCTGTATCTTACTTAGAAGCAAGTCACAGATCCCACTCACACCCAAAAGGCAAAGAATTATTCAAGGAAATAGAATGGGTTAGCCACCATAGAGTCTGTCTACCATAAATTACCCAAGAGAAACAAAACATATGTCCACACAAAAACTTGTACACAAATGTTCTTAGCAGCTTCATTTATACTAGCCACAAACTGAAAAAGACTTATATCAACAGATAAGTGGATAAGATGAACTGTAATATATCCACATAATGAATATTCAGCAATAAAAAGAGACAACCAACTGATACATGCAACAACCTGGACAAATCTCAAATCTCAACATAATTATACTAAGTGAAAGAAATCAGGAAAATGAGAGTACATATTGCATGATTCCATTTATATAAAATTCATGAAAATGTAAACTAATCTATAGTGACAAAAAGTAGATCAGCAGTTACCTGGGAAAAGTTAAGGGGGAGGAGAGAAATTTCTGCAAGGAATCTGTGAGGAAACTTTTGCAGTGATAATATGTTCATTATCTTGTGTCATGATAGTTTCACAGGTGTATACATATGTCAAAGTTCATTAAATTCTATACTGTAAGGCTGGGAGTGGTGGCTCATGCCTGTAGTCCCAGCACTTTGGGAGGCCAAGGTGGGTGGATCACCTGAGGTCAGGAATTCAAGAGCAGCCTGGCCAACGTGGCAAAACCTCGTCACTACTAAAAACACAAAAACTAGCTAGGCATGGTGGTGGGCGCCTGTAATCCCAGCCACTAGGGAGGCTGAGGCAGGAGAATCGCTTGAACCCAGGAGGCAGAGGTTGTAGTGAGCCGAGCTCGTGCCACTGCACTCTAGCCTGGGCAACAGAGCAAGACTCCATCTCAAAAAATAAAATAAAATAAAATAAATAAATAAGTTGTATACTTTAAGTATGTGTAGCTTAATTTGCCTTATTGAGGTAAATCAAGCTACTGAATAATACCTCAATAATGCCAGTTTATGAAAATATGCTTTAAAAACATAGGATCCACTTTCAGCAAGGGCACCATGTCACACAAATGCACTCTGTTGAAATTACAATTTTCTATTATTCACCATTGAATAAAATTAATGTCAAGAAAAAAATAAAAGAGACTATCTTAACTGTATAAAGTATTCAGGATAGGCTATGTGAATGAGGTCACATTTACATGGATTTTTAAGGACAGAAAAAGATTTTGATGTGTGATACAGAAAGATTAATCTATCAACATGTTTACTCATCCAACAAGCACTTATTAGCACCTGTGTACTCAAACAGCATGTTCAGCTAAATCTATAGCATGTAAACTAATCTATAGTGACAAAAAGTAGATCAGCAGTTACCTGGGAAAAGTAGGGAAAAAATGAAGACCTTTTCAACTGCTGTTACTAAATTTCCAGACTGGACTTAAAAATTTGGTCATGGCCAAGGAAATTATATTCAAAATTTAGCTGCCATTCACCCAGTCTTCCTACTTACCAGCTTATTTGCATACTTATTTTCCCATTGTAGGAATAAGGCATTACATTTAAAAGCAGCAAATTATGTAATATATTTACATGTAAATCAATATGCAGTTACATGTATGTGATCAGTATTCATTTGTTAAGCATATTATCCATTTTGCAACTGCTATCTTGTGTACAAAGTAAAACTATGAAACTTTGATTACTCTGAGCAGATAAACTTCTTAACTACCTCGGGATCCTATTTTCTCTTTCGAACAATTACAATTAGAATAACCATGTGATTTATTGTTCAACTTCTGAAAGTGATGGGTGCTCTTAACTATTTTTTTTCTGAGATGGAGTCTTGCTCTGTCACCAGGCTGGAGTGCAGTGTCACAATCTCAGCTCACTGCAACCTCCGCCTCCCCGGTTCAAGCAATTCTCCTGCCTCAGCCTCAGGTAGCTGGGACTACAGGCGCACGCCACCAAGCCCACCTAATTTTTGTATTTTTAGTAGAGACGTTTCATCATGTTGGCCAGGATGGTCTCAATCTCTTGACCTCATGATCCACCCACCTCAGCCTCCCAAAGTGCTAGGATTCCAGGTGTGAGCCACCACACCCGGCCTGGGTGTTATTACTATTATGATGGGTCAACAGCACTAAACCAGATCTGTCCCAGGAAAACAGGGATGTACAGTCACCCCAAGTTTAGGGAGTTTTGTTTTATTGTAAAGTTACAAGTATAGGTTTCTGAGCTCCACTCAGAACTACTGAATCAGAATCTCTACTGTGGGATTTGGGAAGCCTTAGACCGTAAAGTGATATCATTAAAGGCTCTTCCAATTCTCAGTTCTACACTTAATATGGTAATTTTGAATATAAACTGGATTTTGAATGATAGCGAATTATTATTAATCTTTTTTTTTTTTCTTTTTTGAGACAAACTCACTCTGTTGCCCAGGTTGGAGTGTAGTGGCACAATCTTGGCTCACTGCAACTTCCGCCTCCCAGATGCAAGCGATTCTCCTGCCTAAGGCTCCTGAGTATCTGGGATTACAGGCATGCGCCACCATGCCTGGATAATTTTTGTATTTTTAGTAGAGACGAGATTTCTCCATGTTGGCCAGGCTGGTCTCGAACTCCTAACCTCAGGTGATCTACCTGCCTCAGCCTCCCCAAGTGCTGGGATTATAGGCACAAGCCACCATGCCTGGCAAATATTATTAATCTTATATGTAACAACGATGTGATTATATAGGAGAATGTTCTTATTTTTAGGAAATACACATAGCTGCATTTAGGGTTGATGTGTCATGATATCTGAATCCTCCTTTCAACTGATACAGGGAACACACACATACATACAATCAAAGCTGATAGTGGATATATACATGTCCACTGTACTATTATTACAATTTTACGTATGCTTGAAATTTATCATAATAAAACATTGAGAAGAAAAGATTGTTAGGGAAAAATATTTGTATTTATAGGTGAGAACACATTATTGTTGCAAATACAACTTAAAAGAACTATGATCAAAAAGATCTCAATTCAAGTAATTACTAAAAAAGAATCAAGCCTGTAATTTCTCTTCTTGGAACTTGGAATTCTTTCTTTCGGTTTTTTTGTTTGTTTGTTTTATTTTTATTTTATTTATTTATTTATTTATTTATTTATTTATTTATTTATTTATTTATTTATTTTTGAGACAGAGTCTTGCTCCATTGCCCAGGCTGGAGTGCAATGGTGCGATCTTGGTTCACTGCAACCTCCCCCTCCCTGGTTCAAGAGATTCTCCTGCCTCAGCCTCCTGAGTAGCTGGGATTACAGGTGCCCGCCACCATGCCTGGCTAATTTTATTTGTATTTTTCGTAGACACAGGGTTTTACCATGTTGGCCAGGTTGGTCTCAAACTCCTGACCTCAGGTGGTCCATCCACCTCGGCCTCCCAAAGTGCCGGGATTACAGGTGTGAGCCACTGCGCCAGCCAGAATTATTTTTTAAAGAATAAAATTTCAAAGATATTCACTGCAGAATTGCTTAAAATAGTGTTATTTCTGCAATACTCTGAATGTATAATAATGGCATGAATTATGGTGCACTGGTACATTCAACGAGGGATTATTACACAGCCACTAAAATAATTAGTATTAGGCATATATTTTAAGACTGGGCAATGTGGTTCACACCTGTAATACCAGTACTTTGGAAGGTTGAGGTGGGAGGATTGCAAGACCAGCCTGGGCAACATAGTGAGACCCCTGTCTCTACAAAAAAAAATTTTTAATTTGTCAGGAATGGTGGCATGTACCTGAAGTCCCAGCCACTGAGGAGGCTAAGATGGGAAGATCACTTAAACCAAGGAGTTCAAGGCTGCAGTAAGCTATGATGGTGCCACTGCACTCTAGTCTGGGTGACAGAGCAAGATCTTGTCTCTAAATATAAACAACCAACCAAACATTGACCTATGCTGCTATATAGATGCAAAAAGAATCCAAATCTGTATCTATGCTTAACTACATAACATTTGTGGATTCACGTGGACGGAACTGGAAGTTTACATGGAAATGCTACCTATTTGAAAAGCAGTTTTTCCCCTTTATTTCATTTTTTCTTTATTTTGAATTCTGCCAATGATTTTGTGTAATAGTAATGTATTTTTTTAATGATATGGGAAGAAATCTTTTATCACGTGACACCATGTAACAGCTGCCTAACCACACAATGTAGAAATGAATAAAGATGGCTCAGAAATAGAGTGTACTAGTATTAGTGACTCAACTAGTGACTATTATGACAAATGGAATAAAGTTTTGACTGATTTACAGGAGTTTTAAAATGCATTTTATATTGAGTAGTTATTTGTTTTCTTAAAACAATTATTGTATTGAACTAAAAAACTAGGTAGTTTGTTCACATAACAAATCTATATTCAAAGACATGCTTACACATTTTCCACTTAGTCCATTTTTCTGTTATCAGCATTACTATAAATGCCTCATTCTGTCATCACGTTGAATTCTTTAGCATCTTCTATATCATTTCCAGGGGGGGCATCTCTGGGAAGTAGTGATGCCTATCTTCCCTCAGAAGCAAACTGATAACCCCAATGTACCCACAATTCACACTTATTCCCTTCTCTGAGGTGTGCTGCTTTTTGGCACATCAGAAAAAACACACTACTAGGATTTGAAAAACTAAGTTCTGGGCCTGGTTAGGTCACAAACTACAGAAACCTTAGGTCATATATCCTCTCCAGGCGTTTGTTTCTCCACTACAAAAAAAAAAAAAAAAATATTTCCTTGGTCTTTTGTAGTCCTTTACTATTTCATTTATCTTCATGATAACTCTTAAATTTAAGTAAGGTAGCATTATGCTCATTTTATAGAAGAAATTCGGTGGCTCAAGCCTGTAATCCCAGCACTTTGGGAGGCCGAGACGGGCGGATCACGAGGTCAGGAGATCGAGACCATCCTGGCTAACACGGTGAAACCCCGTCTCTACTAAAAAATACAAAAAACTAGCCAGGCGAGGTGGCGGGCGCCTGTAGTCCCAGCTACTCGGGAGGCTGAGGCAGGAGAATGGTGTAAAGCCGGGAGGCAGAGCTTGCAGTGAGCTGAGATCCGGCCACTGTACTCCAGCCTGGGCGGCAGAGCGAGACTCCGTCTCAAAAAAAAAAAAGAAAAGAAATACAATCTCAAAAAGGATATAGTCGCCCAAAGATCCCACAAGTAGTAATATATCAGGCAGAGCTAAACTCACACACTGTTACTCAAGATCCTAGTACTGGTACGTGCTGTACTAATAAGTTTGCTAAAATGTATGAAACAGCAATTTCTCAGGTCCCTTCCAATGATCCTGTTCTCTGCTTCTACTTGCTATTTTTTCTCTCTTCTCTCAACCAGTATTAACATCCGAAACTATGTATAAAATCCCCAAATTTCATTTACCATGTTTTTTTTATTTAATTATTCTGTAAATTTTTCTAGTTTCATGTTAAATCCAGAGAAATTACTTTTTCGAAAGTTTCCACTATTGCCTCCCTCTCTGAAGGCCATGGGACTTACCTATTTGTCAAAGCAGAAATTCCCAACATTTTGTAAACACCACTAATTACTTTTTATAACTGTAAAGGCAATTATTCCATACTTAAAATCAATTCAAAATAAAATAAATCCTCAATACTTCTTATTCCCTGGGGTAGTAATTTTAGTTAGATTCTATTGATTCGTTATTTTCTCCTAGGTGCCTTTATTTGGGAAATACTGTTAGTCTACCTTACGATTGATTCTCTTTCCCTAACAAGAAAATGTCATTCTTAAGAGTCAGGAAAGCTTTTACTTTCACTATCACATATGAAGAATGAACTAAACACCTAACTTGGAAAGGAAAACTTAAATGAGAGATTCAGGACACTTCCCAAGGGGTCTTATGACCAATTTAAAAGTTGGTATGATGTGTCTAAAATAACAAATTAACTCTTTTACTTAAAATAAAGGTACAGATGTGTTGATAGTCATGGTAACATGTACATATGAAATATGCCTAAACCAAATTAAAAGAAAACAAAATACGGTCCATGGCAATCTTGAGAATTCAGGGAGCTCAATAAATATTAAGAGTATGCTCTCACAATGAGAGCATTAAACACTTGGTAATTAACATAATTTAACATGCAAAAATGAGAAAATATACAGGATGAGGGATGAGGAGTACGCATAGGAAATTTTTGTGATTTTCTTCATACTGCTTTCTGGTCTTCAGGAGGGAAGATTTTGACTTCAAAAGTAACAAAATATTTAAGAAGGGAATTCACATCTTTCTGTTCTAAATGATATTCTTGCACTCTTTTCTCAGCAGTTCATGTTTCTAGATAAAGTTTATGATTACTGAAAAGTGTCAATGTTTCTACAATGGAAATTTTGCCTTTGGAATGCTCTTAATATTTATCATATCAAAGTGATGGCCTTTTGGCAATCTGAATTCCTTTGGCTCCTGACGTGTTTCAGTAGTTTTCACCTGCACGGAAGACAGAGGATCTTTGGAATCAACATACACATATTTTAGAAATGACAGCAGCTTGTCATCTTTACGAGCAATCTCTCCCTTAATTTCTGGATAGAGACTAATCCGCTCTGACAGGAGGCTGTAGGTATAGGGGTGCCTGGGAGCCGGAGAGGGCTTCTTGTTGCCGATTTCCCGTTCCGCTCGGTTCTCTTGAAATTCCTATCCCGCGAGTCACCGCAGCTCCCATCTCCTCATAACATGCTGCCCTCGGTTTCACAGTAACGTATTTTTTTAAAAAACCAGTCGTTGTTACCTTAATTTGGTCCCAACGGTTGTAAAGGTAAGTTTATAATTCGTTGAACAACTAAGTAAGATTTAAGGCAACTCAACTGATAGCTGCATACCTAATTTGGGATATCCATAGAATTGTTTTGTCAACCACAAATATAACAAGCATTAAGTGTAAACTGTGTTGCTGAAAAGTACTCCAAGTATCTTAGGAACACCCACCGCAATGTGTGGGCTAAATGCACACGTACAATGATAGCAGAAATAATACCTGTCATATAGGTCGGGCATGCCAGCTTTTCCTCCGCGAAAGGCTTCTGGTCCTAAGCTGTCCCTTACTTTCACCGGAATGAGATGCTTCCGGAGTCCCAAGCACTGCTCCCTTACCCAGGAGGCTGGAAACTGCTCGCTACGAGCGCAGTTTCTGACGCCCTTTGGCTGAGACTCGCAGCACCTGACGATGTTCCAGTTGCTAGGTTTAGTTGCTAAGGCACCAACCGCTTCGGAGGAAAAGGGGGGCGGTGCAGTCTCTTTTGGAGACGTAGCGAATCATCTAGAGGTCGAGATAATTGGTTCCGGCAGGAAACAGCTCCTCTAAGAGGGACAGGAAGGCGGAAAGAAGCTGAGACTGACGCCTCTGAGCCGCGGAGGATTGTGGGAGGAGGTTGTCTCCAATTTCTCCTCCCCCTCCCGGCCAAGATGTCTGACATGGAGGATGATTTCATGTGCGATGATGAGGAGGACTACGACCTGGTGAGGCGCAGGGAATGGAACCCTGGGGGTGGAGATGTGTCTAGTTTTCGGGGTCCGGTCTGGACCGGCCGCGGCCTCTCCCCGTAGAGCATGTGCCGTTTCCAGCCTCTCTCAGTGCAGTGACAGGACTGGTTTACCTCCTCCCCGTTCCCGCACCGGGCCCGGGCCCTGCTTCTCCAGCATGGGGGAAGGGAGGTCAAAGCAGGCAGCGAAGGGGGTCCCGGGCCTTGCGCTCCGAGTCTGAGCGCCTCTTCGGTTTACACGGATGCCCCTGGCCCCAGGCGTTCGGTTCTCTGTGCCTCATGCCTCCCCACGGCGCGAGCCGCCCCGGTGACCATGCTGCGGTGTAGGCCCTGGCTTTGCCCTTTCGGGCCCAGCGTTCGGGCCCCCACTTCTTCACATTTGAACTGAGCGTTCAAATGTGCGAAATGCTAGGAGAAGTCTGAAAACTGGGGGGTCCTTACTGCTCCCAGGCCTGACCGCGAAACGCAACTTGTGAGTCTCCTGGAGACGTAGCTTAAATAGTCTTGTCCAGGGCCAGTTTTGGTCCGAGGTAAGTGTGTAGTGGAGGGTTCAGAGCAAGGATAACTGAAAAAAAGGTAGTTGAACTACTTTTTCAGTTCTTTATAAAGAAAAGCTAGCGAGGAGGTTTTGCATGTGGTGTTTTTGGGGGACGGGTGTAAGGTAATTGAACCTATAGCTTTTCACTTAGAAATTTTCCAGTATACAAAGTTTAAAACAGCAACAGCATAGAAATAAACGAATTTATCTGACTGAATGGAGATTTTTAAAGATTCAGAGCTTCATTTATTAATGGATTTACAAGTTTGAATAACGTTTGCTATTCAAAAACATCGTGTGGAAACTCTGAAAATTATCTTGACCCAGAATTAACGTCAGCTTTGCTTTGTTTCTTTATTTTGGAGGTATGTCATATGGTTCTTTTATGGTGATGCTGCATTATCATAAAGTTACAAAATAGATGTTTTGGGACGTCTGATTCATTTTAAGTGCCAGAGATTGTCAAAATATTAATACATTGTTTTGAATTAGTCGATAACTTCGTGTGTATTTTCAGTTTTTTGCATTTTAAAATAAGGCACACTTTTGCAAAAGGGAGAACGGAAATTCTCGCTATTATCTGAAAGTCATAGTAGAGATTTTTATAATTTTTAAAGTTAAATGTGGTTTCGCTAATAGTTATGGTTTCTACCTTACATTTTAGTTTGTGCAAGCCAGTTGTAGGCGGTGACTTCAGTTCATTAATATGTATCTGTCCATTTTTACTTATTACCTGTTTATTCATATTACAGGTGTTTTGTTATTATCAAAATGTTTCTTTTAAATGTGCTTGTATTTTTTTAATTGATTCATAGTATTTTGTACATAGTTATGGGGAGTTTTGTTACATGCACAGGATATGTAATGATCAAATCGGTATTTAGGATATCCATCACCTTGTGTTTTTATCATTTCTGTGTCTTGGGAATATTTAAAGTCATCTCTTCTAGATCTTTTGAAATATAAAATACGTTTTAACCATAGTCACCCTCCCCCGCTATCAAACATTAGAACTTATTCCTTCTATCTAACTGTTGGTTTGTACACATTAACCAACTTCTCTTACTTCCCCACTCCTCTTCCCCCCAACACCCTTCCTATCATTCTACTCTCTACCACCATGAAATCAACTTCTTTTGCTCCCACATCTGAGTGAGAACATGTGATAATTGTCTTTCTGCGCCTGGCTTATTTCACTTAACCTAAATCTCCAGATCCACGTTGCTGCAAATTGACAGAATTGCATTCTTTTTTATAGCCAAATAATATTCCTTTATGTATATATACCACATTTTCTTCATCCATTTATCCATTACTAGATACTTAGATTGATTCCCTGTCTTTGCTGTTAGGAGTAATGCTGCAATGAACATGGAGTGCAGGTATCCCTTTAATAGATCTATTTTCTTTCCTTTGGATAAACCCAGGGGTGGATTGCAGGACCTTACGGTAGTTCTACTTCTAGTTTTTGAGAAATCTCCATAATGGCTATACTAATTTACATCTCCATCAACAGTGTAGAAGAGTTCTGTTTTCTCCACTTTCTTGCCAGCATTCTATTATTTTTGGTCTTTTTGATGAATAACCATTCTAATTGTGGTTTTGATTTGCATTTCTTTGATGGTAGTGATATTGAGCTTTTTTTTTTTTTTTTATGTATATGTTGGCCATTTGTATGTCTTCTTTATCTATTTATGCATGTGTATATTTTTAGAGATGGGATTTTGCTGTGTTACCCAGGCTGGGCCCAAACTCCTGGGCCCAACTAATCATCCCGCCTCAGCCTCTTAAGTAGCTGAGACTACTGGCACTTGCCACCGTGCCCAGCTGTATGTCATCTCTTGAGAAATTGCATTTGTATTATTAGTTTGTGTTTGTAGATGTTTCTGCTTATCTCCTTCCTAAACAATAGTCTGTCGGATACATAACTTATTAGCGCTGTGATTAAGTTGATCATCTTTGAGAATGTAATGTAGTAATAGCAGTGAGAATCTTTTTGTCTTGTGAAGTACTTGATTAACTTTTGCAAGAGTTTTTATTAAACATAGAATGTTTTAACTTGGCCATGTTTTCCCAGTCTTTTAGGGCCTACACTACATGAGCAGTATAATGAAATTGAATATATAATTGCTTTAACTTTTTTTTTTTGAAACGGAGTCTCACTGTGTTGCCCAGGCTAAAGAACAGTGGCACAGTCTCAGCTCACTGCAACCTCTGCCTCCCAGGTTCGAGCAATTCTGCCTCAGCCTCCTTAGTAGCTGAGATTACAGGCGCCTGCCACCATACCCGGCTAATTTTTTGTGTTTTTATTAGAGGCAGGATTTTACCGTGTTGATCAGGCTGGTCTCGAATTCCTGACCTCAGGTGATCTGCCCCCCTCGGCCTTCCAAAGTGCTGGGATTACAGGTGTTAGTCACCACAACCACCTGTGTCTTAACTTTTTTATTTCTTAAAAAGTAAGATTTTGCACTACTACATAATGAAATGAAATGTTGGAGTTTTCTGTTGGGTTTTTTGTTTTTCTTCCCCTAGCATTCTATTAAATAACTCTTCCTCCCCCGTCTGTCTCTCATCAGGTGTCTAGTTGTAAAATTATTTATGATTAATTTACTAACAGTTAAAACTTTTGATGGAATAAAATTTATTTAGTAATTTGTTTTTCATTTCCTTTAATCATATATTTTAAAAAAAAAGATTAATGAAGGTGGTTACCATTTCATGCTTACCTTTTGTCAAAAGAGTTCTTTTTTTAAAATACTTATTTTGTCTGGGATTTTTTTTTTTTTCTGTTTATTAGTATTTTTAAAAAATCTGCAGAATTGACTTGCTTTCTCAAGATTTACTTTTATAAAAAATGTATTTTTTTTGGAAAATTGATTATCACCTCGTTTTAGCTATAGTGTTAACTGAGAGCCATGAGTATTGCTGACCACAGTGATACTCAGCGTATCTTTATTGGTCGTCCATTGATATATTTTAACACCTTAAATCACTTTGTTCTTCCCCAATCTGGTAGAAATAGGTAGTTAGGATACCACCTGAAAAATTAACTCTGTTTCTAAAACTGTACTGTTTTTACCCAAGGAAGTAAATAATGATTTCTGCCCAAGAAGGATCTAAAATAAAACAAATTTTTTTTTGTTTTTTTTTTTTTTTTAAAGAAAGAAGAAATGAATATGAAAGAAATGAATGTAAAAGAAATTCAACATACATGTATGGTCATGTATGTTCTAAGATCTGTTTGACTTTTAGAGGCAGAAGCAGGCATTTCTAAACATAGTAATCTGTGGTAGGCGATGGTGCTAATAAATTACATTTAATGCAATGCCAATTTTAAAGGTTTATAGATTATTTGCTGATCCATGATACTAAATAATAACCATAGTGCCATTCATTAAGTAGGTAAGGCCATTGATAAGCTAACTTTTAATTCCACAGTCCAATCGTTCTACCATGAAACTCCTAATAATCTTTTTAGAAAGGATTTAAGACAAATTGACTTTATACCAAAAATTATTCTTCAGTAAGTCCTGTTATATGTAGGGTATTATATATTTGAATATATATAAATTTTTTTTTGAGGTGGAGTTGTGCTCTGTCGCCCGGGCTGGAGTGCAGTGGTGTGATCTCCGCTCACTGCAACCTCTGCCTCCCGGGTTCAAGCTATTCTCTTGCCTCAGCCTCCTGAATAGCTGGAACCACAGGTGCCCGCCACCATGCCCAGCTAATTTTTATATTTTAGTAGAGACAGGGTTTCACCATGTTGGCCAGTCTGGTCTCGAACTCCTGACCTCAGGTGATCGACATTCCTTGCCCTCCCAAAGTGCTGAGATTACAGGCATGAGCCACCATGCCCGGCCTGTATTTGGATATAATTATTTAAATGTATTACAAGGAAAACGTTGTCTAAAAGTTAGAATAATTCCACTTGGTTAAATATATGACCAACTGTGAGCCTCATTATATTCCCCTAGTCAAGCTCATAGTTGGGATTAGGGAATAAATGTTTCCTAGTATTGTTTTTCTTGTCTTAATATATAGCAGTTTTATTTATTTTTTTAACTTTTAGGTTCAAGGGTACATGTGCAGGTTAGTTATATAGATAAGCTCTTATTACAAGAGTTTATTATACAGATTATTTCATCACCCAGGTACTAAGCCAAGTACCCAATAGTTATTTTTTCTGCTCCTCTCCCTCCTCCCACCCTTCACCCTCAAGTAGGCCCTGGTGTCTGTTCCCTTCTTTGTGTTAATGAATTCTCATCATTTAGTTCCCACTTGTAACAGAGAACATGCAGTATTTGGTTTTCTGTTCCTGCATTAGTTTGCTAGGAGTAATGGCCTCCAGCTCCACCCATGTTCCCATTATTTTTTATGGTATAGCAGTTTTAATGCTCTGCATTTTTACTTCTTTTTCTTTTTTGTGTGTGTGTAGTGGGGAGGAAAATGAATCTTAGCTACAGGATCTCTTACAGACTCTCGTATTTGTCACCCTTTTAATAAGATCAGTAGAAAGATGATGGTCAATTGCCAGTGCTATGTACATAGTGAACATGTATCCAGTATAAATGTTAAGTTCCAGAAATGTCAAAGACAGTATAATCCATATTATCCCAATTTTGTTAGGTGGGAAAAATATAGAAAAATGTCTGGAAATAAATTATCCATGGTTTTAATTTTTTTTTTTGAGACAGAGTCTTACTCTGTTGCCCAGGCTGGAGTGCAGTGGTGCACTTCTCTGCCTCAGCCTCCCAAATGGCTGGGATTACAGGCGCAAGCCAGCACGCCTGGCTAATTTTTGTATTTTTAGTAGAGACATGTTTCACCTTTTTGGCCAGGTTGGTCTCGAACTCCCGACCTCAGATGATTCACCCACCTCAGCCTCCCAAAATGTTGGGATTACAGGTGTGAGCCATCACGCCCGTCCGGTTTTAATTTTTTTTTAATTTGTTTTTGTCTGGCAGACTTTTCACAGGGAACCTATATTGCTTTTATTGCTGGGGGTGGGCAGGTTGCAGGGTGTAAATGATGAGCAAAAATGTTACTTTAGAGGCCAGAGAGTGACTCTGTCACTCTTTTTAAAATAGATAATACATGCACATGGTTCAAAACCAGAAAATGTAAAAATATGTGCATCAAAGTTTTTTCCTCCATTCTGTTCTTCATCTGTCTGGTTCCCATTCTTGGTAGATAACCAAATATAGATTCTTATTCATCCTCTCTTTTTTTATTTTTTTAACGTTGATATAGCATATTGTAAATCTTGCTCTGTGCTTTTTAATTTATCTGAGAGATTATTCTGTATTAAGTATGCAAGGAGCTTACTTTTTTTTTATGGCTGCATTGATTGTATGGATGTACCATCCTTTATTTAAACAGTTCTGTATTGATAAGAATTTGGCCTGTTTTCAATATTTTGAAAAAACAATGTGCAGCTTATTTTTAAAAAAATAAGCTAGCCAGATTTTTTCATTTTTGTAGATGTAGTTGAAAATTAAGAATCAGGTTTGATAAATAAGTTGAGCCATTAAATTGTATGCTGCTGTTTCAGGATACAAACACACGACTCTGGTGAAGTTGGTTTTCTTGAGGATTTCAGAAGCATTACTTGTTGTAATCCATGTCAGTATCATTGGAATAATTTTACTGCACCTTAAAGCTACTACTTCAAAGAAAAATACTGATTTGGAACTTAAATTGGTAACTTTTCAAAAAGGCCTGTTGTATTACCTCATTAGTGTACCTTGTATAATGAAATTGGAGAGGTTCAAACAAGGATAGCTAAAACAATGGGAGACAACTTTTACATGCTAAGAATAAAATAAAGTTATATACATTTAAGTAATAATAAACAACGATTATTTAATAATAAGCATAAATAAATTTAATAAAAAATAAACTTAAGACGTTTCACTGACAACTTAAATCTGTAAACTACAACTATCCAACCAAGTGAATTTGTACTTGTACATTATATCCCGAAATGAACATATGGACCTTAGTGGGAATTAGAAACTTCCTACAGGGTTCAACCCCCACATTTGACACGAGGAACTAAAGCATAGAGAATGAGTGATTACCTAAATTTACAGGACAAATTTGTGGGAGAGTCAGAACTAGAACCCAGGTTTTATAGTAGCTCTTTTAGGATGCTAAAACACAAATGTGACTTTATGATAGCTCTACCTGGGAAATATAATTTGAACACTGAAAATTTAGGACAACTTTTTTTTTCTTTTTTTTTTTTTTGAAACAGTTTCGCTCTTGTTGCCCACGCTGGAGTGCAGTGTCACTATCTTGGCTCACCGCAACCTCTGCCTCCCGATTCTCCTGCCTCAGCCTCCTGAGTAGCTGAGATTACAGGCATGCGCCCCCATGCCCGGCTAATTTTTTTTGTATTTTTAGTAGAGACAGGGTTTCTCCATGTTGGTCAGGCTGGTCTTAAACTCCGGACCTCAGGTGATCCACCCCCGCTTAGCCTCCCAAAGTGCTGGGATTACAGGTGTTAGCCCTTGTGCCCAGCAGTTTTTTTGTTTTGTTTTGTTTTGTTTTTTTAATTCTAACTTCATAGTTAACAAATCAGCACCCATTAATTTGTGCGAATTTTTTTAAATGGATAACTTTATCAGTAGCTAAACCATAAATGGCTACCTAGGATTCGAATCATGTCTGGTTTTTAAGGATAATGAAACACTGCCCACACCTCTTAGTGTGCCCAGCATCTTGTCAGCTGTTAGACAAGGCTCAGAAAGCATTCTTAATGGTGACTGTTGTTTTCCTGAAGTACATTTCTTAGGACTTCTATTGGCAATAGATACAAGAGTAAGTAAATGAACTATGGAACTGATCCTGTTCAGCAGTAGCTACATACCTGATATAGTCAAAATTGACCCTGGCTGCTGTATGTTGTGTTATTTTGGAATGTTTACCCACCTTTTATTTTAATTAACCAAACACTAAGCATTTTGTAATATCCCAGGCTCTCGGAATACACAGATGAATAAGAAAGTCCCTGCTTCTGAGAAGTTCACAATTTGGCTTGTTTTAACATACAGAGCTCTATGGTAGAGAGATGCATGTCATATGGAAGCATGACTAAGAAGAAAAATTTAGTTTGCTAAGAAGAGTGATGCTAAGATGAGTTAATGAACACATTTCCCAGCAGTATTAGGGCAGGGAAGTATCTTAGGAGAAAAGCAGAAAGATTGTTAGCAGGGAAAGTGGTTTAGAATTCTAGCAAAAAGAGCAGTTTATGCCAAAGCAGAGATTTAAAATTGTGTGACGTGTTTGAGAAAGAGTAGATTCTGGTTGTGTGGATGGATCACAAATTGCTTGGGGGAATTATCAGGACATGAGTAGGTTGAAACTATTACTGAATTTTAGATTTTTTTTTTAGTCCCTTTTCCAACTGTTCTTGTAAAACAAGTGCTTGTTTATTTTTCATGTATTAAACTCTTCATTTGTTTTTAAAGCATTCTTTATATACTAATTAAAATTTCACTTCCTCTTCTGTTAAAAAACATTTAAACTTTTACAAATTATTATCACTTTTTCATTTGATGTAACGATTTCAGTTTAGCAATACTTACTCAGTACTTCTAGATTTCCTATTCTGAGTGGTGGCATCATGTGTTACCAAGCCTTTGATAGTCATTATGGATCACTTTATTTTTCTTTATCTTGTGCACTTTTATTTTACCTCCCTAACATTGTGTAACATCTTCTGTGTTTATTCCATCATTTATTGTGTCCCCTGCCTTTTCTCCTCATTCTACTTCTTGGGATCAGGCCTTCACAGCTCCTGGCCAGACTTTTAAGATTATCCAATGGACTACCTCATTGCTACCAGAGTACTCTTCCAGAAACACAAATCTGGTTATTTCCTTGTAAAATCTTTTAGAGGCTCTTTATTGGATCTAATCTCCTTGCAAGATTTCTGTTGTCCTCTTCCTCTGTTCAATACCAGTTCATCTTTCATCAACCCTTTACATAACATCCTGTGCTTCAGCCCAAACTATTCATACTATTTCAAGCTTCCTTGCATTTGCACGTTAATTGCTTTATTTCAGCTGCCCTTCCTCATTGCTGGCGATTCCTATTCATACTTTTATACCTGACTCGGGTATCTTTTTCCTTCCTCTAACTCAGAAGTAGTTGATTACTCCTTTTTGAGATGCCAGTGGACTTACTATGTGTGTCTATTATTTATTATAATACAGTTTTGTTTGCATATCTCTTCCTTAATAGACCATGAGTACCTTGAGGGGAAGAGTTGTTAATTTGAATTTATGTGAGCAGTAATTAATTGCTGGCATATATTAAAGATCATGATTGTTGAGTTAAAATAGTAGAAGCACCTAAACAATAGGATTTTTCTTCCAAAGACTTCAAATCATTAGTTTGAAAAATCATGCCTGTGTCATAACTGAAGAATAATTTGCAGTAGTGCACAGCTTGTGATAATTGATGCAGTGGGGTGCAAATGATGGGTTAGTGATGTCATGATGGCTGGTTCAAGCCATAGGAACATGGCATTGCAGATCATAACAAGGGACTGCCAATTTGTAGTCCATCAGTAGAATATCAGTTGTGCCAATTCTCATGTATTTTTATATTGTAGCAATAACATTTGTTTAAGAGTTGAATTGCAATTATGCAAAAACATTATACATGCCATTTCTTAATCCATATGATATGAAAAACCAAAAGAATATAGTCACAAAATGTAGAGGGCTAAATCGAATCTTGTCTCAGTCATTGTTTTGTTTTGTTTTTTGGTTTTTGTTTTTTTGGAGTTGTAACATCTAAAGTTTAGAAATCTCTATCTGAAATCTATCAGGTCCCAGAAGTTACAGGTAACTAGTCTTATTATAAGTATTCCATGATTGAATGACAAGACACTGTGTGAGATATGACAGGAAATGTCAGGATCCTGTTTTTAACAGTGTTATAATTGGTTCAGTAATTTCTAGAAAATTGAAGTTAATCTCTTCCCTTTCTAAAATACTGTTGTTTCTCATTTGCTAGGAAGCTCCAAAACACTAGTCCTACTGTTGTCATGTGTACCTTTCAGCTTCTACTTTCCTCTTCTCAAAACCTGACCTAATTGTTTTTTCTAATTTGTTTTGAGCCAAGAAACCAAAAATAAATGGACTCTGAATTTTTACTTTGTGATCAACGTAAATCAAAAATACTTTTCATTTTACTTCAAGGCTGCATTCTGAAGGTTTGGGTTGCAAAAAAAATAATTCTCTGGTTCAGCGAGCTATTCCTCTATCTTATTCAACAGTGTTAAGTGAAGTTTTTATTTTAGTTATTGTATGATAAATCATATATGGTAAATCTATTTGTATTTGTTCCAACTTAATGAAACAATTAGAAAAGAGCTGATTTCCAGAGGCATAGAGTAGGTTTTATAGCTGTGATTCTTCACTCCAAGTCTTCCCTAAAGAATACCCTTAGGCTGAGATCTGAAATGATATGCAGTAGTTAACCAAATGAAGAGAGGTAGAGGTAGAGGTGGAAAGAGACAGGAATAACACATAAAAGTGGGAGAATTTGGCACTTGTTGAGTTAAGGCCACTGAGTTAAGGCCAGGATGGCTGCAGCAAAGTGAATGAAGGAGAACTTGATAGGATATAAGGCTGGACACCGGAGTCAAGTTTTGATGATTTCGCTGTGGGTTTTAAGAGGAATGGGAACCATTTTTGAGGAAAGGAATAAGATAATTTACATTTTGTGAGAATTATTTCACCTGCTTAACCATGAGGATATTAGAACTTAAAAAGGAGAATGAGAAGGCTGTTAAAGTTTGTGGAAAGATGAAAGTAGTTGGGTGGGGTAGGATGGTAGCAAGCAGGGGGTTTGGGAGTGGATAGATTTGAGGTTTATTTTGAAGGTAGAATCAATAAGGATTTTTATGTTCCAACAAATAGTTACCTTCCATTGTTTATGTTGTTACTACATGTACTATTCTCTTTATCCTCTCTCATTTCATCTAGCGGGCAAACTTCCATTTATCTTTCAAAACCCAGCTTTGAAGCCATCACTGTCACAGCATCATTCTGTGTATGGTTGGCTTGTTCATTCTTTACTAATTTCTCTTTTTTTAGCTTGATCAGTTTCTTTGTTGTCAAGCCTAGATTACAAGGGTTAAGAAGTAAATGAGTAATTATGAAACTTACTTACTACCTAGTTTCATCAAGTGATTTTCATATGTTAAACACAACGGAATTCCAGGTCTTAAATCTGTAAGACTGACAGACTCATGTCTTCACACGAGGAAGGAATTATCCTCCAGAGGGCGCACATTACAAAGCCACTCTTGATTACTGAAAAATTCATCTTGTGTTAATGTATTTTTGAGCTTTCGAATAACTTATACACAGCATACCTTTCTTCTCTTCTATGCTTTTATGAGACTGTAACATAATTTTTCATAAATATCTCATAAAGAAATTTGTTACTTGTATTTGGATTTAGAAATAACTATAAAACTATTCTTGTCGTTTTGTGTTTGTTTCCAGGTACTATTCTTAATTTGTTATAAACTTGCCCTTTGTAATGACTTATAGCTGAGAAGGAAATAATCTTTATCTTATGACCATAAGATAATTATTTCCATTACACCAATCCATGTGTATTTTGTAATCCTCGTTATTAGACTGAATGTCCTGAAACTGTAAAACTGTTGTTTACACTACAAAATAGTTATTTTATTCCAGTTTTCCCTTCTGCCTTGTTTTTTTCCACTAAGAATAGAACTCATGTAATGGAAAGTCTCATAAAATTATATAAATCCATTTTGTTTTATTTATTTTGATTTGTTATAAAGCTGATTAACGTTAGTATAAACAGCTGTTGTATAGTGCACATAAAGCAAATATTCTTATTAACATAATTATATTTAGTGCTAGATGGCTTTGCCATGTGTAGATTACCATCCTAGCTAGTTTTAAACCATGTTACAATAATGAAATTTAGACTTGGGGAATAGAAAAAAATTATAGAACCAAAGATTAATAATTAGAACACATCTACATTAGGTTTCCCTCAGATTTCATGACCAACGAAAGCTTAACCACTACAGAATTGGGGTCATTAACCAATATTAGGTCTTTGCATTCTTCTTTTATGTTGATTCTGTAGAAATTTTAACTTTCATCTGGAAGTAAGAAATGATTATATTCTGCTATACACCCTCCTCCTTTCTTCAACCCCTGGTTTTATGTAACAGTTGAATATCAGTTGGCATTTTATGTATGTATTCAAGGTTGTTTTGTTTTGTAAAAATACGTGGTTTTTCTGTCTTAACAGCATTCACTTTTTACATTGCTATGTGTGGAGTTTTTTTTTTTTCTTTTAATATTTCTTTCTTTCCAACACAGGAATACTCTGAAGATAGTAACTCCGAGCCAAATGTGGATTTGGAAAATCAGTACTATAATTCCAAAGCATTAAAAGAAGATGACCCAAAAGCAGCATTAAGCAGTTTCCAAAAGGTTTATATTCTTTTCCATTTGATTCTATGTGTTAATTTTTTTTTACTGATATGCTAGAACAAATAAGTCCCAGGTGATTTTATCTCAGAAATATGTTTTGAATACTTAATTATCCTATCAGTTAGCATTAGGCCGCACAAGCAAATGTTTCAAAAGGGTTATCCTGATGTTTTTTCCAATCAAGCTGTCTGTGGAGCAGGGCCGTTGTCCTGAAAAGCTAGGGTGGTTCTGGCAGAACCACCACCAACATGATGGTCAATAGGTATTATCACTGCAGTCTTGTTTCTTTTAGGGGTAAATCACACAGTTGTGGTTTCGTTATTATAAATAGCTTGATTTCTTGACTTACTGTTACACTTATGGATTATTTTTACCATAGGTTGGTTATTCGGGGGAAAAATGTTTCAGGAACTGTATAGTAATCAAGAAGTAGCTCTTAATTTTCCTGATAAAGGAACTTGAAGCTTGCTTATCCTTATGTAAGCATCTTACAACTTGTTTTTTTTAGAGACTTAAAAATGACATTGAGAAATGGTGGTATCCTTGGGGAAATGTTTTTTATGTGTCTAGTATAAAATTAATTCAATACTTACACATTGGACATCATTAGAAAATAATGTTAATGTTAAGATAAACTAAAAATTTCTTCCTCCTTTTAGGTTTTGGAACTTGAAGGTGAAAAAGGAGAATGGGGATTTAAAGCACTGAAACAAATGATTAAGATTAACTTCAAGTTGGTAAGATTTGTTTTGAGGGGAATTAAACTAATGAAATAAATTTTTTAGGTAAAAACCTCATTACGACGAAGTACTATTATATCCACTTTTCTCAAGTACTACTTTGGATGTGTTTTTATATTTAGTCTGTTTTGCAGTTAGAGCTATAGTAAATACTAAGTAAAAAAAAAAAAAAGATTCCTCATAGGATACAAAACTTTTCTATTTAAGAAAACTTATTCTTTTAGATGCATTTACAATATTGGGCTGCTTTTTTTCCCCCTGTTCTGTCACCCAGACTGAAGTGCAGTGGTGCGATCTTGGTTCACTGCAACCTCTGCCTCCTGAGTTCAAGTGATTCTCCTGCCTCAGCCTCCTGAGTAGCTGGGACTACAGGCGTGTGCCACCATTCTCAGCTGTTTTTTTGTATTTTTAGTAGAGATGGGGTTTCACCATGTTAAGCAGGATGGTCTCAATCTCCTGACCTCGTGATCTGCCCGCCTCAGCCTCCCAAAGTGCTGGGATTACAGGCGTGAGCCACCATTATTAATAGATTGACTTTTCCACAAAGGATTAGTGTTTACTTTGGAGTTTTAAAATTCTCCTGTTTATTATAAAGGGTTTCTCTTCCATTGACTAGGGCCAAAACATTAGCATTATGCTTATCTCTTCTCATTGTCTCTCACCCCACAAATAATCCATTGGCAAATCCACATGGCTTTATATCCAGTATGACTGCTACTTACCGTTTCTACCTCTATTACTCTGGTCCAAGGCACCATGATTTCTTACCTGGATTATTGCGATAGCCTCTTAACTGGTCTCCTTACTTTCATCATTACCCTGCTACAGTTCTCCACAAGTAGCAGAGTGATCCTTTTAAAATGTAAATCAGATTATGCCATTCTTTTGCTCCATATCTTCTAGTGGTCCCCATCTCCCTCAGTAAAATCCAGAATTCTTACCATGACCTACAAGTCCCTATGTAAGCTCATCCTTTGCTGCTGTTTTATTTGCTCCATCACTGGCCTTCTTGCTGTTTCTGAAGTCATCCCAAGCACAATCCTGTGTAAAGATTTGCACCTGCTGTTTCTTCTGCCTCAGAAGCTCTTCTCTGTTGTAACCATACAGGTTTTTTCTTCATTTCATTCAGGTCTCTGCTCAAATGGCACTGCTTATCAGGATGGCCTTCCCATGACCACCCGATATAAAATAACATTCTTCCCATCATCACTTAAATTTCTTCTTTGCACTTTTTCTTCTTTGCATATGTCACCATGTGATCTATTATTTTTTGCCCCTCTTCACACCACCCCTCACCCCAAGTAAGTTGTAAGCTCCATGAGAGCAGAACTTTGTTTTGTTTGTTGTTATATTCTTAGAACCTATAATGGTTATAAGATGATAGGACTGGGTACAAACATGAATCTTAGATCACTAAAGGAGAAGAAGAACTTTTAAGAGAAAGATAAAGTTGAAGCTCAGATTAGCAGGAAGTGAAGCAGTTGGAAGGTTCAGAAACTATGGCAAGTAGAAGAATAGCTGATATGTTGCCACTTTCCTTTTTCCCTATTTTTGTATTTCCCATATGATGTGTTTCTTCCTCCTCCCCATTAGCTTCTCTATCCCATCTGACTAGTACTTGTATCCAGGTAACTTCTGCTAATTTTGTACCTCCTCTTTTTGAGGTACTCTCACTCTGGTATCGTTTATCTCACCTTTAATAGGAGGGGCACTCCATGGCATCTCCTACAGAAGCTGTTCACAAAATGTTTTTGTTCATTTTTTCCCCAAAATATATCAGAATAATTCAAAACACATTAAATGTATATTGTACATTATACAATATAACTCTGTTGCTCAGGCTGGAGTGCAGTGGTGCAATCTTGGTTCACTGTATCACTGTATGACTGCAACCTCTGCCTCCCAGGCTCAAGCTATCCTCCTGCCTCAGCCTCCAAGTAACTGGGACTGCAGGCGCATGCCACCACACCTGACTAATTTTTGTGTTTTTTGTAAAGACGGGGTTTCACCATGTTACTCAGGCTGGTCTCAAACTCCTGGGCTTAAGCGATAGTCGTAGCCTCTCAAAGTGCTGGGATTACAGGAGTGAGCCACCAAGCCCAACCAAAAACTGTAACTTTTTGCAAAACTCCTATTTCAGTGCCAAGGTATAGCTTCAAAGTTAGGATAGTCGTATTTCTCTGATTTCCCTTTTGCTACAAGATATGTACTGTAATGTGGATTTAGCAGCTCATTGACAGGATGTTACCTATCATTTACCCCCACATGAAACTTGGAAACAAAAATGGTTATATATCTATATATATTTCCATAGTTCTATCCTTTTTTTGTCTCATCCACCTCTACTGTTTTCTTTATTGTAATTCAATTCTTGCTTAGAAGGTGTCGGGGATTGTTCTCAAGTTTTCTTGTTCTTTATGCTGTGCCTCCGGGCAGAATATATTGTCGTAAGCAAGATAATTATAACATTATTAGTTTATTCTTCACCCTAATAAATACATATGTTTAATTAGTCAAGGAAAGAAGTATTTGTATCTGCCAGTGCTTCATGTCTTTGATTAAAAAAAATAGAATAGAACTCAGGGAAAAAAGAGATTAATAGCATTTGCAAATTGTGAGGATTGTGGATGCAGGTTATAAGGTTAGACTCATAAATTGACTTAGAGGATATACTTAGGAATGGTACACCTCTCCCAGAATAAGTCTCAGTACGCCTTTATTTTTTAGACCATTCTTGTTTCCTAGAACAACCTCAATAGTACAAATACAAGGAATAACAACATTAACTATATCTACTATTGAGTAGAACCTTAGATGGGGATACTTTTCTTGACGTGAAATTAGTATTGATGCTTGAAAAGATTGTTTAATTTCACATTTTCATATATAGCCAGCCAGTTATAGGGAGAAAAGAAACAAGTAACTGTTATTGCAGAGCTTCCTGAGGAAGGGATAAAATTACAAGGGAGAATATAGCTAATAACCTGCATAGCAGGTATCCAAGGCATTTGAAAACTTGGATTTTGGTCGAGTGCGGTGGCTCACACCTGTAATCCCAGCACTTTGGGAGGCTGAGGTGGGCAGATCACCTGAGATTGGGAGTTCAAGACCAGCCTGACCAATATGGAGAAACCCTGTCCCTACTAAAAAACAAATAATAATAATACAAAATTAGCTGAGTGTGGTGGCACATGCCTGTAATCCCAGCTACTCGGGAGGCTGAGGCAGGAGAATCGCTTGAACTTGGAAGGCGGAGGTTGCGGCGAGCCAAGATCGTGCCATTGCACTCCAGCCTGGACAACAAAAGTGAAACTCCGTCTCAAAAAAAAAAGAAAAAACTTGGATTTTATTTGTGTATTTTGGCTTATGAATATTTTAGTAGGTTTTATGATTTCAATATGTTGTGCAAACTTCTGAAATTTGGAAAATTTTAGCAGTTGTACTTGTTTTATAAGCTAACTTTATATATTTGGTTTGAGTAATCTAATCATTTCAAATTTAAGATAATGTTTATAGTGTTCCTGTCATACATAGTTCCTCTTTTACAAAACTATATTAGGAACTATATGAACTACATTTCATTATGTAGTAGTGTATTCTATAACCTTAATCATGTGTACATAATTTAGTACCTAAGTTTGCATCTGATAATTCATTTTTCTTTTCTCACAGACAAACTTTCCAGAAATGATGAATAGATATAAACAGCTATTGACCTATATTCGGAGTGCAGTCACAAGAAATTATTCTGAAAAATCCATTAATTCTATTCTTGATTATATCTCTACTTCTAAACAGGTTAGACTCAATTTTCCCCTCTTGGCACTATCAGTGTGTTTATTATTTATAGTAAGGGCTTTGTTCTTTACAAATGAAAAGACCTAGAGCTTCTATTTAAGTAGTTATGCTAGTTATTAGTGTGCTTTAAAAATGATAAGTACTATTTTCCTGGTTATATTACTGATTATATAATAGTAAAAGGTAATAACTCCAGCTTGATCTCTTTAAATAATTGCTTCAGATACTAAAATCTGTAAACAACTTTTCAGCCTTTTGTTAGACTCCTATACAGTTGCTACCACGGGTCCTTCTAGTAGACTCCATTAGCACTTCAGCTAGCCATTCCGAGGTGTTGAATACACTGAATTACAGGTTATTTGTATGGATTTGGTTATATTAAAATCTTTGAGAAGTGCCTGTGCTCTTATCAGTTAGTGTTTGGCATTACTCAACAGGTGCTCAGTAAATGCTTCTGCAAAGGATGGGTGGATAATGAAAGAAGAGCTACTGATGAAAGAAACTAAAGAAGGTATTGGGAGTGATAGTGCTTTCATTATGAGTCTAGATTTTGGTTGTTAAGAAAACCAATGATTATATATTTTTTTGCAAGATAATTTTTAATTGGGTCATTTGGTCTCATCCTTGTAAGCAGTGTAGTCCTCAGTTTTAGTTTTTCATCCTCATACTCTGTGATATTTGGGTACAAGATATAGTCTCTATATCATTTAGTATTTCTTAGAATATTTGATATTTTTTGTACTTACAATCAAAGAATGTTCAGATCAAAATCAGCCTCATTTAATGTCTTTTCTACTAGATGTCATTTTTTTCAGGCAGTTCTACTCTTTATATTTAAATTTTATGTAATGCAGATAGAAGAAGGTAAACTTACATGTTTTGTTAGAATAGTAACACTTAACGACACTAATTCTAGAATTAAATTATATATTGTGGAGCTTTCCTAAAGTGGGGAAATGGTTTCCAACTCTTAAAAACGAGTGTCATCAAAACATATTTGATACACGGTTTATAAATATTATGCCAGTAATTGGAGCAAGGAGAGGGAATCCAGTGATTTTGAAACTTCAGGACTGCATGCTCTGTGTGCTGTTATATGTAAGGTTTTTGTCTTTTGAAAGTAACACCAGATACTGGGTGGGCGGTACTCTGTTCTATTCAATATGCCATCAGTAGTCATGCATAAATAGATGTATTTTTCTGAAAATGTGAAATTTTCCTGCTCTTACAGTCCTCTTCTTGATCCAGTTAAGCAGAGAATTAGATATTCAAACAAAGGCAAAGCCAGAAGTAGGGGGAAGAGGGTGGGCAGGGGAACTTAACAAGATGTAAAACAAATAATGATTTCCATGAAAAAATGCCACACAGATTGGTGAATTGGTGGTAATTAGACATAGCTAAAATTATACTAGACTTTTCTTTCCACCCACCTCCATGGTTTACCAATGACTTAAAAGCTATGCAGTTGAGTTACTTAGTCACTTTATAGAAGAATTTTGAGGGAAGGAGCTTATTTCTTTCTTCACCAGCATGCTTAGTGTTTGCCACATTGTAGGCTCCAGATAAGGGTTGAGTGAATAAGATATACACTGTTAGTAACAATACAACTAGTTCTATGTACATTTCATTTACTGCTGTTAATATGAAATGAGTGGCTGATCTGAGTAGTGGTATTTACAGCTAATTGAGCACAACCAGTTACAGATTACTTTGTTCCTTCTCCAATCCTACTGCTTCACTTGACTAGCTTTTTAAAAAGTAAAATAAAATACAGAATGAATTATTAATTTGGGAGGGACAAACGTATGCTATTCCAGCATGAGAACTTACCGCAGTATGTTTTTATGGGGAAATATTTTCTGGGTTTTATAAAACAAGCGATCATGGCACTTGTAAATTTGGTCTGTATTTTGCTTCAGTTTGTTAATTTTTTGGACTGTAGAAGACATTCAGTAAGATACAGATAGTGTATCTTATGTGTATTAAAGTTCAAAGATGCACTTTTAGTTTGTTCAAATTAACTTTATTAACAGGTACAAATTTGCTGTTTACAATTATAGAATTCTGATTTTTTATGTCAGATGGATTTACTGCAGGAATTCTATGAAACAACACTGGAAGCTTTGAAAGATGCTAAGAATGATAGACTGTGGTTTAAGACAAACACAAAGGTAACAATTATAATTACTTACACTTTTCTTTTGAAAAGTGGGTGGGTGTTTTTAACAAAGTCTCCTGAAGATACACATCTTCTGTTGAAATCTTGATTTTAATAAGTTTGCTTTCTTGCAGCTTGGAAAATTATATTTAGAACGAGAGGAATATGGAAAGCTTCAAAAAATTTTACGCCAGTTACATCAGTCCTGCCAGGTAGCTTTCCCTTATTTTTTTCTGAATATTTCTTCATAATAAAAGTATAATCAAAAATTATATTCAAAATATTGTTTAGGGGTGTTTTTGTTTAAGCATTATCCCAAAAATAAAATTTAGAAAATACGTTATAAAATTACCTTTTTTTTTTTCTTTTTTTTTTGAGAGAGGGTCTGGCTCTGTCACCCAGGCTGGAGAATGCAGTGGCGCAATCTTGGCTCACTGCAACCTCTGCCTCCTGGGCTGAAGCAGTCTTCCCACCTCAGCCTCCTAAGTAGCTGGGACTACAAGCGCACACCACCATGCCCAGCTAATTTTTTGTATTTTTTTGGAGAGGTGGAGTTTTGCCGTGTTGCCCAGGCTGGTCTTGAACTCTTGAGCTTAGGCAATCCACCCACCTCGGCCACCCAAAGTGCTGGGATTACAAGCGTGAGCCACCATGCCTGGCCCCTCAATCTTTATTCTTTGTGTAATGAGGTACCAAGTATCAATAAACAAACAGGCCTGTTGTAATACTTAACTATTATATTGATATTTAGTTATATACCCTATGAAAACAGAGCCGGGATATTATAAGCATGTGTAATAAAGATATTTTTATATTCCGATTTATATGAATCCTAGCAGCATTGTCCAACAGAACTTTAAGTCATACTGAGAATGTTCTATATCTGTTGTCCAATATGGTACCACCAGCTATGTGTAGCTGTCAAGCATTTGAAGTATGTCTAGTGTGACAGAGGTACTGAGTTCTTTATTTTCTGTTATTAATTACTTTATATTTGAAAAGCCATATGGTCAGGACAGAATGGCTCTATAACTTTTAACCAGGCTTTCATTTTATATTCCCTTTTTTGTCTTAACCAAATACATCATTTAATACTAGTTTAAATTGAATGTGGAAATACTGCTTTAAATATTTTTAAACTCTTCTAGTGCCATGTACTATTTTTTTCCAACCCCTCCCGCCCCCGCCACCATGTAGTATTATTTAAATGATATATGTGTCATTTCTGTGAATGGGAGAAATGATCAAGAGACTGTTCTAAATGAATCACCTGCAGATACTCAATAGTTTTGTAAAGCAGATTAGTCACTTAGGAATTATTTCTTGTCTACGCATTGTTAGGATGCTTTAGTCTGATTCATAACCAACTGGAGGTTCAGTTCCCTGTGAAATGGAAATGTTGGAGCAGCCATCTCTGAATGTGGAGGGTCTTTCAGTATGTATATAAGGAATTTGAGAAAACCCTTTGAAGAAGTTTTGCTTTAAGAACGTAAGAAAAATGCTATCAGGATAGTAAATAGCATTATATTACTTAGTACTTTGGTGGAAGTATGTTCAGGGAAAGATGAAGCATACTCTAGATGTATAAATTGTTTTGTATATTGTATGTTTTACTCTGGTTGTGATTCATTAGTGAATAATTAAACAGAATTTTAAGTTTGAAGACCCAATAAACAATAAATTTTGGCTTAGTGTATGTCAGTGTGAGATATTTATGAATATCTTACTGCTGATCATATTGCTATTTTTCATGGCCCACTTTTCGTGGGCTGTTGGTCAACTTTAAAGGCATGCTCAAATGTGAGCACCTTTTTGTGATTCATGTGACGTCCTCCAGGAAAGTTAGTCCCTATTTCATTCTCCTAGGCACTTGGTTTATGCTTCACCTAGTCATTGTCATTTATATTGTAATTTACTTACTGACAGATTAATCTTCTACTAGAGTGTGAACTTTTTGAGACCAAGAACCTTGGGGTTTTTAACTTTTATTTCCTCATGATAGACCCAGCACCTGGCATGTGGAAGGGACTTAGGAAGGGCTTTTTACTTGAATAGGTGGTTGTAAAGCAGTTGTGAAGATTTGGGGAAGACAATAATAAACCTCCTAGATAAAAACATAAACATTAAAACATTTCATACATAGAGCAGTCCCCCCAACCCTTATCCACAGTTTGCGTTCCTCAATTTCAGTTTCGTGTGGTCAACTTATTTCCTGTGGTCAACTTATTTCCTGTGGTCAACTTATTTCCTGTGGTCTGAAAATAAGATATTTTGAGAGAGAGAGAGAGATCACATTCACATAACTTTTATTACAGTGTATTATTATGTGTTCTATTACATGATCAGTTATTGTTAATGTCTTACTGTACTTGATTTATAAATTAAACTTAATCATAGGTATGTATGTACAGTAAGTTTTCACTTAACATTGTTAATAGGTTCTTAGAAACTGTGATTTAATGTTCTTTTGTTCAACACCACATTGATGAGGGGAAAAAATGATTTCATTGTACATTGTTTTGCTTAAGGTCATGGTTTCCAAGAACCTATCGACAGTGTTGAATGAGGACTTACTATATAGGAAAAAACATAGTACTATACATAGTTTCAGACATCCACTGGAGGTCTTAGAATATATTCACTATGGATAAGGAAGGACTATTGTACAAAAAACCTTTGGCTACTTTTTCCTTATAACTAAAAAGTGGAAAGGATGTGTTAGTTTCTTTTTGGCCATTACAAGTAGTATTCTTAGTACTGTAGCTTCCAATTAAAATTTGTATTGCCTTTTCTCATGGAAATAGTATTATAAATGTAAGATTTCCAGGCTAATGCAAATAAGAATTACTGTCTGAATTCTATCTTGTCTAAAGTTAAGTATTTGCTTTCCTAGACTGATGATGGAGAAGATGATCTGAAAAAAGGTACACAGTTATTAGAAATATATGCTTTGGAAATTCAAATGTACACAGCACAGAAAAATAACAAAAAACTTAAAGCACTCTATGAACAGTCACTTCACATCAAGTCTGCCATCCCTCATCCACTGATTATGGGAGTTATCAGAGGCAAGTTTGGTTTGGAGAGGGTGGGCAGTGGCATGGGGAGATATCAAAGTGTTTAATTAAGCTCTTGCTTTTTAGAACTTCAGTGTATACCTTGGGGCCAGTACTCTTCAAGTTATATAATTTAAAAACAGAGGCACTGAAATAGTTTTCATTTGGCCTTTATGAGGTGGTCAATCTTGTTATTACAGAATGAAAATGTCCTATTTTCTCGTGTCTTATTCTTCACAGAATGTGGTGGTAAAATGCACTTGAGAGAAGGTGAATTTGAAAAGGCACACACTGATTTTTTTGAAGCCTTCAAGAATTATGATGAATCGGGAAGTCCAAGACGAACCACTTGCTTAAAATATTTGGTCTTAGCAAATATGCTTATGAAATCGGGAATAAATCCATTTGACTCACAGGAGGTACGTGTGTTTTAATTGTTAATTTCTCTTATCAGCTATCTGGAAATGAATGTTATTTCTTTTTTTAAAATGTTATTTCTTTGTACATATATTTAGTTATTTTTTTTCTTTACTGTGTTTAGGCCAAGCCGTACAAAAATGATCCAGAAATTTTAGCAATGACGAATTTAGTAAGGTAAGATTTTATATTTCAGTTAAGATAAATTTCCTTAAAGCAGTTCATAAAGGAGCAAGAGATAAAACTTTTCAGAACTCAGTTGGTATTCAACATTTGCCCTTTTGTATTTTCTTAGAAAAGTTTGTAGAATTTTTATTTTCTGAAGTTACTTATATGCTGTTTTCTGTAGCCATAAGATTTTATAAAGTATCCACTACTTAGTTTTCCTATTATCCGTGTGTGTGTCTGTCTGTCTGCGCACACACACATGCACCTGCGTCTTTCAGTGGAAAATTGATTGTGGATGTCTTAAAACGTTATTTCACAATGGTACTGCCTATACCTCTCTTAATCCAAATGAAATTATGAACTAGTCCAAGATGAGTCAAGAATTTTCAGTAAGACAAGACGGCATAAGCATATTTCTTTACTCATATATTTTCTCAATTATAAGATGGAAGTATTTTTTTAAATGTTTACAATGGATAATTTTCTGAGGTGGAGTGTGGGGTGGCAGAAGGGTCATACTGGTAAGAAACTCAAGATTTATGGAATGATTCGTAATGATGGTTAACCACTGAAGAACCTACCATAGTCAATTAATATTCAACAAAATTATGGAAGATAAGACCAAACAAAAAACTAGAAGAAAAGGCCCATTTTTGCAAAAGGAATTAGTAAGAGAAACTTTCCTGCAGGCATAGAATAAATGGAACCCAGGGTTTTTGTGGGTTTTATTCATTAAAAAGTATAAGAAATTTACCAAGTTTCTTCAGGTCTTTTATTATAAGTTGTACAGCTGAGTTTTACCACAGCTGGAAAAACGTAGTTAGGGACATAAAGCAGGGCTTTTTTTTTTTTTTTTTTTTCAGATATATGTAAATAATTTAGGTGACCAGAAGTTCTATTTATAGTACTTTTTCATTGAACAGAAAATACTATTAGACTGCAAATTATGGGTCACCTACATATAAATTGTATGTACTTGGAGAAAATAACTTATTTCATGATATTAAAGTTCCTGTGTAAAATGTCCTCATTTAACTTTTAAACCTTAATTTTAGCTGCAAAAAAAAAAAGGGGGGGTTTTTTAGAGGGACTAAGAACAGTTGGGAATTAAAAACCTTAAGTTACCGCATTAAATCAGTTTCTTTATTGTTTATTTTAATTTGGTTGTTGAATTAAGTTACTTTTAATTATGATGCTTTTAATAAAGATGAAGAAAACTTCTCTTTATTTCAGGTAGTTTATTGCATTCACATTTGGTCACATTAATTAAGAACCAAAGTTGTTTATAATGTTAAATTGCTGAGCAGCAATTTAGAAAGAAATATGGAGGAAAAGCTTTGCCCTAGACATTGATATTTTATATAAATTAAATTGGTTAAGTACATTAAAATTGGTTAAAGGACTGATTTATCAGAACTTTATCTGACTTACATCAGAATATATAATGATATTTATATATTTATTATATCCAACTACTCCAGTGAAGCCACTGTATTGGAACTCAAAACTTACTTTAATGGTAAATTTTGACCCACATGATGTGACCCATGGTGTCCCACAATTTTGTATAAGTTGTTTTTTTTTTAAACCCCGCTTAAGAAATGGAAGAATGTCTTACAGTTAAAATATGTATGTGTACAAATATAAAATAAATGTTTATGCAAGTGTTTTCAATTCTTGAATATGTCCTCTTATATAGTATATTACAGCAGTGTATTTGGGGTAGGTAAGAAAGTAATGCTTCCTAATTTTATCTTCCTAGTCAGTTGCCAGGAGACTAGAGGAAAATAATTCCTGTTGAAGCACTTGAATCAGCTGCCCCTAACATGAAGTTACATTGGGACCCAGCAGATGGAAGCACTAGCAGAGGGCGTGCAGAATAGCTGATGATACATATAAAGCAGACAGTGGTGCCATATCCAGAAGGTTGGATTCTTCCTTCTCAGCACCTTTAGCAATCCCCATAGAGCTTTACAGAATTATTTCAAGAGGAGATACTAGGTACCTCAGAGAATTATGACTATAAATCAGCCTTTGGCCTTCTGCAACAGGGGATTCCATCACTCTTGACTTTGTGTGTACACCTAGTTGGCACTAATTATCTGCCACTGATGTCTCTGCTTTATAGCTCAGTGTTATTTTAAGGTTAGAGAGACTTGAGAAATGTTCCTTTTGAAAATTTTGACAGTTGCTGGTAGCTTTCTAGAATAAAAAAGTTAGGAAGCTGCATTTTCTGAATAACCTACACAGAGGATATACTCTCTTATTTGAAAGACACAGCTACACCCATTCATGTAGTAGTGTACATGAAACCCGGTTCCTTTCATTATGAACAATTAGGAATTAAATGCACAATTTCATTTGGAAACATCGAACATTAAATAGTCGTTAAATGTTTTATTGCTAACTTTTAACAAAAATAAGATATTGAAGTGATTTTAATTAACTATGTATAAATATAGTATATAACCCCAAAAGAAGATTTATTTAATCTTTCTTTTAAAAAACCGAAAGCATGAAAAGGAAATTTATATTTTTTTGGCAGAAGGATATATGTGCTTGTTTAACTCTGATTTCCATGACAGAAAGTATATCTAGATTTTTCCATATGAAAATTGAGAAACAGGCTCTTTGAATTATCTGATTTAATAACTTCTTCATGTTTGACATAATTTACACTTTTTGTTTTTCTATTAGTGCCTATCAGAATAATGACATCACTGAATTTGAAAAGATTCTAAAAACAAATCACAGCAACATCATGGATGATCCTTTCATAAGAGAACACATCGAAGGTATGTTCTTTCTGCCGACTGGATTCTATTACTTTCTTTGCCACTGTCAAACAAATGCTTCTTAATGAAGCTGCATGGCATTAAGCTGTTTTTCTTCTGTCTATTGCAAAGTATAGATATGTTTCTAAATGCTGTCATTGGATGGGATATTCCTTAGAATTATGAAGCTGTTTAAAGAAATTAGCCAATTTCGTATTAATATAGTCAAGTTTATATATAATGTCCATTTTGTTTAAGGTAACTGTCCCTTTTTTAAAAAATCTAATATAGATGCTGTTGCATGTTTATTATTGATGCTTAGGTTCAAAGTTAATTTTTAGGGTTTCTTTTTGACAAATAACAAAAGTTTTGAAAATATCCTGCTGTAGATAATGCTCAGATGTACTGTGAAAGATAAGGTAACATTGTGAAGGTTTCATACCAGTAAGTGAATGAGGTTTTTAGCAAGTTACGTTGAATTACCAAAGACTACAATCATCTCTTTGTTCTTGAACCTCTTTTATAGCTCCAATTTTCCCACCTATTACGGAGCTATTTGAAGGTTTTTAAATGACCATTTGGAACTAGATTTCAGATGCATCAGAAGTAATGTTCTCTTGTTCCCCATCTTCCTTTCTCTTTTAATCAACAGACATTTGAAAAGTTCTCACATGAACCTAGAATGATACTGCAGTTTATAGATATAGAAAAATGTAGAATCTTTGTACATGAATTTCAACCTGATTTTTAAAAATTTTAAGACAAAACTGGAGGAAATTGTAAACGCATTATATGAAATATAGTAGTCTAGGTTTTGAAAGAGTCTAAAACAAGGAACTTGGCTGGCTGATACAAATCAGAGCTTCTTAAAGTATGTTGACTGTTGAGGACATGATAAGTAGTGTAATATTGAGAAGGCAAGACAATATTTTGGTAGAGTGTCAACGTCAACAAAATCAAGGAGGTGGGAACAAGAAGTTATGGGATAGGCAGCAACTGATCATACTGTGCATCCATTGACCCAGGTATTTTAAAATCTAAACACTTTATATCCTTGGCAATCAGGAAAATGTATTTTGAGAAGAGAATTAGGAGTACATAATGATTCATAAAGATATCATACAAACTTAAATAAAATGTTACTTTAATTTTTTGTCTTTCAGAGCTTTTGCGAAACATCAGAACACAAGTGCTTATAAAATTAATTAAGCCTTACACAAGAATACATATTCCTTTTATTTCTAAGGTACTTACATTCATGGATTTTAATGGTGTTTATAATTTATAGTTATAAATGCAGTATACCAGTCTTCCATTTAAGAGTCACTCTAACTTGGTAACATTTTATTATAATAATACATTTTGTAAGTTAAACATAAGGGCTTTAGTTTTAATTTTTTATTTATTTTTATTTATTTTTTAAGAGACAGGGTCTTGCTGTATAGCCCAGGCTGGAGTACAATGTCTATTCACAGACACAGTGTGGCACACTATAGTCTTGAACTCCTGATTTCAGGCAAGCCTCCTACCTCAGCCTCCTGAGTAGCTGGGGCTGGGCTTTACTTTTAATGTGAATTTTTCTGTTTTCTTGGCATAAATTGAGTTAACAGCAAAGAGCCTTAACATTGTAACAAAGAAATTAGGAATCACTAAATTTCTTTTTAAACATACTTTCACTCTCAGAGAAAATTTGTAGGGGAGAGTAGTGGCTAAAATATATAATTGATGAAGGGTTAACTTCAACCACAATAAAATTGTTGTAGGAATATACTTCAGAAGTTAAAAATTTAAGTCTTTATCAGACCTGTGTTCTCAGAGATATTTTGAAGTGAGAATGTAATATGTTTAAAAATTTTCTCTTCACTAATTTTGCTTTAAGTGATAGAAATGAATTAAAATTAGAATGATTATGTAAAATTATGAAGTCTTTAAAATGTGAATTAGTATATAACAAGTCTTTTGTCTTAGGAGTTAAACATAGATGTAGCTGATGTGGAGAGCTTGCTGGTGCAGTGCATATTGGATAAGTAAGTACTTTACTATTTTTTATCACAAAATATTTGGTACCATAAGTTTTGAATAATAGTGACAAAGGTAGCAACTGGATTATTGATTATTCATAAAAAGCACCCTTTTGTTATGGTTTTCTATTAGAAGAGATATATATGTATGTGTGATGGTTTTTGATGAATGGGCATGTTAAACACATCTCAGAAAAAGTTCTAAGTGATTTTTCAGAAGGATTTCTTATCATATACAGCCAAAGAATTATTTAATGAATAGTATTTGTGTATGCTTTTAAGTATAGGGTATGTGGTACATAACATTTTTGAAATTACATCTTTCTTAAAAACAGTACAGTGCTTAAAACTTCATGGGTGATATTTGCCTTTGATTAATTGGATAAATCTATGCCTCATGGTTCTTTCAGTGAAACTGATGAAAAGTATCTGAAATCTGGTTTCTATCTGGAGTTTGAATAACACAGTGAAGTTAAAACTAACACTGAACTCATTTAATGTAGGCAGCTGCTTTTTTTTTTTTTTGCATTTGTTGATACTGTATTTTATGAAACATTAGTCCAGAAACTGTGCTTGATGAAAGTCTTTTGTAGACACATCTTATTTATTTATTTCTAGCACTATTCATGGCCGAATTGATCAAGTCAACCAACTCCTTGAACTGGATCATCAGAAGAGGGGTGGTGCACGATATACTGCACTAGATAAATGGACCAACCAACTAAATTCTCTCAACCAGGCTGTAGTCAGTAAACTGGCTTAACAGAGAACAAGCTTTTACAGACGTCCTTAAGGCAACAGTGCAGAGATGTAATCCTTAAAAGAACTGGGAATGGCAAAACTACTGTCGGTTGATGTGTCCTGAAAATTATTGGAGTTATGGCAGAAGTGCTTTTTTGATCAACTGGTTTGTGTTTTGCTGCTGCATTTATCCCAAGAAAAACAGCTTTAATCTCCAGAAGAAAACCAAAATACCATGGGATTTATGCTGTATTGACATCTTGCCCTAAACATGCAACATCATAGTAATTTGTCATGGGCAACATGACCAGAGAGAAGATTTTTGTCATGATTTTAAATACACTGACACGCTACTGTTGGTTAAATTTAAACATGTTTTACCTGCAGAAATTCTCTCACAAATAACCTGCAATAACTTGAAATGCATACCCTTTTGAACACTTCCTTTTCTCATGTATAAATTAAAATGTTTGCTGCATTTTGCAAAATGTCAATTCTCTAAAAATGTGTCCGTATATTTCTGTACCTGCAGTGTAGTAAAGGTTTAGACGAAACCCCATAATTATAGTGGCATACTGTCACTTAGGTTTCAAGCAGCAAAATAAACAGTGCAGCTCAGAAATTGTAGTTTGGTTCTTGATGTGTTTTTATTACATTTGGAGTTGTTGTTTTGTTTTTTAGTACCTTCGAAATTTCAAATTATTTTATCTTCAGTTAATGATTTTAAAAAGCCTGGGGGCAAATAAGCTGGTTATTTGCTTTCAAGTTTTTAAAAGTAGTCTTTATTGATACAGTAAGGAGAACTACTTTCTAACAAAACACTTGCATAGTTATGACAGTGATGCTTTAAAGGAATAAAATTCTTTTTTTTTTAAAGAGTGATATTCCTTTTCAAAAGAATACTAACTCTCAGAATGTTCACTTTAAACAAATATGCCAGAACATAGACAGCTAAATGAATGTTACTCTGAATAGTGATCATGCTGGAAGGTTGTTTCCTAATGCCAGCAATCTACCATTGCCCAAAACCTGTTGGGTTTACTCTTTTAGAATTGCATTCAAAGTTAATTTGTCACAGACACTATTAACTTTATGATTATATGTTGTTTTAAAAAATACAGTATTAGGAAGCTTGATTATTTTTAGTTACCATTATTTGGCACCAAGTGAAAGTTTCCAAAACTTCCACCTAACTTTGAGGTAATGCAGAAAGTATACAACTGGCTTTGAAAGCAATCCCAAAAGAGTTTTAAAGGTTTTTTGAGCAGTGCAGTGTACTTAGGAGAATGAACTGTGGCCTTCCAAGGTAACAAACTACCTTAAAGGAACTCAGCTCATTTGAATGTATTGAGTTTTGGATGTATTTGTTTCATTTTTTAAAAAGTTCACATTATTTTATAGTGTCTAAAGGAAGAACTAAGATTAACATAATTTCTTTGGTTTTTCTATTGCTTGTTATTATGTAAAAACTGGGTGGCAGTTCAGAAGGAAGATTGTAACAGAAGAGTGACAACCAAGAATTTTTTGATCATTAAATCAGATTTTATAAACAGTGGAAGGAGCATGGACTTAAAACAAGGCATGCTTATTCGGTTTTGTCAAAATTTTACGAAAATATGTGATATATATTTATACTAAAACTATATAATCCTTAGATTTAGAAAAGCAATCAGTTAATGTCTTTAGCAGACTAAAGCAGTATTAAACACAGGTACAAGTTGGAAATTGTAGAAAACGGAAAGAAAACAAAAGACAAAATGTCTATGGTAGGGAATAAAAGAGTTTAAGATATTATAAAATTATGTGTATTTTCTTCTCTTTTACATAAATCATTTGTGAAAAGTGTGCTAAACTTTTTTTACAAGAGTGATATTAATTAGGATTTATTTTTCAATATAATTTGGAGACCCTTTGTTATCCAAATAAAAATGATGAGTTTCTGTGCCTGTATTCAAATATGTATGCATGTGATAACCCTTGAAAGCTAAAGCCCTTCTTAACTTTGAGTTGATGGAATTAGAATTCAAAGGATTTGAATGAAATGATTTAACCTTTATCCTCCAATTCTTGCAGTGCCCAGTTCTCCTGTGCTATCTTTGCTTTGTACAATAGTGCATCTTCCACTTTCTAGAGAGAAAGCATGCACTTGTTTTTCTGTGGAAAACTGGGCTAAATATATAACAGGATCCAAAGTTATACCATAATAATTTATTGTAATTGTGTATTACGTAGCTTTGTTTACCCAGATACAGGTGCGTTCTTTTTTTTCTGTTAGTCATTTGTGACTTCTGTTCTGGAATACAGGTTTTTAAATATATCTTAACAGTCTGACTAACTTAAAATAATTTATTCTTCCCTTAAAACGTTTCTCTGTGTTTTTGTGCATCAAATATTGTAGAGTTGATATCTTAGAGATTGCTTATCAAAATATAAATTTAGGGGAAGTTAAAAATCGATTGGCAAATTTGTAGCATTTATTCACTGATTAAATCTTTTCCACTTTTGTGAAAACCGTACCAGTGGTTTACATCATATTGTAATGTGTTCATCTCATTTTTCTTTTTATCCCTCAACCTAGCTAAAAGTTACTGCAAAGAAGTCTTTGGCTGCCACAAGTAGATGCTGTCTACTACAAGAGCTGGATTTCCATTACTCATTCTTGCTCTTACATTAAAGTTGTTGATTAAATACTTTTTCTCCACATCTTAATGTAACATAACTGATTTCTTTTTAAAGATGAGTATATATATACTAAGTAATGCTCTCATTACGTGAGTCCTTTCTAACTACAGGCTGATACATCTTTCAAGAAAACTGAGAATCTAGTATTTAAGTGAGAGAGGCCTGTTTTAAATGGGCTATGCTGTGGGTGGTACTGTTTGTTACCTTATGTAAGACTTAGGTTTGTCTTAAACTGAAAAACTCTTATTCTTAATATTTAAAATATCCACGATGGTAGAAATTTTTGAGAAATTTTCTTTTTTAATCATTTTTTAATTCTTCAGTAAACACAGGTACGTATACTTCTGTGGTGTCAGTGTCAGTCTAAATCTATGGGTGAAGCAGTTAGTCCGTAAGACAAAAAATTATTTGCCTAGTGGATTCTCTTTACCTCTTTTTAAGAAGCTCAGAGATCTGTAATCATTAATTTACTAAGGATTTGTTGAAATATTATTTTAGTCACTTTTAAACCTGAAAATTTCTCTTTTGATTTACATTGTTGAAGTGAGGCTTGAGCATACAAAACAAGTAAAACTGGGAGTTTCATTCTTCGTATGGGATTTATGACTAAATATTTCTACCATTTTGAGGAAGATAAACATTTTGAACTGAAATATATAACAAAAAATAAAAAGGAATTTGACATTTAACTATTGTGTTTCAAAGTGTTTAAGAACACTATCCAGAACAAGAGATGGAGTATCAGGTTTCAGAATGTGACACAAAAGGCATTTGGTCTTCATTCATGTGACCAAAATTAAAATTTTCCTCCTTTTTTCTTTTTCTGGATGGTTTCTTTTTGTTTTCATTGTTTTAGGTTCCCCCCACCCACCCACCCCTCGGCCAAATCAGCATCCTGTTTATATTTGTTTGATACGGTTTTTTTGTTTTTGTTTTTGCTTTCTTTGGAAACAGTTTTGCTCTTGTCACCCAGGCTGGAGTGCAGTGGTGCAATCTCAGCTCACTGCCACCTCCACCTTCTGGGTTCAAGAGATTCTCCTGCCGCAGCCTCCGGAGTAGCTGGGATTACAGGCGCCTGCCATCACGCCCAGCTAATTTTTGTATTATTGGTAGAGATGGGATTTCACCATGTTGGCCAGGCTGGTCTCGGACTCCTGACCCAGGTGATCCACCACCCTGGCCTCCCATAGTGCTGGGATTACAGGCATGAGCCACCGCGCTCGGCCTGGTACATTTTTAAGTAGGAGTTTGGCAGAAATTTCATAACGAAGACAAATCGGAGGTTCTTTTTAACTCAAGATTATTAAATTTATAGTAACTTCTTGGGCCATTGAAACTTGATTTTTAAATGCCATTTGGAGGATTTGTGTTATATTAAGCACCACAAATTTAAACTGTCAGTAGTGATTCTACATGTTTCTCAAAACACTAAAATTTAGCGTCACTTACTTGCTTTTGAATTTTAAGGAGATTTATCTTAGGTAATGTGTCAGAAGAAACCAGTGTGTGGTTCTCTAAAATTTTACTTTTTTAGTGTCACGTATAATAATATCTAAATTACCTGTAGTAGTTAAAAAATATGGCATCAAAGGTATATGCCAAGTCTAACTTAAAACCCTGTGACAGGAGGCCAGGCGCGGTGGCTCAAGCCTGTAATCCTAGCACTTTGGGAGGCCGAGACGGGTGGATCACGAGGTCAGGAGATCGAGACCATCCTGGCTAACATGGTGAAACCCCGTCTCTACTAAAAAATACAAAAAACTAGCCGGGCGAGGTGGCGGGCGTCTGTAGTCCCAGCTACTCGGGAGGCTGAGGCAGGAGAATGGCGTAAACCCGGGAGGCGTAGCTTGCAGTGAGCTGAGATCTGGCCACTGCACTCCAGCCTGGGTGACAGAGTCTAGCTCTGTCACCAAAAAAAAAAAAAAAAAACCCTGTGACAGGAAAAAAGAAAAAATTATTTCTTTAATACTTACTATTTGGGGGCAACTTTGTTCCATGTTGGCAAAATTATAAGCTTTGCTCAGAATTTCCACATGAATAGCTGGCCAAAACTTTTTTGTGTGCATATGTATACATATGTAATAAGTGAAACATGCTGTGGGAGTACAGAATTCATCACCAGTTTATCACAGTAATTTTCCAGTTTTCCATAATAATCACTTATTTCTGACATGGGCAAATGTCATATGCCGTGAAAAGAATTATCATTGTACCAGTAACTTGCATGTTATGACTAGGTTTCAAGTGGAAGACTGTCCAAATTTACATAATCTAGAGTAATTTTTTAATTCTGAAGTAAGGACATTTTAAAATTAATTGCTAAAGGTTGTTTTATTGGACATCAATTTTATGGGAGTTTAGAGAGTAGAAAAAGTAATCTCTAGCGTCATCCCATGAAGTTGTGAAAGTTCTGGCATGCTTATTAGCAACATATTAATGCCAAGTGTTGAGTATCTAATTTCTGTTAAAAATATTCGCCTATCCTCTACTGTTTACTACAGTAATAAATTTCTGTGCATCTATTTTAAATAACACTGAAGAAAATTATATTTCAAGAAATGGAGCAATGACATGGAAAATAGAAAATTGTTTGGTTTTGCAATGTGTTACATAATTGGTTGCATTACGAATTTTCTCCCTTTTGTTTATCATAAGCTAATGTAAAAGGTAACAAATTCCTTGAGCTAACACTGGTTGGGAAGGAAGTAGTAGGTGATTAGGAATGTAACAGGATGTCTGCCTAAAATGGTCAGTTCCACCAATTAATACTTGAGAACTGATTATATGTGCAGGATGTGTCATAAGATGCTATAAGGCTTAAATACTCAAGGATTTTTTTTACTTATCTGGAAGTGCACATTCCCTTATTGGTAATAAAAAGTACTTCATCTGCTTCTTAAGTATTTACTGTGTTACATTAGTTACAATGCCCAAGATCACAGTAACTTTACAATATATATGCTTGATCAAGTACTTCAAAAATGTATACTTCTCTAAAATAGCTGTTGAATGTTTTAAGAATATTTCTCTAAAGTACTGAAAATCTTGTTCGTTTGGTTTGAAGGGATTTAGTATTTTCCATGTTTAAGATTACCTTTTTATTAGGCTTTGAAGCATTCATGAAGGAGCTGGTCTCTCTTGAGCTGTTTAATTATCTGACCTGGAACAATTCATGTTGCAAACAAATGTCTCTTAGGAATTATTCCTTCAGTATACAATTAAATACTTTAAAGCAGGAAATTAAGCCAAGGAAAGACATGGGGTAAGAAATGTTCGCTCCCAAGCTTTGTAAGCCTTGTTATGGTGCTTTAAAATGAACTATTTAAGGACTGCAACATCTAAGAAACCACTTGTGAATTTATTATATATCCAAAAATAGTGTTCTCAGATGTAACGTTCACCTGGTGGAATGGACCACCCTAATCTCAAAGTACAGTGATAATGCAATCAAACAGCTTTTGAAAGTCAAAAGAACTTTCAGACTAATAGCCGTATATCCCTGTCTAAAACTAATATCACTGCAAATCCTTTGGCCTTCCAAGTTGTGGGAGTAGAAGAGGAGTAAAACAGATTAGCTACTTCTGTTTCAGCTGCATTTCATACAGCAGTGGTAGGTGGCATTATGTTGATAGTATTAGCCCAGCAAGAAACTACATAAGCAATATACATCTGACATTTGAGTTATTATTTTGTGATACTTGATAGTTTTATATTCCCAACTCTCAATTTTTAGAGTAATGAATGGAATTTTTTTCTTTCTTTCCAGAAACTTATTTTAAGCTTCAGATTATGAACCCTTGTAGGTTAGTGGTCTTCACCTGAAGAGTTACCTAACTCAGGCAAGGTGGTTCATTTCTGTAATCCCAGCACTTTGGGAGACCAAGGCGGGCAGATCGCTTGAGCCCAGGAGTTTGAAACCAGCAACATGGCGAAACCCCATCTCTACAAAAAAAAAAAATAGAAAAATTAGCCAGCATGATGGTATGGGTTGCAGTCCCAGCTTATCCAGAGCTATTGTGGGAGGATCACCTGAGCCCACAGAGGTTGAGACTGCAGTGAGCCATGATCATGCCACTACAGTCCAGCCTGGGCGACAGTGAGACCTTGTCTCAAAAAATTTGGGGACTAAGTATAGATAATAAGCTAATGTACTTTTTTGGGTAAGGTAGGGTTGGTTGGTAAAACTTAGTCACTGTCATTATTACTGTCTTTACCACCAACAGGTAGGTAAGAAAGGAATTCAAACATTCTAGAATACTAAAAGGGTTATATGCTTTCTCTAACCGCTTAATCTGTTGAGACAGGTATTTATTGTGCCTACCATGTGCTAGGGACCATTATAAAGTTGAAGAGTACCATATGGAATAAATTATGCTTGTGCTCAAAGAGCTTAGCTGTATGGGAAGAGGCAGATACACAGTTAATTTTAGAGAAAAATTCTATCAATAAAAGTTTATTTCACACTTGAATGAGGAAAGAAGCTGGACGTGCAGATCTAGAGGAAGAGCAGTTCAGGCAGAGGTTAAGTGCATCTTCATAGGGATGGGTATCTCAGATTCAAATGAGGTAGGGTATGATGTTAAGACTTTAGAAGTGAGTGGGGACCAGATTATGTGTAGTCTTAGAGATTTTACTCTAAACACACTGGGAAGACTGGAAATTTAAAAGATGATACTTGCTATTACGTGGAAAAATTACTGTATGGGGCAGGAGTGTGGGCCAGAAGACAGTAGGAGCCCATTGCAGAAGTCTGGATGAAAGATGATGGCGATTTTTGGACTAGGACGGGACAAGTGGGTAAGATTAGGATAAGACGAACAAGGATTTGCTTATGAGTTGAAATTGGGAGTTATGAAGGAGAGAAACATCCAGGATGGCTCTCAGATTTCTTACTGAGTAACTGGTAGACAGTGGTATCATTAAATGAAATGAGAAGACTAGGAAAGTTTTTTTTGGTGAAAGAAACAGTGGACTAGCAGCTTGGAAATAAATGAGAGTGATATCACAGAAATGGGCATTTCAAACAGGAAGTATTAATCAACTGAATGCTGCTGAGAGGTTAAATAAGGGCAGAGAAGGGCTCTAGGATTTAGCAAGATGCAAGTCTTTGGTAATGTTAATAAGCATTTTCAGTGGAATGATGGAGATATTCCAGCTCTTCTATTGAACTATCAGTAATTTCATTTAAATAATCATCCTTAATTTCTCATTATAAATTAAAGGTTTTTTTTTTTTTTTTTTTTTTTTTTTTTTTTTTGAGACAGAGTTTTGCTATTGTTGCCCAGGCTGGAGTGCAGTGAAATGATCTGGGCTCACTGCAACCTCTGCCTCCCGGGTTCAAACGATTCTCCTGCCTCAGCCTCCCGAGTAGCTGAGACTACAGGTGTGCACCACCACGCCCAGCTAATTTTTGTATTTTTAGTAGAGACGGAGTTTCTCCATGTTGGCTAGGATGATCTCAATCTCCTGACCTCGTGATCTGCCTGCCTCTGCCTCCCAAAGTGCTGGGATTGTAGGCGTGAGCCACTGCACCCGGCCTAAAGGTTTTTTTTGTCCTTTATTTAGTGGTTGTGGGGGTAGTAAGAACACTAGAGATTTTTAAGGGTACAATAGAGTGTTGTTAACTACAGGCACATTATGCAGCAGACCTCTAGAACTTTTTCATCTTGCATAACTGACTTTATACTGATTGATTAGCAACTCCCCATTTCCCCAACCCCCAGCCCCTGGCAACCATTTTATTCTTTGCTTCAGTGAGTTTGACTATTTTAGATACCTCACATAAATGATCATGCAGTATTTGTCCTTCCCTGAAAGTTGTTTCTTTTTTCCATCTTCTGAATGTTAAGTAGAATAACTTAGGAAATTTTAAAATAAAGCCAACTGTAACTCCAGACATTAATAACAAACAGCTTTCTATAAAACGTCTTTTCCTATAAAATATTTTAAAACCAGTGTGTTTACTGTCTAACACTGTGTGTGTATTTATATATATTTTATTATTATTTTTCAGATGGGGTCTCGCTCTTGTTGCCTAGGCTGGAGTACAGTGGCGTGATCTGGGCTCACTGCAGCCTCCACTTCCTGGGTTCAAGCGATTCTCCTGCCTCAGCCTCCCAAGTGGCTGGGATTACAGGTGCGTGCCACCACACCCAGCTAATTCTTTAATTTTTAATAAAGATGGGGTTTCACCGTGTTGGCCAGGCTTGTCTTGAACTCCTAGCCTCGGGTGATCTGCCTGCCTCAGCCTCCCAGAGTGCTGGGATTACAGGAGTGAGCCACTGTGCCTGGCCTAACACTGTGTATTTATAAGCGTTTAACTTTAAAGTTTTTCTTTGACGCCTATTAACTATAAAATGGTTGAAATCCATGGCTTTACCTAACATCTGTATATCCCCACAGAAGCTATCAATTTTTCCTCGTTGATGAAGAATGAGTTTTCTTTTCTTTTTTTTTTTTTTTTTTTTTTTTTGAGACGGAGTCTTGCTCTGTCGCCCGGGCTGGAGCGCAGTGGCCGGATCTCAGCTCACTGCAAGCTCCGCCTCCCGGGTTTACACCATTCTCCTGCCTCAGCCTCCCGAGTAGCTGGGACTACCGGCGCCCGCCACCTCGCCCGGCTAGTTTTTTTGTATTTTTTAGTAGAGATGGGGTTTCACCATGTTAGCCAGGATGGTCTCGATCTCCTGACCTCGTGATCCGCCCTTCTCAGCCTCCCAAAGTGCTGGGATTACAGGCTTGAGCCACCGCGCCCAGCCGAAGAATGAGTTTTCTATATGTAAACAAAGCCCTTTTGGTTTATCAATTTTCATGATATCTCAGAATATCATTATAGCTAGATGTTAATATAAAAATAATGAATTATAGAAAAGTTTGGGTTTGTCTAGAAGAAATGAACCAGTTCAAATATAAATAATATTGAAAGATTGTATTTTGAGTAATCTCAAATTCACAGAATAACAATACATTTGAAATTACCATGTTTTATTAGGTTGGTGCAAAAGTAATTGCAGGTTTTGACATTGAAGGTAATGGAAAAAACTGCAGTTACTTTTGCACCAGCCTAATATCTGAAAGTACATATTTGGCTTTACATATTTGAACGCTCATGAAGCAAGAATAACTGAATTTACAGGCAATCATATCTGAGAAGTAATGGTCATTTTTCCTCAATAGAAAATCAGGAAACAGTTGAGTGAGATTGTGCTTCTGTGGAAAAAATAATGAATTCTAGGAATTAGGTTGCTATCTTTTTTTTTTTTTTTTTCGAAAGAGAGTCTCAGTCTGTCACCCAGGTTGGAGTGCAGTGATGCAATCTCGGCTCACTGCAACCTCCGCCTCCTGGATTCAAGCAATTTTCTTGTCTCAGCCTCCCAAGTAGCTAGTATTATAGGCATCCGCCATCACGCCTGGCTAATTTTTGAATTTTTAGTACACAGGGTTTCACCATGTGGTCAGGCTGGTCTCAAACTCCTGACCTCAGGTGATCCACCTGTCTCGGCCTCCCAAAGTGCTGGGATTACAGTCGTGAGCCACCGTGCCCAAGGTTGTTATCTTAATAAATGCCACTTTCAGCTTCCCGGGAAAGAGGAATGTGGTAGAGTAGAAAGACCTGGGAAATAGGCGACCTGCATTATATAGTTGACTAAGAATTGAGATCTTGCAACTTAATCTCTCTGGGGTTCATTTTTTTTACTTGAGTGATTCTTTTTAATCTCAGGTATATGGAACAGAAAATCATAATCCTTGCCACCTGGCATACTAGCATGTCTTTTCAGTTTACTTTCCATGTATTTAGTTATATGTATATTTTGAAAAAATAATATACATTTGCCTATTTTTAACTTTTTTTTTTTTTTTTTTGAGACAGAGTCTTGCTCTGTCACGCAGGCTGGAGTGCAATGGCGCAATCTTGGCTCACTGCAACCTCCACCTCCCGGGTTCAAGTGATTCTTCTGCCTCAGCCTCCTGAGTAGCTGGGATTACAGGTATTGGCTACCATGCCTGGCTAATTTTTGCATTTTTAGTAGAGACAGGATTTCGCCATGTTGGCCAGGCTGATCTCAAACTCCTGACCTCGGGTGATCCACCTGCTTCAGCCTCCCAAAGTGCTGGGATTACAGGCGTGAACCACCACCAGCCTTTAATTTTTATAAATGACAAATTTTATCGATAAATAATACTTGTACATATTTATGAGGCATATGTAATTTTTTTACATGCATAGGTTGTGTAGTGATCAAGTCTGGCTATTTAGGGTATCCTTCACCTTCAGAATTTATCATTTCTATGTGCTGGAAATGTTTCCAGTCCTATCTTCTAGCTATTTTAAAATGTACAATACATAGTCACACTACTCCACCATGGAACATTAGAATTTATTCCTTCTGTGTATTTATACCCATTAACCAACCATTCTTCAACCACCCCACGTAAACACCCTTCCCAGCCTCTGGTATCTATCATTCTAATCTCTATCTCCATTTTTAGCCCTCACATGGGAGTAAGAACATGTGATATTTGTCTTTCTGTGCCTGGCTTATTTCACTTAACATAATGACCTCTGGTTCCATCCATGTTGTGGCAAATTGACAAGGATATCATTATTTTCTATGGCTGAATAGTATTCGTATGTGTACACACCACATTTTCTTTCTTTATTCGTTCGTCTGTTGATGAACACAGGTTCTTTTCATGTATTTGCTGTTGTGAATCATTCTATAATAAACACAGGGTGCAAGTATCCCTTCAATATACTGATTTTTTTTCCTTTTGATAAATATTCAGTAGTGGGATTGCTGGATCATATGATAGTTCTCTTTTTAGTTCTTTGAGAAATCACCATACTGTTTTCCATAATGACTGTACTAACTCACATTCCTACCAACAGTATGTAAGAGTTCCTTTTTCTCTGTCCTTCCCAGCATCTGTTATTTTTGTCTTTTTGATAATAACCATTTTAACTGGTGTAAGATGATATGTCATTGTGGTTTTGATTTCCATGTCTTTGATGTTTAGTGATGTTGTACATTATTTCATGTACCTATTGGCCATTTGAATGTCTTTTGAGAAATGTCTGTTCATAAATCCTTTGACTACTTTTTAATGGTTTTTTTTTTTTTTTTTTTTTACTGATTAGTTGAGTTCCTTATATATTCTGGATATTATTCCCTTGTTAGATGAGTAGTTTGCATATATTTTCTCCCATTCAACAAGTTGTCTTTTCATTCTGTTGATTGTTTCCTTGTCATGCAGAAGCTTCTTAGTTTAATATAATCCCATTTGTCGGCCGGGCGCGGTGGCTCAATCCTGTAATCCCAGCACTTTGGGAGGCCAAGACGGGCGGATCACGAGGTCAGGAGATGGAGACCATCCTGGCTAACATGGTGAAACCCCATCTCTACTAAAAAAATACAAAAAACTAGCCGGGTGAGGTGGCAGGCGCCTGTAGTCCCAGCTACTCGGGAGGCTGAGGCAGGAGAATGGCATAAACCTGGGAGGCGGAGCTTGCAGTGAGCTGAAATCCGGCCACTGCACTTCAGCCTGGGTGACAGAGCGAGACTCTGTCTCAAAAAATATATATATATATATATATAATCCCATTTGTGTATTTTTGTTTTTGTTGCCTGTGCTTTCAAAGACTTAACCATAAAATCTTTGCCTATGCCAATGTCCTGAAGCATTTCCCCTATGTTTTCTTCTAGTACTTTTATAATTGTATGTGGTATGTTTTAAGTCTTTAATCCACGTTGAGTAGATATTTGTGTATGGTGAGAGATAGAGGTCCAGTGTCATTCTTCTGCGTATGGATATCCAGTTTTCCCAGCACCACTTATTTAACAGGGTATTCTTTCCCCAACATGTGGATTTATTTCTGAGTTCCCTATTTTGTTTCATTGGTCTTTGTGTCTATTTTTTACCAATGCTGTGCTGCTTTGGTTGCTATAGCCTTGTAATATTTTTGAGGTCAGGTAGTATAATGCCTCTAGCTTTGGTGGTTTTTGGTTTTGCTCAGGATGCTTTGGCTATTTGAGCTCTTTTTGGTTTCAAGTGAATGTTAGGATTGTTTTTTCTATTTCTGTGAAAATGACAGTGGCATTTTGATAAGGACCGCATTGCATCTGTAGGTGCTTTGTGTAGTATGGACATTTTAACGATATTATTTAATCCGTAAGAATGGATGTCTTTCAATAAGTTATTTCCATTTCTTTCATCAGTGTTTTGTAGTTTTCGTTGAAAAGGTCTTTCTCCTACTTGGGTAAATTTATCCCTATGTATTTTATTTGATTTTTGTACCTATTGTAAATAGGATTGCTTGGTTGATTTCTTTTTCAAATAGTTTGTTATTGGTGTATAGAAACACTAGTGATTTTTAAAGTTCATTTTGTATCTTGCAACTTTACTAAATTCATTTATTAGTTCTAAGAGTTTTCTGGTGGAGTCTTTTCTATGTATAATATCATGCTGTCTGCAAACAAGGACTTCCTCTTTTTGAGTTTGGATATCTTTTATTTTTTTCTCTTGCCTAACTGCTATGGTGAAACTTCTAGTACTATGTTAAATGACAGTGGTGAAAGTAGGCATGTTTTCGTGTTCCAGTTTTTAAATAAAAAACTTCCCATTTTTCCCCATTCAGTATGATGTTAGCTGTGGGTTTGTCATATATAATCTTTATTATGTTGAGATACTTTCCTTCTGTACCCAATTTGTTAAGAACTTTTGTCATGAAGAGATGTGAAATATTATCAAATGCGTTTTCTGTGTCTTTTGAGGTGATCGTATGGTTTTGTCCTTCATTCTGTTGATGTGATGTTTCACTCTTGTGGATTTGCATATGTTATACCATCCTTTCATCCCTGGGATAAACCCCACTTGATAATCGTGTATTATCTTTTGAATGTGCTGCTGGGTTTGGTTTGCTAGTATTTTCTTGAGGATTTTTGTGTCTGTGTTTATCAGGGATATTGGCCTGTAGTTTTCTTGTTTTGTTGTATCCTCTTCTGGTTGTAATATCAGGATGATGCTGGCCTCATAGAATGAGTTAAAAAGAATACCTTCCTTAGCCGGACATAGTGGCTCCCACCTATATTCCCAACACTTTGGGAGGCCGAGGTGGGTGGATTACCTGAGGTTAGGAGTTTGAGACCAACCAGGCCAAGATGGTGAAATCCCATCTCTGTTAAAAATTCAAATTAGCTGGGTGTGGCAGCATGCGCCAGTAATCCTAGCCACATGGGAGGCTGAGGCAGGAGGATTGCTTGAACCCAGGAGGCAGAGGCTGCAGTGAGCTGAGATACACACACACACACACACACACACACACACACATATATGATGATAATGCCGTTGCACTCCAGCTGGGGCAACAGAGTGAGATTTGGTCTCAAAAAATAAAAAGAATACCCTCCTCAATTTTTTGAAATAATTTGAAAAAAAAATGGTGTTAGTTCTTTTTTTTGTAAATTTGGTAGAATTCAGCAATGAAGCCATTCAGTCATGGACTTTTTTGTTGTTGTTGGGAGACTTTTTATTACTGATTTATTACTCATTATCAGTCTATTCATGTTTTCTATTTTTTCCTGATTCAACCTTGGTAGATGGTGTATGTACAGGAATTTACCCATTGCCTCTGTATTTCCCAGTTTGTTCGTGATAATCTCTGACAATCTTTTGTGTTTTTGTGGGTATCAGTTGTAATGTCTTCATTTTCTTTTCTAATTTTGTGTCTTCTGTCTTCCTTTTTTTTTTTTTTCTTGGTTAGACTAGCTAGTAGTGTATTGATTTTGTTTATCTTTTAAAAAAGTAAACTTTTTGTTTTATTGATTCTTTGTATTTTTTATGCTCTATTTTGTTTAGTTCTCTGATCTTTATTTCTCTCCTATTAACTTTTGGGTTTGCTTGTTCTTGCTCTTATAGTTCTTAGAGGTACATCATTGGATTGTTTATTGAAATCTTTCTTCTTTGATGTACGCATTTATTGCTACAAAATTTCCTCTTAGCAGTGCTTTTGCTTATCCCATAGGTTTTGGTATGTTGCGTTCGATTTTCATTTGTTTTAAGAGCTTTTTAAAATTTTCTCCTTAGTTTCTTTCTTGACCCAGTGGTCATTGAGGAGCATGTTGTTTAATTTTTATGTATTTGTGGAATTTTTAAAGTTCCTTTTGTTATTGATATCTGGTTTTATTTCATTGTGGTCTGAGAAAATACTTGATATGATTTCTGTTTTTCAAAAATTGTTAAGAGTTGCTTTGTGTCCTAGCATATGGTCTATCCTGAAGAATGTTCCATGTGCTGATGAGAAGAATGTGTATTCTGGAGCTGTTGGATGAAATGTTCTGTATATGTCTGTTATGTCCATTTGGTCTATAGTGCACTTCAAATCCATGTTTCTTTGTTAATTTTCTGTCTATATGAGCTGGTTAATGCTGAGAGTGATGTGTTGATGTCCTCAACTGTTATTGTATTAGAGTCTATCTCATCTCTCCTTTTAGAGCTAATAATATTTGCCTTATATATGTGAGTGCTTAGGTGTTGTGTATATATATGTTTAAAATTACCCTATCCTATTGTGAATTGATCCCTTTGTCATTACATAATGACCTTCTTTGTCTCTTTTTACTATTTTTGACTTAAAGTCTTTATCTAATATAAATAAAGCTACTCCTGCTTGCTTTTTTAACCCATTTGCATGGGTGGATATTTTTTCATCCTTTGATTTTTAGACTATATGTGCTTTTATAGATAGATTAGTTTTTTGTAGGCAGCATATAATTAGGTCATGGTTTTTAAAAAAAAAAAAATCTATTCAGCCGTCTATATCTTTTAAGTGCAACATTTAATCTGTTCAAATTCAATGTTATTAATATGTAAGAACTTATTCTTGTCATTTTATTAATTGATTTCTGGTCATTTTATATATCCTTGTACCTTTCTTCTTATTTCTTGTTTGTCATTGTGGTTTGGTGGTTTTCTTTATTGGTAACTTTTGAGTCCTTGCTGTTCCTTATTTGTGTGTTTACTTTACCAGTTGATTTTATACACTTAACGTGTTTCATGATGGTAGATATATCCTTTCACTTCTAAATATAGGACCCTTCAGAGCACATCTTGTAGGACCAGTCTAGTGGTGATGGATTCCCTCAACTTTTGCTTGTCTGGGTAAGACTTTATTTTTCCTTCATTTATGAAGGATAACTTTGCTGGGTATAGTATCCTTAGCTGATGGTTTTTTTTTCTTCCAGCAGTTACATATCATCCAGTTTTCTCCCGGCCTGTAAGGTTTCTGCTGAGAATCTACTGTTAGTCGATGGAGGTTCCCTTATAAGTGACCAGATGCTTTCTCTTGCTGCTTTTAGAATTATCTCATTTTTTTTTCACTTTGACAGTTTGACTATAATATATGGAGGTTTTTTGAATTGTATCTGCTTGGGGATCTCTCAGCTCTCTGAATCTGTATGTGTAAATCTCTTGCTAGATGGGAAGGTTTTAGCTATTATCTTGTGAAATAGGTTTTGTATCCCTTTGGTTGACTCCTCACCTTCTGGGACACTGAAATTTTGAATATTTGGTTGCTTTATGGAGTCCCATGTGTCATGTATGCTTTGTTCATTCTTTTTTATTGCTTAAAAAAAAAATTGGGTTATTTCAAAAGACTTGTCTTCAAGTTCTGAAATTCTTCTGCTTGTTCTAGTCTATTGTGGAAGCTTTATATTGTATTTTTTATTTCATTCATTGAATTCTTCAATAATTTTTGTGTAGTTGTCTTTTATGGTACCTATCTCTTGGCTAAATTTCTCATTCATATCCTGAATTGTTTTTCTTATTCTTTATATTGTTTATCTGTGTTCCCCTGTATCTCACTGATACTTTTAATATCATTTTGAATTCTTTTTTTGGGATTTCATAAATTTCTTTTTCTTTGGAATCTGTTGTTGGGGAATTACTGTGTTCCTTTACAGGTATCATATCTCTTTGCTTTTTCGTGTTTCTGTGTCCTTACATTGATAACTGTGTAATAGTCACTTCTTCCTCTTAGAGGAGGACTTTTTCCTGATGATGTATCTATAGTGTTTGTTGGGTAGGACACTTTGGCTTTGATTATGAGTATGTGCAGCAGTGTAGTTTCTGTATGATTTATTTGGCTATAAATAGCATCTGTGGTGTATGTAGGTGATTTTCTCAGTGGCTTAGGGTGTGGTTGTTAGTGGAGGCCTTGGTGAAATTTTACTGGGAACAGAGACACCAAGTAGACTGCTCCTCTGGCCCCAGTGGTGGCCATGGAAGGCTGGACATTCCTGTCCGTGGGCCCCAGGACAGCATACACTGGCATTTGTGTTAGTTGCTTCAGGTGGGCCACTTCTTGGGCCTTCCAGTACCTTGCTTGGGTGCCAGCAGTGGCATTGGTGGCCTGGTGTGTGGGCAGGTTGTTGAGCTCCTGGGCAGTGGGTGGTATGTGAACAAGGCAGTGGTAGTGACAGAACGACTCCCTGGCTCCCAAGTGGTTCACACGGGTGTTGGAGGTGGCTGCAACAGGTACTCAGGCCCTCAGGTGATGCATTCAGGTAGGTGCCAGCTGTGGTGGTGGCAGGTTGGGTGGTCCCATCCTTAGGACCCTGGGAGGACTGCTCAGGTGCCAATGATGATGGATGAGGCAGGGTGATCCCAGGCCCCAGATGACATTCTCAGGCACTGACCAGAGGGTGGAGCTGGGCTGGGCAGGCCTGTCCTCAGGTCCCTCAGTGGGCACTGGCTATTGTTGGCAGAGGCAGAGTGATCCCCAGGCCCCCAGTGGAATGCTTAGGTGAGGGTCACAGCAACTGTGGGGATGGCAGGGTTGCTTTCAGTGGTAGCAGCAGAAGGCAGGTGGCTGGATAGCACATGATTTGACCTCGGGGTATGGCTGTGGCTAGGATAGCCTGTCCTCATGGCACTCATGAATATGCCACAGCCCTGCTTCTGGGGACAACAGGATTATTGCCAATGGCTCCCACTTCAGCCCTGGCAGCAGTAGCCAGCAGTGGCAGTGGCTGTAGGCAGGGCATGTCAATGGGACTCCAGGAATGTGGAGATGCAGAGACTGTTGGGCCCCATGGCAGAATGCAGTCTACTGGAGACTGGGCTCTCAGTATCTAGCCATGTTGTAGCTACAACACATAGGGATGCGTGGGACCTAGCATGAGTTTCCTCTTTGGAGCAAGGGTGTTGTATGGTATGGTCTCCAGGCAGTTCCCTATGTTAGTCTCAGGGCCTGTGAAGGTAAGGGACTCTCCTTTGTCTAGGACTGTGGGAGTCCTCCGTAGGATTGTGGACCACGGGCAGTCTCTCACTTACCCTTTCTCCACATTGAGCAGCCTCTTTAGGCTACCAGCCAATCCTAGCTCTGCCTTGATTCCCTCTCCTTCTTTGCCTTAGTTGTTTCCTGTCACTTCTATGTTGAATTCTAGTTTTCTTTCTTAGACAATCCATTCAAAGTATGATTATCTGCTTGCTATTTTTGGTTCTTTGTGGAGGAGACAAGTATCAAATGCCTCTACTCAGTCCTCTTGAACCTGTCCCTCTGACACTCTACCTTTTTAAACTATGCTTTTATCCATGTTATTTTTAAATCTAGTTTATTACTTCTGACTGTTGTTTTGTCACTTATATCTCATATACATGCCACAATTTACCTATTTATCCTGTGATAGACATCTGTGGAGGTTCCTTCCAAATCCTTACTACATAAATAATTCTGTGATGAACACTTTATCCATATCTCCTTATGTACATGTGCAAAAATTATTCTGGTGTGTATATCTGGAAATACTGGGTCTTAGGGCATAGTACTTAATTTCACCAAGTACTGCCAGATAACTCATCAGAATGGCTGTACTGTTTTTTATCCTTGACAGCCCTTGATAATATCTAACTTAGGTATCTTACTGTTATTTTTAATGCATGTTTTTATTACTCTTGAGCTTGTACATCTCTTCATACATTTATTAGCCATTTAGTTGTCCCTTTCTATGGACTGTCTACTCTTCACAATCTGTTATTGGTTTTTTTTTTTTTTTTTTACTGATCTATGTCAGGTCATTTGTACATTTTAGATATTAAACTCTTGTCTGTCTTATTTTAGATTTGCAACTATTCTCCAAAGCGTTGTCTCTTATGTCCTTATTGAACATAAAACTTTCATTCTAATGATAAGTCTATTCTTTTTCCTCCTCATCACCCATACTTTTTAAGAACTCGTTTAAGAAATCTTTTCCAACACAGAAGTGTTCTTTTATATTTATATTTAGATCTTTATTTGGAGTTTATTATGGTGTATGATTTGAGGTAAGCATCAAACTTTTCATTTCTTTGTAATGAAGCACATTTTCTCAATTTCATCTACTAAATTATTATTCCCCACTGCTTCGTGATGCTACCTTTTTTAACTACCATTTCTACAAAGGCAAGGGGTATATTTCTAGGTTCTTTAGTCTAGTTCTATTTGTTTCCTCACCAGTGCCACGTTGTGTTTTTATTACTGAGCTGAGTGATGTCTTCATGATAGGAGAATCTCTCCACCCAATTTTCTGCTCATTTTGAATATTATTTTAGTATTCACGTATCTTTATTTTTCTGTATCAATTTTGCCATCAGTTTGTCAAGTTTCTTTAAGGTACTGTGGAGTTTTAATTGGAAGTACGTTAAATTCAGAGATAGATTTGTTTCCTTTTATGTGACTTGAGAATTTTTAGGTTTTTTCACTACAAAGATTTTGAGCATTCTTTCTTATATTAATTTCAAAATCTTTATAGCTTATGGTCTGTTATTTTCTAAAATATTTTCTAGTTGGTTATTATTGAAATAGAAGAATGATATTGATATTTGCATACTGATTTTTATGTTTACCAACCTTGCTGAACCTTATTTGTCAATAGTTGGTCTTTGCTTCACGTGTGTGTGTGTGTGTGTGTGTGTGTGTGTGTGTGTGTTTGAGATGGAGTGTCGCTCTGTCACCCAGGCTGGAGTGCAGTGGTGTGGTCTTGGCTCACTGCAACCTCTGCCTCCCGGGTTCAAGTTATTCTCCTGCCTCAGCCTCCCAAGTAGCTTGGATTACAGGCACATGCCACCACGCCCAGCTAATTTTTTGTATTTTTAGTAGAGACGGGGTTTTATTGTGTTAGCCAGGATGGTCTCGATCTCCTAACCTTGTGATCCTCCCACCTCAGCCTCCCAATCACCTGTGTTTTTAATGTGGATAATCATATCAAAAATATACACACACACATTTATTTATTTATAAGCATCTCAAGTTTCTCCAGTAGGCGTGAAGTTCGTTACCAGTTTTGAGGAGTTAGCATTCATTAAATTATGAAAAGTCTCTTCTGTTTTTTGTCTTCTAAAAGCTCTTTAAAAATCAAAAATAGGGGCCGGGCGCAGTGGCTCAAGCCTGTAATCCCAGCACTTTGGGAGGCCGAGACGGGCAGATCATGAGGTCAGGAGATCGAGACCACCCTGGCTAACACGGTGAAACCCCGTCTCTACTAAAAAAAAAAAAAAAACTAGCCGGGTGATGTGGCGGGCGCCTGTAGTCCCAGCTACTCGGGAGGCTGAGGCAGGAGAATGGCGAAACCCAGGAGACGGAGCTTGCAGTGATCTGAGATCTGGCCACTGCACTCCAGCCTGGGTGACAGAGTGAGACTCCGTCTCAAAAAAAAAAAAAAAAAAAAATCAAAAATAGGTTTATGAAAATAGGTTTTATGAGCTATATTAAATATTTCTCAACCTAGTAAGATGAACATATGTGTTCATATAGTGAGTTATGTGATGTTAAATCATCCCAACATTCTGGGAGAAACTCAGACTGATGATTATATCTTCCTTTTCAATACAATTTTGCATTTAATAGCAAATATTTTATTTAGAGGTTTGCCACCTATGGTTTTAAGTAAAATTGAGCTATAATTTTGTCTTCTTGGGCCATTTTTAATTGGTTTAGTTATCAAGGTTATTTTACATCATGAACTGAATAGGCAGCTTTCACTCTACTTCTGTTTATTACAACAATATATACAATATGATACATTATTATATTTACGTATAATATGTAGCATGTTATACACATATGTATAATATGTTCTTGAAAGAACTCACTTGTAATGCTGTTTGGACTGAGACATTTTAAAGATAGTAAGGTTTTTAAATTAATCTTGCAATTTCTTTAATAATTATTCATCCTTTCAAAAGCTTGTGCTATTTTGGCATTTTATTTGTTTTCAGAAATATACCTGATTTATATCAGCCTTCAAATTTATTAGGATATAGTTGTGATATTCTTTTTATTTTTAATATCCATTATATTTATGATTATTCCCCTTTTTTGTTCTGTATTTGTTTATTATGTCTATCTAATTAGTCTTTCTAAATTTCCAGTTTGGGGCTCATCTTTATTATGTTTTTTGTTCTCTTATTTATTTTTGCCTTGATCTGTATGACTACCTTTATTCTCATTTCTTTAAATATATATTCTATGACTCCTTTTCTAGTTTCTTGAATTGAATCATTTAAAAATTAAATTATAGTAAATTTGCTCAAAACTATATGAAAATTCTCTTTGATATTTTCCTTATATAGATCTGCTGATAATAAATTCCTCTGGTATTTATTGGTCTGAAAATGTCTTTATTTCCTCTTCATTTTTGAAGGATATTTTCACTGGGTATATAAATCTAAGTGTGCTGTTACTTCCTTCCAGTGCATCAAAGATATTTTACTGTCTTGTGGTTTTTATTGTTTCTTTTGAGAAGTCAGCTGTCAATCTAATTGTTTTGCCTTTGAAAATTAGCTATCTTTTAAACTTTAGCTGCTTTGAAGATGTTCTCTTTGTCTTTGATTTTCCACAATTTTACTGTGATGTACCTAGATGTGGACTTTTAAAAATGCATCCTCGTGGCATCCTCTGGGTCTCTTGAATCTACAGATTGATATTTCTCACCAGTTATAGCAGAATATCAGATATTGTCTCCTTGGGTATTGCTTCTGCCATATTTTCTCTCTTCTTTTTTTCTGAAACCCCATATAAGCATATATTAGACCCTTTCATTGTATCCTACGTCTCTAACCTTAGTTTTGATTTTCTTTTCTCTTTTTTTTTTTTTTTTTTTTTTTTGCCTTTATATGCTTTATTTTGGATTTTCATTTGCCTTTTTTTTTCCAGGTTTTACATTGTCACTTAGCTGTGTGTAATCCATTAGTAAGCCCATTGTAGTGAGTTGAATAATGTCACCCAAAATTCATGTATACTAAGACCTCAGAATGTGACCTCATTTGGAAGCAGGGTCTTTGCAGATGTAATTAAAGATCTTAAGATGAAAGCATCCTGGATTTAGGATGGGCTCTAAATTCAATGATTGATTTCTTTATAAGAGAAAGGAGAGGAAAATTTGGACGCAGACACACAGAGAAGAGGTCAAAATGAAGACAGAAGCAGAGATTGGAGTTTTGCTGCCATAAGCCAAGAAACCAAGAGCCAAGAAACACCAGAAGGTAGGAGAAAGGCAAGGAAGAATTTCCATTTTAAAGCCTTCAAAGAAAATGTAACCCTGCCAGCACCTTGATTTCAGACTTCTGGCTCCAGAACTGTGAGAGAATAAATTTCTGTTGTTTTAAGCTACCAGGTTTGTGGTAGTTTGTTCTAGCAGTCCTAGGAAACAAATATCCCTATCCATAAAGTTATTTTCCAACATTGACAGAAAATTCCTGTGAGCCAGTTTGTTAGTCAGTCATACATACCTTTGTTTTGTGTGTGTTTCTGTTTAAAAACAACTTATCTAATGTGTATTATTGATTCATTAAGGTTGACCTCATGGCCAACAGCACTATAACTCATGCCTGAACATAGCTTACCTAACACACGTATTTTCTCCCTAAGATACAGCCTTCCTACACTTAGGAACACTAGACAGCACTTTAGCACTGTGTTTTCAGGGCCATTACACAGCTAAGTCACCAACACAAAGCCCAGAAATGCAAAAACTGCGGCACTAAATAGATCACGAGAAGAACAGTTGGGTATATTCTGAGAGCTGAAACTAGAAGACAAAGCATCAGTCCCAGCTCGGAATGTGCACTTTGGGTTACTCAAATTTTTCATTAGTCTGTGCAAATGTATGTTTATGAATGACTGTGAAAGCACCAGAAATATTGATTTTCTGGTTATGAATACATTTTAATGAGTAGGTGAATTTGCAAATATGAAATCTGCAAACAATGAGAGTCAAGTGTACAACTAATCCAGGTATGCATTAAACTTCCACCTGGGAACTGAAAGTCAGATTTTATATAATGTCAAATATGAAACTATGGTACTATATGGAGTTTGAATACCATTGATTGCAGAAAATGATCTAACATTTTCAACAAATTGACATTCCATGGTTTCTCACAGCTAGCTGCCTAAAGCCCCCACTTTAATGTGTCTTCTACATTGTACTATCTGTTTTTTTGTTTTGTTTTGTTGTTTTTTGTTTTGAGATGGAATTTCACTCTTGTTGCCTAGGCTGGAGTGCAATGGCATGATCTCAGCTCACCGCAACCTCTGCCTCCTGGATTCAAGTGATTCTCCTCTCTAAGCCTCCCCAATAGCTGGGATTACAGGTGCGCACCACCTTGCCTGGCTAATTTTGTTTTTTTTTTTTTTTTTAGTAGAGATGGGGTTTCTCCATGTTGGTCAGGCTGGTCTAGAACTCCCAACCTCAGGTGATCCGCCTGTCTCGGCTTCCCATGGTCCTGGGATTACAGGCGTGAGCCCACGTGCCCGGCCTATATTGTGCTATCTTAACCCAAGTAAAAGGACACCTCCCTTCTTTCCTTACTTGTTTCTCACCCTTCCCTGGTAGGCTATACCCTTGCCCTACACACTTTTCTTTAACAGAGTCCCGGCTCTCTCTCCTTGTCTCCAGTGACACAGGTTTGAAGTCTGCCATCACCACCACCATTATAACTTATTTGCTTATAATGCAGAAAAAAAAAAGAGGGTTGAAGGCTGAGCAGATAGCTTGGCTTAGATGAAATCTGGAACATTTGTTATAATAGTCAAAAGCTAAAACTAATCCAAACAATTCAGTAATCTTAACATTAGTCTTCTCTCTTGTTTTTTCTCCAGGTACTTGTTAATAATGTGTATTTTATACTTGTGCCAGGGACAGAATCCAGCCAGTTTCCTCTTTCCTGTGACTTTGAATCAATATATTTAAGGGTTTGGGTTTTTTTTACTTCTTATTCTTTTTTTTTTTTTTTTTTTTTTTTCTTTGAGACCAGGTCTCACTCTGTTGCCCAGGCTGGAGTGCAGTGGCATGATCATGGCTCACTGTGACCTCAGCCTCCCAGCCTCAAGAAATCTTGCCAACTCAGTTTCCTGAGTAGCTGAAACTATAGGTGCACACCACCACACCTGGCTAGTGTTTGTGTTTTGTTGTTGTTGTTGTTTTTTAAGAGATGGGATCTCACTATGTTGCCCAAGCTGGTCTCGAACTCCTAGCCTCAAGCAATCCTCCCACCTCGGCCTTTCAAAGTGCTGAGATTATATGTCTGGGCCACCGTGCCCATTGCAAGGGTTTGGTTTTTTATAGTGCTTCTATCTGGGAAATCAGGTATAGAGGAATAGATTATAAGATGGTTTTGAAAAACACAGAGAAACCCAGATGAGACCTACAGATTCACAGTGACAGAAGACATATTTTTGCAACTTCCTTTTGAATCTCCTCTGCAGAGTCCTGTCCTCATTTAGCCCAGACCATAAGAAAGGATATAACACACTGTCATGTTAGTTGAAAGCAGGAAATTTGTATTGGCCAGTGATTTCTTTCTGTAAGCTTGAACAAAGTAAAGCCTCATGCTCCATAAACTCTTCTCATGCTACCCATATATATAGGTTCACTCACTGTCCATAGAGCAGTTAAAAATGATCATTCTTTGGGCAGAGAAGCTACAAGTTTTTGGATTGTTTTGTTTTGTAGAGCAAAATATTTACTGAAGACCCCTGCAGGGGAGGTTACAACAATCTCCATAACTTAGAGAGGACTCTGTCAATAAAATGGCATTTTGTCTTGTCTTCACCAAGACTCCTATTTTTGGAAGGTTTTTCCTTAATTTTTAGAAAGCTTTTCTTAGTTTGAAGCTTTTGGGAGGGCTCTTAGTGACTTCATTCTCTGGTTTAGGTCACTTATGGCTATACCCCCATATCAACAGACTTCTTATCAAGATATTTTAATTTTTCACTAGTTAAATGTCCATTTTTGTATAAGAGTACATGACATTTAATTATGAGCAAGTTATTTGGCTTTTTTATCATAATATCCAAGAGTCAGAGTGAGGGTGCAGGACAAAAAGCAAAGTGCTTAGAAATGTGCTTTCAGTCAGTATAGGGGTGGGGGTTCCATGACTACTATGATACAGCTACAGTCCTAGAGTCATCATTCTGACTCAGTGAAGGAAAGGTGCTGAGCAGAATTGGGTGTAGCAGCATAGATACATCCAGATACTAAATGTGGCTAGAACCTCTGAGTCAAAAGTTTCTTCTGGATTGAGCTCCATGGGTTCCCTCATTTTAGTGAAAATGCTGTAGCTCAAACCCCCACATTTATGGAATAACCCTGGGAATACTTGGAGGTAATTCTTCATGAGATTACCCATGAAGAGATCCTGGTTCTCTACATGAATTAGCCTATAGGTTTCATAATGTGGTGTTTTGTTTTGTTTTGTTTTTGAGATGGAGTTTCACACTGTCGCCTAGGCTGGAGTGCAATGGCATGATCTCAGCTCACTGCAACCTCCGCCTCCCAGGTTCAAGCGATTCTCCTACCTCAGCCTCCCGAGTAGCTGGGATTATAGGCATGTGCCACCACGCCTGGTTAATTTTGTATTTTTGGTAGAGACGGGGTTTCTCCATGTTGATCCGACTGGTCTCGAACTCCTGACTTCAGGTGATCCTCCCGCCTCAGCCTCCCAAAGTGCTGGGATTACAGGCGTGAGCCACTGAGCCCAGTGTGTCATAATGTTTTAATAGTTATGTGCACACACATATATATATTTTTTATCTGTTATGTTTGTCTTTTATCTTGAAAGACAATCTCAGATGACATTTCTTATACCTTCTCCTTGAATTACTTCTATAGTTTTGAGGCCTACTATTAATCTGGCAGTGTAATTTTTTTTCTGTATGCATTTTCATATGGCTTAGAAAATTATTCTGCAAATAATACATGTTCATTGAGTAATTAAAAAAAAAAAACTCAAGGTACACAGGATATATCATGAAAAGCAAAAGAATCAGGCCGAGTGCAGTGGCTCACGCCTGTAATCCTAGCAATTTGGGAGGCTGAGGTGAGTGGATCACCTGAGGTCGGGAGTTTGAGACCAACCTGACCAACATGGAGAAACCCCGTCTCTGCTAAAAATACAAAATTAGCCGGGTATGTATGCCTGTAATCCCAGTTACTCAGGAGGCTGTGGCAGGAGAATCACTTGAACCTGGGAGGCAGAAGTTGCAGTGTGCCAAGATCGTGCCATTGAACTCCAGCCTGGGCAACAACAGTGAAACTCTGTCTCAAAAAAAAAAAAAGAAAAGCAAAAGAATCGTGACCTTAGATATAATCATTATCAGTAGATTTTTTTCTGTCCTTCCAGAAACTGTCTGTGCATATAAAAACATATAATTTTTGCATAAGTGGGGTCCAACTAAATGTTCTGCCACTTGCTTTGTATCTAATATGTATATTTTAAATAGATACAAAGAAGGCACAGCAAGACATTTCACAACATTATATTCTTTTATTCTTGACTACAACATAGTGTGCCTTTAAAGTGACCTTTTGTTTTAGTATGTATGGCAGGAACACAAGAGTTTTACAATAAACAATATCTTACAATAATGACTCATTATTTGGAGGAAAAAAACCTAGCAAATATCTTGGGAAAATGTCATCGTGCATCTGGTGGTCAGCAAACTTGGAGTGAGATTCCTGTCTAGTTCTGTGGCATTCCATATTCAGTCTCACAAAGAATGAGATTGTGAGAAAACTCATTTTACCAGTGGGATGTTTCACAAAAATTTTTTTGACCAAGATACTCCCACCATTCTCAAGACCTATAATCTAGTTAGATTTGTAAACAGAAAGCTTAATGCTTATTATTTTTAGCACTGCAAATGTTTCCACTTTGGGCTTTTAGAAAAACAACTTCCATCAGTTAATTTTCATGCCTACTGTGTGCCAAGCTATGATGAATGCTTTTGATATGATATGTCATTTAATCTTCACTGCAACCTATGAGGTAAATACTGTTCTTTTCTGATTTCCTTTCTGTTAACAAAACAAAGGCACACAAAGGTTAAATAATGTGTTCAAGACCACATCACTAAGTGGAGAAGCTGAGCTTGAGACCAAGATCTGTGTAACTCCAAGGCTGTATGCTAACCTCTGTGCTACCTAGCTTCTCCTGTGCAGTATTTTGTCCCTTCTCTTCCCACCTATTGTCCTTGCACCCTACTCAGCACATCTGCAGTGTTAGCTGAAACAGCATATTGCCTTTACCTTCTATTTTTTTTTTTGAATCTCCCTTTTAGAAAACCCTGTCCTCATTCAGCTCAGACCACCCTAGTACAAGAAGGGTCAGCAGACACTAGCTATTAACCTGAAAGTGGGGAGTTCACATCTACCAGGTAGTCTCTTTCTGAAACTCGAACAAAGATAACCATCAAATGAATACCAACTCTGTATGCCACGTATGCCTGTTTACAAAACACTGGCTTTTAATATGACCTACATCCACAAAATAGTGGAAAATGAGTGTAACTCGGTAGCAGAATATGTTACAGAGAAACTCACCTTACCTGGTCATGACTCTTCTCCTGGACTTAAGAAATTTGAATCTCAATTCTCTCTCTTAACTGTCATACTCCCGATTCTCCTTCCTATCTACCCAGTCTTCTCTCTCACAAACTAATGTTGTAAGTGTGTTCTTTTTCTTCTGTATTTGCATCCTTGAAATACTATTTCATAGATGCTCATAGGCATGTGCAAGTGGGGAAGAGTGAGTGAAAGTACATACAGTGGAGTGTCTTGGTGTGGATGTGTGTGGATGAGCAAATCGCATATTTGTGTGCCCAATTCACTCTCTGATATGTGCTCTGGTATATGTTCAAGAAATGTGATAAATAAGTGCTAATAAAGACACAAAATTCCTTTCCTATAATAGAAATGTGGTAGTAGAGCTAGGGAATTTCTCTAAGGCTGTCTTTCTCCCTCACTAGCTAACCTGTGCCCTAGTCAAGGCTTGCAATATCTCTTGTCTTGATCCTTACATACAGCTTCCAGATTAGTCCCCTAAACTTTTCTCTTTCAATTCATCCTAGTAGCCAATATCAGATTTGTCTCCCCAAAATTCTCTAGTTGATAACCTACATATTATGAGCTGAACTATGTTGCTCCCCCTACCCCCTCTCCCAAATTCATACGTTGAAGCCCTAACCCTTAATGGGAATGTATTTGGAGATAGGGCCTCTAAGAAGATAATTAAGGTTAAATGAGGTAATAAGAGTGGGTTCCCAATCCAATATTGGTGCCCTTGTAAGAAAAGAAAGACAGACCAGAGCTTTTTCTCTTTATGCCATCCCAGGAAAGGCCATGTGAAGACACAGAAGCAATTATCTATAAGCCAAGAAGAGAGCCTTCACCGGGGACTAAATTAGTTGGCACCTTGATATGGAACTTCTAGCCTCCAGGACTGTGAAAAAATAAGTTTCTGTTGTTTAAAGCATCCAGACTGTTATTTTCTTGTGGCAACCCTACCAGACTAGTATACTAGGGTAACTCCCTATTTTTCTAACTCTAGACTCCTTTATACCCCCTACCAAATCCAATCCTACCATAGTTACCTATCATCGCCAACTTGGCATTCCCTGCAGTCAAGTATGGCTCTTCAGTGTTTCCTGAATACTAGCCTTTGTTCGTGGTGGCTCCTGCTTCAAAATAGGACCATGCCAACAGATTATTTCAACAGCCTCCCAGTTGGTCTCTGTGCCTTTCCCTTCAGTTTATCTTCAGTCTACTCCTAGCACAGCTGTCAAGTGATTCCATTAAAGCATGTTCAAATATCTTACTCCCCTGTCCAAAACCTCCCATTGCATTCCCATCTCACTCAGAGTAGGAGATCATATTCTTAAAACGGCCCCCAAGACCCTGCCCAAAAAGTTCCCCTATTGTCTTTCTGACCCGATCACCTACTATTTACTTTCTTGTTCATTTCGCCCCCGCCATATTCGTCTTCTTGTGGTTTCTCCAACCTGCCAGGCACATCCCTCCTCAGGCTGTTGCACTTGCTGTTTTCTGTGTCTGGAATACTATTTCCCCTGGACAGCCACATGACTGCTTCCTTCATTTCTTCAGCCCTTTGCTCATATATATCACCTTCTAAGAAACATGGTCCCTGACCAACCTATTTTAATTTGCACACACACATCCCAACTTTCTGCTTTATTTTTCCATGGCCACCATCTGTCATACTATTTATTTTACTTTATTTTTTCTTATTTTCATGTCCTTAGAATGTAAGCTCTCTGAGGGTAGAGATTTTGTCAACTTTATTCATTGCTAGATTTCCAGTGACTAGAACAATGCCTGACTGTTCAAGGAAAACAAATTAAATGAATCCCAGGGCCTCTGCCTTTCTTTTCCTGTCTGATTTAATTTTTCTGGTTTACTATCCCAAACCTTAGTACTGTCACCTTCAATCTGTTCAGACTTCAGTTGTTCTGTTTAACATGTGCTTGTTTTTTAAAATCTTCCCAGCCAAATTGTAACTTTCTTGAGAGCAAAGACAACAGAGGATTTCTTTTCTGCAATCCACAGCTCCTAGCAGAGTGCTGGGCACGTAGTCAACATTCATTAGATTCTTGACGATTAGATTCTATCTACAGTAAACTAGAGTCTTTCAAGGTGAGGCTGCCTATTGGATAACTATAAAAAATTTCCAAAGGGGCAGACAAGTAGGCTAAAGGTATACTTCCTTCTTGAACACTCAAATTCTTTATGATACAGATTTTCATAGCCCGGAAAAGCCAAGCCAAAGGGTCTGTTGTTTATTGGAAGCTTAAGGAAATATGAAGGATGCACAAGAATCATCAATAATTTCTCAGGTGATGTCTTAGGCCAATACAAGTATGGTTATATCTTTTGTAATAATCTGTCTCCTCAGTCACCAGTTAAATCTGCTGAGAAGAGGATGAAAAAGCCGGATCCAGCTGTCTGTCTAAATGCCAAGAGGTACACTTTGAGTTCTAGGGTGGAGTTCTAGAAGCTAATATATACTTACAGAAAAGGGTCAGAAAAAAATGTTAATGTAGCCACTTTGGAAAACAGTTTGACAGTTTCTGAAAAAGTTAAACACAAAGTTGCTGTATGACCCAGTGTTTCACACCTGAGTATCTACAAACAAGAGAAATGAAAACATATGTACACACAGAAACTTGTACACAAATGTTCATGACAGTATTCATAATAGCCCCCAAATGGAAACAATCTAAATGTCCATCAATGGAGGAATGAATACATAAAATGTACTTTGTTCACATGATAGAATACAGAGCGATAAAAGAAAATAAATTGATACATGCTACCTGGATGAACCTCCAAAACACTGTTAAGTGAAAGAAGCCAGACACAAATAACCACATGTTGTATGAATCTGTTACATAAAATATTCAGAAAAGTAATGAGACAGAAAGTAGATTAGTGGTTGCTTGGTGCTGTGGCTGAGGGGGAGGAATATTAACTATAAATGAACATGAGGATTCTTACTGGGGTGAAGAGAATGTTATAAAACTGATTTATGATTATGGCTGTGCCACTTGAGAGAGTTATTAAAAACCATTGATTTGGCCAGGTGCAGTGGCTCACGCCTGTAATCCCAGCACTTTGGGAAGCAAAGGTGGGCGGATCACTTGAGGTCAAAAATTCAAGACCAGCCTGGTGGAATTTTTAGTAGAGACATGGTGAAACCCTGTCTCTACTAAAAATACAAAAAAATTAGCCAAAGATGATGGTGTGAACCTGTAATCCCAGCTACTCAGGAGGCTAAGGCCCAAGAATCGCTTGAACCCGGGAGACAAAGGGTGCAGTGAGTTGAGATGACGCCACTACACTCCAGCCTGGGTAGCAGCAAGATTCTGTCTCCAAAGAAAAGAAAAGAAAAGAAACCTTGATTTGTACACTTGAAATGAATGAATTTTATGATGGAGCCTCACTCTGTTGCCCAGGCTGGAGTGCAATGGAGTGATCACAGCTCCCTGTATCTCCTGGGCTCAAGCAAGCCTCCCGCTTCAGCCTCCCCAGTAGCTATAGGTGTGTGCCTGGCTAATTTGAAAAAACTTTTTTTTCCTGTAGACAGGGGTCTCGCGATGTTGCCTAGGCTGGTTTCAAACACCTGGGCTCAAGTAGTCCTCCCACCCTGGCCTCCCAAAGCACTGGAATTACAGGTGTGAGTCATAACGCTTAGCCTAAAATTGTTTTTTTTAAGTTAATATTACCTTTTTTCTGCTTGTAAAAGGAATGCATACTCAGAAAGTACAGAAAAGTATAGAAAAGTAAATAATACCTATCCAGAGATTAAAAATTAGCTATTTCTTTCTGGTCTTTTTTTTAAAAATGTATGTGTTTTACCCAGTTGATACCATTCTGTGTGCAATTTTATATCCTGATTTTCTGACTACTCTATGATAAGCATTTACCTTCATCAAAGCCTTTTGATAAATATCAATTGCTGAGCAATATTTCATCATGGGAATATATTATAATTCATTCAACTACCCTCTATTGCTGGACATTTCAATTTTATAAATAACACATGCTGAATATATTTGTACAAAAAAGTCACTAAGGCTAAACTAGATTTTTCAATCTAGTTTATTTCTGGTTCTCAGTCTATCTTACAAGTCTTGAATTTAGAAATATGACCTTGGTAATGGGGCTTCCTTATCTTCAGTTGGTGAAGTGAGCCCTGCTGAAGTGCAGAGAATCACTCATGATTTCAGAATAGGGCAAGGGTTACAATAGAATGAAACTGGCTGGGCCTGCTTGCTCTGGTGAGAAGGCCATGCCAGTGTCAGGGACTGGGATCTGCAATAGAGGGTGAGGACTCCAGTGCAGCAAGAGGTCAGGAACAAGGCCAAGAGCCCTAGGAAAAGTGGCCAAGGCAATAGAGCAGACTCCAGGGTGTCAGTGGGTAACCTATAGTCAAGAGTGGGCTGGAGTCTGGAAGCCAAAGGGTCTGAAGCAGAAAGAAGTCATCAGCTCTCCCAACTCCTGGCAGAAACAAAGGTAGATCGAAACACAACACCAGGAACCAGAAGTGAACCTGGCCCTAGGGCAAAGACTGTTTGCTAAATGCTCTCTCACATGGTGACCCAAAGGAACTGTGTGCTGGTATATAGAAACTCTAGTTAACCTTCCTACCTATCCAGAGGTAGGACTGGAATTAGAGGGTGTTAACCCATCAGTCTTGGTGTGAGAAATGTCATTTTAAATAAATAATTGTATAAAGGTAATGAATGGGTACAGATTTCAAATGCCTTGTGAAATAAAAGTAGTCACTTTCCCATCACTCATAGAAATTGACCATGAAGGTCGTAAAATTGACTCTGGTGACGGCTGCACAAACTCAGTGACTATACTAGACATCACTGAATTGTACCCTTTAAATAGGTGAATTGTATTATATGTGAATTATATCTCAATAAAGCTATTTTTAATTTTTAAAAAGAAAGAAAAGAGAAACTGACCATGATGGACTAGTCTTTTAATATCTAGAGGATAGGGCCTATGAACTTCTCCCCATGTTCAAAATCTCTACCCCGTCTGCCTCCCAGTGAACATAAGGTTTCAACAGTGAGAACTGATTCCTCCGTATCATTCTATTGCTTCATCTAACCGTCAAGCTACCCTGAGATACCCAACTCCCAGGGCTAAGAAAGAGAAATGGTGGTTAAGAATACATGCTACTTTTCCCTGAAGGGTTTAGTGCGTAGGCATTAAAGGCTGTGGAATGGCCCAGGCCCAGTGGCTCACGCCTGTAATCCCAACACTTTGGGAAGCTGAGGTAGGTGGATCACCTGAGGTCAGGAGTTCAAAACTAGCCTGGCCAACATGGTGAAACCCCGTCTCTACTAAAAATATAAAAATTAGCCAGGCATGGTGACTAATCGGGAGGCTGAGGCACAAGAATCACGTGAACCCAGGAGGCAGAGGTTGCAGTGAGCTGAGATCGCACCATTGCACTCCAGCCTGGGTTACAGAGTGAGACTCCATCTCAAAAAAAAAAAGTCTGTGGAAAACCAAGTTGTGGAATCCATATATTATACACATAGAAAAAGCGTAAGCAAAGAAAAAATCTTTAGCAGAAATTAAAATGCTAACAGCAGTGTAAGAGAAAGGGGAGAATGATTTTTCTCTAACAATGTGTATTCTAATGTTTCTTTGCCTGTCAAGAGATGCCATTCTGTAGTTTTCAATGATGAATTATTCTGGAGAGGCAACACATTCAGCTCGGTTCAGAGAACTTGCTCTGTGAGACGTGCTTTTCTCCTGTGACAAAAGGAATCCGGGGAAATATGAAAACTCAGGGTGCTTGTAAGAGCTAAAAGAAGAGAAAAAAATAGCAGGGGCATAAGGGAGCAAATAAAGTTACCTTTTGTTGTTCTTGTTCAGAGTTTTTGTCTGTTTTTTCAATTATATCCCAAAAAAAAGTCAATTTGAGATTATAGCTATGTAGGACAACCTGACTTATCTTCTCACATCTTGGCCTCTTCTACTGGAAAATATTTTCTTTGTGAAAATACCAAATACAGCTGCTACTCTCTCCCTCTTAACTAGAAGTGACCTTAAAGATTATGTAACCTAATCTGCTTATTTTAAAAGTGCTTTTGGCCAGGCACAGTGACTCACACCTGTAATCCCAGCACTTTGGAAGACCAAGGCAGATGGATTGCTTGAGCTCAGGAGTTCAAGACCAGCCTGGCCAACATGGTGAAACCCCATCTTTACAAAAAATACAAAAACTAGCCGGGCGCGGTGGCTCACGCCTGTAATCCCAGCACTTTGGGAGGCCGAGACGGGCGGATCACGAGGTCAGGAGATCGAGACCATCCTGGCTAACACGGTGAAACCCCGTCTCTACTAAAAAATACAAAAAACTAGCCGGGCGAGGTGGCGGGCGCCTGTAGTCCCAGCTACTTGGGAGGCTGAGGCAGGAGAATGGCGTGAACCCGGGAGGCGGAGCTTGCAGTGAGCTGAGATCCGGCCACTGCACTCCAGCCTGGGCGACAGAGCGAGACTCCGTCTGAAAAAAAAAAAAAAAACTAACTGGTCATGGTGGTGAGTGCCTATAGTCCCAGCTACTCAGGAGGCTGAGGTGGGAGTATCATTTGAGGCTGACAGGTCGAGGCTGCAGTGAGCTGAGATCACACCACTGCACTCCAGCCTGGGTGACACAGTGAGACCCTGTCTCAAAAAAAAAAAAAGGTATATTAGTATTGCTTGCAAAAATCCTAAAGCATACTCTTCACAACTTAAAGATAGATGGACTGGGCATGGTGGCTCACACCTGTAATTCTAACACTTTGGGAGGTAGAGGCAGGAGGATCACTTGAGGCCAGGCGTTTGAGACCAGCCTGGTCAACTAGCAAGGTCTTGTCTCTAGGAAGGAAGGGAAGGGGAGGGGAGGGGAGGGGAGGGGAGGGGAGACGAAGGGAGGGGAGGCAAGGAGGAAAAGCTAGAGGCTCATGCCTCAGGAGTTCAAGGCTATAGCAGCCTATGATCACGCTACCGCACTCCAGCCTCGGTGACAGAGCAAGACCATGACTCAAAAAAAAAAATTGTGTGTGTGTGTGTGTGTATATATATATATATGCGTGTGTGTGTGTGTGTATACATATATCTAAAATATATATAATACATATAAAAATATATATATATTTGGAGGTTTTATTTAAAGCCATGATATAGCATATTTCAAATTTGTATCACTGAAAAATTGAACTTATTATTTGACAAACTAATGTTTATGAAGTTAAAAGAAATCATCTCTAATTCATGAGCTTAATCTGATTATTCTGGAAATATATTTAGACAGTAAAACATCTGTCACTACTTACATTATCTTATTAGAATTTTAAAAATGTGTTTCAGATACTTAAAAAACAAAACACGTGTGCTTATCTATGACTTTTATGTGTCATTTAAAAATAAAAGTTAAATACTTTAGATGGGTTCACATGAGAAATGTTTATTTATTTATTTAAGACAGGATTTCACTCTGTCCATCAGGATGGAGTACCGTAGACCAATCATGGCTCACTGCAGCCTTGAACTCCTGGGCTTAAGCCATCCTCCAGTCTCAACCTCCCAAGTAGCTGGGACTACAGGTATACACTACCAAGTCCAGCTAATTTTTTAAATGTTTTGTAGAGATGGGGGTCTCACTATGTTGACCAGGCTGGTCTCAAACTCCTGGCCTTAAGTGATTCTTAAGTGATTCTCACCATGCCCAGCTAAGACATTTTTTAAATAGATTAAATCATTTTATCTTCACTATCCTATTTTTGTATTATTATTTTAAACTGGAAAAGAAAGATGACTTCTACTGTTAAAATTCTTAAATATTTTCTCAGTATATTTCAAAGGCAGGAAGATAAACTTAAAGAGATGTCTAATACACGGAATCTAGAATAAATATTTCAATATTTCCATAAAGTGGACTAGCTGATGAAAGCAATAAAGTAAAATTTAGCAGTAATTGATATAAAATTTTATACTGGGTTCCAGAAAATTTTGCATCACTTGGAATTTTTAGTGTAGACGAGAGAAGACTTAGCAGGGAGAAAATAGCAGTTTTCAAGTATTTAAAATGTATTCAGAGAAAGAGAAATTGGCCTTGCAAGGTGTTGCTTTAAAAGTTAAAATTAGGAGCCCAGTGGGAAGTAGATATTGGGCCATAATGAGAAATAACTTCTTTTAATTACTGCTATAGGCAGAGGAATGGGCTGCTCTGTAAATGGCAACCTTTGCATAAGAGATTTTTTTGGTAGCAGTTGTGTTACTATCTAACTCCCTATGATTTAAGGAAAATAAGCTAACCATTACCCCAGCACCCAACCCTGCTTTTCAAGGCCAGCATGGTGCCTTGTATATAATAGACCCTCCACAAATATTTTTGAGTTAGTGAACTGATTATGGCCTAATTATTGCTACGTATCAGTAAAATTATGGAAATATAACAAAATCAAAGTATGTAGTTAATCTGATAAAAGACATTTTTAAAAACTAATGAAGGCTGGGAGAGGGGGCTCACACTTGTAATCCCAGCACTTTGGGAGGCTGAGGCAGGCAGATCACTTGAGGTCAGGAGTTTGAGGCCAGCCTAGACAAAAGGGTAAAACCTCGTCTCTGCTAAAAACACAAAAATTAGCCAGGTGTGGTGGCATGCACCTGTAATCCCAGCTACTCAGGAGGCTGAGGCAGGAGAATCTCTTGAGTCCAGGAAGTGGAAGTTGCAGTGAGCCGAGATCTTGCCACTGCACTCCGGTCTAGGTGATAGAGTGAGACCCCACCTCAAAAAAAAAAAAGAAAAAGAAAAAGATGAAACTTTTTAACTTAAGCGTTTCTTTTCATGTTGAAATTTTTTTTTTTTTTTTTTTTTTTGAGATGGGGTTTCACTCTTGTTGCCCAGGCTGGAGTGCAGTGGCACAATATTGGCTCACTGCAACCTCTGCCTCCCAGGTTCATGTGATTTTCTTGCCTCAGCCTCTCGAGTAGCTGAGATTATAGGCTCCCACCACTACACCCAGCTAATTTTTTGTATTTTTAGTAGAAATGGGGTTTCACCATATTGACCAGGCTGGTTTCAAACTCCTGACCTCAGGTGATCCACCTGCCTCAGCCTCCTGAAATTCTGGGATTAGAGGCGTGAGTGACCGCACCCAGCCAATGTTGAAAATGTTTTGACTTTTATTTATCCACATTACTTTGAACTTAAGGCTGTGTGCAGATTATTAAATAAAAGTCTTACAGCAAATGCCTGCTGGACTGTGAAAGAATCTGTTTTACAACAAAGCCATATTTAGTTTTAGCCCAGCTAAGAAACCAATCAACCCAGAGCATCACATGACACAGTTTAAGATACGCTGTAGCTAGGGATGGTATTTTTACTACTGGAATAACATAACCATGGACGTCATCTGTTTGATTTTTTTTTTTTTTTTTTTTTAAGACAGCATCTCCCTCTATTGCCCAGGCTGGAGTGCAGTGGTGCAAACATGGTTCACTGCAACCTTGACCCCCCTGGACTCAACTGATCCTCCCCGCTGAGTCTCCCCTGCAGCTGGGGCCACAGGTATACACCACCAAGCCTGGCTATTTTCTTTTTTTTTCTAATGTAGAGATGTGGTGGGGGGTGTCTCAGTTTGTTGCCCAGGCTGATCTCGAACCCCTGGGCTCAAGTGACCCTCCTGCCTCGACCTCCCAAAGTGTTGGGCTTACAGGTGTGACACCCCGTACTCAGCCCTGTTTGAATTTTTTTTAAAGCAATCCTTTCCTTCCAGACCATAGAGGAGGGAAAGTAACTCAGGTTCACCAATACATACATACTTAAATAAGTACCGGAACCATTAAGTAAAATAAGAAAAAATAGAAAGTGAAGTTCTAGAATTCTTCCACCCAGAGCATACTCAAAACAAGCAAACAAAATATTCAGTTCTGACTCTTGCTTCTTTTTAACCTATATTCTTGGTTAGACCTTCGACATTTGGTAAAAAGAAGCATTCTTTCCTGTTCCTTTAGTTCTTTGTCCTACAGTATTAGGGTCTTCCTGACTTCATCCCCCGTGCCACCTCTTTAAATTAAACATTTGAAGGCATTTGTCCATCCTACTTGAATGTCATTGTTTAAAATTATAAACCGAGGATTTGCAAATTCCTTAAAGTGGAATTTAAGAAAATCTTTAACATTTCATAAGTCATATCCTAGTCAATGTCCTATTTTCAGGACATTGTCTCCTCTTTTTTCCAGAGCAGACAAATTCCCCAGAGCTATGCAGCGTGCCAGACCATCCTCCTTTTTATTTAATTATTTCAAAGGATGAAAAGCTTTTTCATAGCACCCCCACAAAATCTGTTATACCAAGCACCATAAGAAGTCACACATAGCATTGAGCTCAACACAATGCCTGCAATTGTAACTCCCCTCCTCGGCTTCTTGTCTCTCCACTCCTCAGGCTTGTAACTTGTACACATTATCTCTTCTGAATGCAGGCTTAACACTAACATACCCAGCAACCACACACAGCTTCCTGCACCCACCTCAAAGTGGTGGGCTGTTGTTCCTTCAGCATGAGTATCCAGCTATGGAAGACAGGAGATTACATTTTCTTTGGTTGCATATGAACTGGTTCTGTCGTGAGATGCTAGGCAGGGCCATGCTTGCGTAGAACTGCCAATTATTCCCAAGCCAAAGTGGTCCATTTTGGTAGCTATCTCTCAAAATACAACTGGCTGAAACTTAATGACTGTGTTCAGCAAGAATTTCATTCAGGTACCTACCCAGGGATACCTTTGACAAACAATTTAATCTAAAAGCTTCACCAGCAAATCTATTGCTAATGGTTAGGCTTTCTATGGTGTTTATGGAGAGTTTTCTTGTGTGTTCACTTTTGTAACTTGGTAAAACGTGCTTTAAAAATGCTCCTGGCCGGGCGCAGTGGCTCACACCTGTAATCCCAGCACTTTGGGAGGCTGAAGCGGGCAGATCACCTGAGGTCAGGAGTTTGAGACCAGCCTGGCCAAAACAGTGAAACCCTGTCTCTACTAAAAATGCAAAACAAAATTAGCTGGGTGTGGTGGTGGGCGCCTGTAATCCCAGCTACTCAGGAGGCTAAGGCAGGAGAATCTCTTGAACCTGGAAGGCGGAGGTTGCAGTGAGTTGAGATTGTGCCATTGTGTTCCAGCCTGGACAATAGAGCAAGACTTCGTCTCAAAAAAAAAAAAAAAAATGCTCCCCACCAGTGTTATCTCAGCTGTGCTGCCATGGCATAGGACATTTGGCCTTGGATCACTGACATGTCCCAATGTTGACTGAGGGTCATTCAGTCAACCCATCACGTCCGATCTGTGTGGCTGTGTTTCACCAGTTTCTGTCTCACATATCCTGTGAATCGGGTAACTGACTTTGGCCCCTTGATTGTAAGAAAGATCAGACTCATGTTTTTGACTCAGCTCTGGCAAGTATGTGGGACTTTAAGGCACATGTACTAATCTCATGGCTGGCTTTAGTATTTTTTTCACTATATTTCTTTGTTACAACTCTGTCATGGGAATTTTATGTATTTTTGCAAACCACCTAAAATTCTGGTGTAAGTCAATAATTTAGTCATTATTATTCTTATTAGTAATCTGATCATTTTCAATCAATTAATTTATCATTCCATACTGAACAGAAAGAGTTCTGATTTAGTGCTGTCACCTTGAAGAGCTATTCTTATTCATGGGCGTCTGTTTAAAGTTATGTAGACTGCACCGGCGTGGTGGCTCATGACTGCAATCTCAGCACTTTGGGAGGCCGAGGTGGGTGGATCACCTGAGGTCAAGTGTTCAAGACCAGCCTGGCCAACATGGCGAAACTCTGTCTCTATTAAAAATGCAAAAATTAGCCGGGCGTGGTAGTGTGTACCTGTGATCCCAGCTACTCGGAAGGCTGACACAGGGGAATCGCTTGAGCCCAGGGGACGGAGTATGCAGTGAGCCGAGACCACGCCACTGCCCTCCAGCCTGGGTGACAGAGCAAGACTCCATCTCAAAAAAAAAAAAAAGTTGTGTAGACTACTGCTTTCTGGGATATTTAAAAGTCTATTATCAATTACCTCCTTCTGCTACTCATTTCTTACTTTTTGTTGAAGGAGAATTGAAAAGACAGTCAGGAGAGTCCATGTCAAAAGGAAAGAAAAGACTACATTAGGAAAGAAAAACCTATGAACTCAAATTCATTTAAATGTATTCAGAAATATGTCATACATATTTAAAATTATATACACATTGTTTTACTGAAGTAGGATTCTATTGTTCTGGATGAATTACTAGAATTCTTACACAAGCTTATAGGAACTAGAGGCTGAGCAGACTTGATATATCTAGTAAATAAATTAAAGATTACATTATCTTATACAGAAGAAAGTAGGTTATGTCCTATATGAAATTTAATCTCAGATTATTTTCTCTTTTAATTGTCTAAGCCTTTTACAATATTATTTTGTTTGGTGAATGGCTTAAGAGTTTAGATCTGCTTTTGGTTAGGAAGTGACTGAGATGGTTAGTGGAGAAAGGGGGAAGAGTAACAGGTCATTACTACTTGGTAGTAATGGTAGTAGAATAAAAGAATGGTGATGAGCTCATTACCATCAGGCATGTTTAGATAGAAAAATCAGCCTTTTGTAAGACAATTTGCTAGCAAAATTATCATTGGAAAGAATTTCTTGTAGCCAGTTCAACAGAATAGTATTGTTGAAGACTCTCTAAAACTCTATTCTTTTGTATATAGAAGTGAACCTTTCTTATGTTGTGCAAATATACATATTTTTCTATAACATATTAATAATATATAATATATACGTCTAGGTATGCAAATATATACTTAGCATTTCCTCACTTCTATTGACAAACACACAATAAGTTAAATAAAAATGGTGACAGTTTGGTGGAGAATAAAATTTCAAGGTGAATCTCAATCTGTTTCCACCATAGCCTACCTTCCTGTGGGTCACGTTGAATGATGAGACCCTGGTGGCTTTGAACTGAAAATGGATTGACTCTCACCAATTATTTTGAGATGTTTACACAATCTTCAGACTCTTTTGATTAACTGACATCTATCTGGTCTTCACTGGGTAGACGTAGCAGAGCTAAGACTAGAATTTGCCAATCTTGGTAGTTGTTGCTTTCTGTTCTTGATTGATTATCCGGGAGAAAGCAAATCTTGATCTTTCACCTTACTGTTTGTTAACAAACATTATATATTCAGCTTATCTCTAGTTTTCTATACTTTCTCTGGTCTAATTACTTTAGCTTTTCCCCTCATTCCTTGCTTAGAATTAAAAACTTTAAGTGGTTGTGTAAACTGACATTGCACAATTTCTTCTATTTCACAAAATAAATTCTCTACAATCTTATCTTGTTATCTATTGCAAACTTTGCTAAAGGTAAAATAAACATCTCAAAAAGTGCTTGAGTACAATGCTTGGTCTCCTCATGCATTTTAGTACAATCTAATTTTATTACAAACTATTTTTCACACAAAATCTCAACTACTATTTCTCACTCAAGAAACTCCAGTTATTCTTTCACCTGTAGACTCTGTGTTTACTTTTAATAAAAAGGCAGCATTTTGTTGGCTGTAATTAGGTTTGGCTCAACCCATTAGCTTTGCTAACAATAAACTAATTGTCATTGAAACTTGTGTTTTATCTGTCACCCTCTCCCCTCCTCCATTTTCTAGCTTAGTGTAGTGACAGGAACAGGCGCAGCTGACTTGAAATGCATTAATTTGTCTTTCTGAACCTCCGTTTTCTCATTTGCAAATACACCATCTTAGGATTGCTGAGCAAAATTGATCCAATTCCTGCAAAAGAATCAGCACTCAATAAATGTGAACGTCCTTGCCCTCAGAGAAGGATCTTGTAGGAAATTACACCAGCAAAGCAAAGTCACTGGAAAACAGTAAGTTACCTCTTCATCTGAGTTTTACATCCAGGCTTTGACACACAAAAGACGGTAGTGGTGGTAGTGGTTGTTTTTTAACTAGTCAAGTGCAGCAAGGAGAAGTGGGGACAGAGTAGAACAAGGAGTTCGAGTTGTAGCTGACTGCAAACAATTGACAGGACTCACTACCTGTTCTACCTTTAGCTCACAATACACATTTTAAAAAATCACTCTCCCAAACCATTTTCAAAAACTTAAAGAAGAAAGCCCACATTGAAGCTTGGGGAAAATTGTTTAAATTTGTCCCCTCATTTAGATTAACCTCTGGCTCAATATTGTCCCGATGACAAATTCATTCTCAAAGCATTTTGCACTTTTCCTTTATAATATTTATCACAATTATAACTAAATGCCTTGATCCCTGGTATTATGAGCTCTATCTTGAAGGGAGGAACTGTGTGACTGTCTTGGCAACTTCTGTATCTCCAGCTGACATACAATAGGCGATCTTAATAAACATTTGAAGAGTCAGTGAGTGAAGTAGTCTGTGTTTCTATTTAAAGCAGTGCTTCTGAAAGGCTGTAAGTGAATCCACTTTAAATCCATTTTTCCCCCCAATGATTTGTGGTAAAATTATCACCAATGCCTTCTCCCCGTTTCAGCCTGCTCTTCACTTGACATTATCTCGTTAAAAGAATCTGTTTCTTATTGATCTTCCTTCTGCTCTGTAAATAAATGCTTCTGGGAGATAGGCTAAGGGTCAAAGAAGAAATTTAAAGAAATGCTATTGCTGAATTATTTTATTAAGGCAAAATCTTTTCACATATGAAAAGTGTGTCCTTATATTTTTGTGTAATAATGTTAGATTTTCACTTGTTGCAACTTCATTAAAAAATATGCACTTATATCTCCCCGGGGCACTCTGTAAGGGTGCTTAAAACATTTTCCTAAAAGAGCAAAAACCATATTTTTTGCCTAAATTTCATTTTAGCCTCTTTCTAATTCTAAGCAAAAAGTACTTGCTACAACTATACCTCACATTTTTTACTCATTATTTAACTAAAAGTTTATTGTAAAATCTGTCTTCAAATCCATCGGTAGAAAAGGAGAAAGGATTTAATATTTCAATAAAACTGTGGACTTGGAATGGAGAAAATGTATCATGAGTTTGAATTCTTCAACTGCTTATTTTTCTGGGGGAGGCCTGGAGGGGGTTGCAGATGGGAGGCCTTACTCTAAGAGTTATTGTGATAGGATCTTTTGACAAAAGAGGCTCTTTTTAAATGGTTTTTCAGGCCCTTATGGGTTGGGTAAGGACCTGTGGGCTGGAACTTATGCAAACGGAACACTTAAGCTGGGGTTTTTTATATTTCCAAGAAATTTCTGAAGAACATGAGAGTCTTTAGCTTTGAAAAACATAAAATTTCAAAAACAGTCTTCTAAAGCTGCATATAAGTAGTTCCCACCTTACTTCATTCTTTAAAACAAGATTTTCAACACATTTAAAAATTACCTTAGACTTTGTGAAGAATGCACATTCCATAGTTATGGAGCTGAGCTCTGGCATTGCCTGTTAACCCACAGGTTATGAGATTCTTACGTACATGATCAATGTAAACTATGCTTTGAAAAGGTTATTTTCAGATAGAAGTGGGCAGCTAGGTTTCAATGACCTCCCCATTTTTCCTGTTTTTCCTTCTCCACTTCCACTCAGTCAGTGCCTCAGACTACTTTCTTAGACATTCTCCTTCCACTTCTCAACAGAGAGGCAGCCTCTCCAGGGAAGGCCCGTGATAGAATCTGGTCTCCAACTCATCCTGTCCTCAATCCACACTCCCATCCTGCACTTCCTTTTTCAGCTCACTTGCTTATGACAGTTTCAGAATGGTTTTCTCTCCCACTTTGTTCCTTTGTCCACAGGCTCACCATTAATATTTCCCCAGGCATTTTGTTGTGGACCTCTGTGAACCACAACGACAATCTGAGAATGCATCTAGAATGAGGTAATCATGGAAACCATATCCATGAGGCCCAGAAATGTGAACTAGGGTGTTTAGCTTAGAGGGAATGGATGTCTTAGTGAAGTTAACTTAGACTCATTCTGTGCAGTTCTATGAATCCTAACTACAACAACTAAGTAAAAGTTATGCAAAGCAGATTTTGGCTGAAGATCAAAGAAAACTTCCTAATGAAATGGTAGTCTTGCAAAGTTATAAAAATCCAGTCACCGTGAGTGTTCAAATAGAAGATGGAGAATTTCCTGTAGGAGTTTGGGGAAGGAAACATTCTATTAGTGAAGATCAGAATTATTCATTTGTTCTTTACTCTATAAACATTTGTGTAGCACCCACTGTGTGGATGGTGCCCCAAACAGTGGTGATACAAAGTTAAATAAGACTTATTTCAAGGTCTAGCAGAGAATTGGACATTTAAGCAAAATCATTGCAATGTGGTGTGTTGAGTGTAATAGTAGAAGAATGCACACAACTGGCGTCAATCACAGGCATGTGTGTGAGCGAGATTCAGATTCCAGCTCAGACTGTAAGCTGGGAGACGGACTTTGTCACACTTTGACACCAAGTGAAGTGGCAATGAACTCCCCTCAACCCCTAAGCTGTGCCCAAGCTGCAGATTTGGGAGCAAAATATATATTGTGGTTGTTTTAAGCACTAAATTGTAAGGTGGTTTGTTTTGAAGCAAGAAATAACTGGAACAAGGATGAAATGAATTAATTTATATAAAGAGCATAGAACAGTTATCTAGCACATGCTAAGTACTCAATACATATTAACCTACTATGGTTATTGTTTTATTATTACTTATTGTTACAAAAGTGGTATTATTTTAAAAAGCATTAGTATCAAAATCTCTGTCAATTTATTCAGCTTTGTCATGCCATGAACTGTCTGCTCATATTTCATGCCATTTCCACGTGCTTTTCCTCTTTCTTTTGCCACTTCTGCATTGCCCATAGCCACTTGGAGTATGTCTACAAAGAGCTTAGTATTTTGCATTTTCTATTTACCTTACCTGGAATATAGCAATACTCTCCTCCCTGGTCAAGCCACTTTCAGATTGTCCCTTCTGATCCATTCTGATCCAGGGTTTTTGTTGTTGTTGTTGTTGTTTCAATTCAAACCTGACCACATCAGTTGCCTACTTAATATCTTTCAATGGTTTCCCACTGTTCCTAGGATGCAGCCTCCAACCATAATTGTGGCTTCAAACCCTGTATGGTTGTCCCTCTGCTCACTCTGTCCCCACTGAGTCTTATCACCTTTACTCACTGTTTTCCAGCTAGCCTGGTCTGCCTGCACCTTCTCTCCTTTCTGCCTTGGGGTCCTGGAACATACTGTTCCCTCTGGGCCCTAGGCTCTTTAAAGAGCCTTTTTATTGAGTTAACTCCTCCTTGGCCTTCAGGCATCACCTTAAATTTTACTTTCTATGGAAGATCCTGAGCTCCATAGCACTTCATCAACTGTATATAAATAATAATAATTAGTAGTAGTATTGTATAATTATTTGTTTAATGTCTGCCTCTACAAAGGCAAGGATGATTTCTCCACAGACACATTCCCACCACCCTAGCACATAGGAGGCAAATGAGTGTCAAATTGACTCATTTCAGTGGGTTGTGCTTAGGTTCCTAATGTTTATACATATATTAGATATGTAAAATATGTATACAGTCGTGGACCACTTAATAGTGAGGATATGTTCTGAGAAATGCATTGATGCATTGTTAGGTAATTTTTTTTACTGTGTAAACAGCATGGTGTGTACTTACACAAACCTAAATGGTGTAGCCTACTATGCTCCGGGGCTATACCCTGTAGCCTATTGCTCTTAGGCTACAAACCCATACAACACGTTACTGTTCTGAATACTGCAGGCAATTGTAACACAGTGATAAGTATTTGTGTGTCTAAACATAGGAAAGTACAGTAAAAATATGGTATAAAAGATAAAAATTATATACCTGTATAGGACACTTATTATGATTGGATCTAGGAGGGTGAGTCAGTGAGTGAGTGGTAAGTAAATGAGAAGCCCTAGGAAATTATTGTACACGACTATAGATTTTATAAACTACCGTACGCTTAGGCTACATTAAATTTACGCAAAATTTGTTCTTTCTTCAGTAATAAATTAACCTCAGCTCAATGTGAATTTTTTTTACTTTATATACAAACTAAACTTTTTTCAACTTTTTGACTCTTTTGTAATAACACTTATCTTAAAACACAAACATTGTACGGCTGCACAAAAATATTTTCTTTCTTTATATCTTTATTCTGTAGGCTTTTTTCTACTTTTACATTTTTTAATTTTTCTAACTTTTTAAGTTTTTTCATTACAGACAAAGACACAAACATACACATTAGCCTAGGCCTACACAGGGTCAGAATTATCAACATCACCATCTTCCACTTGCACGTCTTGTCCCACTGGATGGTCTTCAAGGACAGATGACGCTTGAAGCTGTCATCTCCTCTGATAGCAATGCCTTATGGAATATCTCCTGGAGGACCTGCCTAAGGCTGTTTACACTTAAGTTTTGTTGTTGTTGTTGTTGTTGTTGGGTTTTTTTTGTTTTTGTTTTTGTTTTTGTTTTTTTTTTTTTTTTGGTAAGTAGAAGTAAAACTTTTCCAAACAAAAAAATCAATGCAAGTGGTTTTATGGAAGTTAGAAAAAAGAAAAAAAAAAAACATTTTTTAAAACCAGAAACTGTGCTAAATGCTCCATGTATTTTATTGCATTTTGTCCTCCCAATAATCTCGGCAGAAAAGCACTTTTAACTTAGGCACAGAGAAGTCACTAAGCTCATAAGGAGCAAGTTGGCACTTGACCCCAGTGACTCTAGGTCTGTGCTGTGAGAGTAACCTTCAGAATCTGTGGTAATTCAGGCGAAGGTAACAGTGGTCTCTCCTGAGACAAGGGCAGAAGGGTTGAGAACAGTGGACAGATTTGAAGACTCTTAAGGAAATAGGAATGAAAGGACTCGGTGATTGGCTAAAAGAAGTGAGAAAGAAGAAAGAAAAAGAACGAGAGAGCCAGAGGAAGCGAGGGAAGGAGGGAGGGAGGGAGGGAGGGAGGGAGAGAGAGATTGTCAGTCAGGACGCTTTGCAATGCAAGTAACAGAAGCTCAAGACCAGCCTGGACAACTGAGCAAGACCCTGTCTCTACAAAAAAATTTAAAAAGCAAATTAGCCTGGCATGGGGGAGAGGGCCTATGGTTTAAGCTACCGGGGTGGCTGAGGCAGGAGGATCGCTTGAGCTCAGGAGTTTGAGGCTGTAGTGAGCTATGATCGTGTCAAAGCACTCCAGCCTGGGTGACAGAGGGAGACTCTGTCTCTAAAAACAAAACAAAAATGATATAAACCAGAGGCAAAGCTGTTGGAAGGGAAGGTTTGGGGGATTCCGAAGTGTCTCTAAGGACAATTCTCAGCATGCTGGAGGTGCTGTGCCCCTTATAGCCTCGGAATATCTGTTTCACTTTCTGGTGTCACAAGCAGACTTTCTGCTCCTAAGAGTATAAGCAGAACTCTCCCAAAACTTCCTCCACACGGTGCAGCAACCTGCGCCATTAGGCACCTTACACGCATGCGTGTGACCACCCTAGCGCATCTCCTCCTGCAACTGGCCTCCCCCGGTGTCTAGGGATAAGCAGGCCAGCGGTAGGGCCTGCCGTCGGTCGGGTAAAGGACTGGAAGAGGCCCTCTGAGCCCCTGGCAGGGGTCGGGGGGATGAGCCTAAGGAGTTCTGCATCCTGGGTACGCGGAGAGTGAGTGGTATGGATGGGGGCCACAAGCTCCGCATGGGAATGTCCCCTTGGTTCCAAGACACCACCCTTTACAGGGAAGGACGCTATTAGAGGAGTGCCAGGGAGTCCTTCTGCTACATCCCCTCCTGGCTTCTCAGAACCTCCCTCTCCACCCCTCACTCCCAGCGGAGTTTTCTTCAAGTATCCGCAGCCAGGTGCAGCCACATGCCCTGGCCACAGATGCGAAGGGTTCTGGGAAAGCAAATATCACCTTTTCCGCTTCTGCAGTGTAAGAGACAGTGAAAAGTACAGGATGGAATATGAGATGGTTGTTGGGAAGGCAGCCAACTAGGACTGCCACAAAAAGTCAAGAGTAACACCCAGAAGTTTCTTTAAAAGTTAACACAAAATCAATGTGACCTAGACATTCTGCTCCTGCAAATTTAACCAAGAGAAATGAAATCATATGTACACACCAAGGCTTGTACGTGAAATAATAGTTTTATTTGCAATAGCCAAAAGCTAGAAATGACCCAAATGGCCATCAACAAGCAAGTGAATAAACATATTATGATATATCCATATAATGGTATGCTACATGCTAATAAAAAGGAATGAACTTTTTTTTTTTTTTTTTTTTGAGACAGAGTATCGCTCTGTCGCCCAGGCTGGAGTGCAGTGGCGCGATCTCGGCTCACTGCAAGCTCCGCCTCCCGGGTTCCCGCCATTCTCCTGCCTCAGCCTCCCGAGTAGCTGGGACTACAGGCGCCCGCCACCTCGCCCAGCTAGTTTTTTGTATTTTTAGTAGAGACGGGGTTTCACCATGTTACCCAGGATGGTTTCGATCTCCTGACCTCGTGATCCGCCCGTCTTGGCCTCCCAAAGTGCTGGGATTACAGGCTTGAGCCACCGCGCCCGGCCAGGAATGAACTATTAATACGCACATCAACATGGATGAATCTCAAAATAATTATGCTTAGTGAAAGAAACCAGACAAAAAAGTACATGCTGCATGACTCCATTTATATGAAATTCTGAACACTGCAAATTAATCTATAGTGACAGAAAAGCAAATCAGTAAATATGTGCGGTTTATTGTGGTCTATAACTTATAACTCAGTAAAGCTGTTTAGAATGAAACAAAGCAAAATTTTGCCAAGGTTTTTGTTATTTGGGCAACTGGTTATTCACCGAAAGGACCACAGGTTGGGAGGAAGACGATGAGCTCTGTTTGGACATACAGTGCTGAGTTTGAATAGAACCATACAATATCCAAATATAGAAGTCAGTAAGTTTTGAATACTAGAGTCTCTTTAAGGAGAAGTATTAGGGCTAGAGCTGCTATTTTACACCTGAAATATGCAGACAAAATTTTATGACAGCAACCTTTAAGGTTGAATGGTGAGGACAGAGCCAGACTCCAGTAGATTGAGGCAGAAGCAAAGAAATATAAGAGAAAAATAGGTAACTCTTTGGATACGTTTGGCTGTTCTGGATGAAAGAAAAATCAAGCAATCGCTGGAGGAAGTGTCTGAGCTGAGGGGATGGGATGTTTATGTGATTTTTAATATGGAAGATAATTGAGTTATATTTAAAGTCTGAGTGTAAATCTCCAGATGAGAGGTAGACATTGATACAGGATACAAAGAGATAACTGATGTCACTAAGTGCATCAAAATGTAAGAAAGATTGGGATCCGGAGTGTTCTTCTACTGTAACCAAAAGGAACAAGAGACATGTACCCAGGAGTTGGCGACAGATGTGACAGCCATGCTGTGCTCATTGGGAGAGCACCTGCTGCTGACTTGAAGGTTTTTTTTTTTTTAAGAATGATACAATCATTATTCTACTCCTTATAAATAAATATATGTATGTATTCAATTTGTATTCATTATGAGCCCCCATGTACTGGAAAATGTTTTCACTTTCCCAGCCTCAGCAATTATCAACTGATGGCCTATCTTATTTGATCTATACCCCAATTCTTCAACTCCCCTATCCAGATGATTTTGAAGCAAATCCTAGACTCTTTTAAAACAGACATATAATTACTATGCCATTATTCAAACTAAATAAAAATTAACTAATTCCTTAGTATCTTCTATTATTGGATTGTTGTAGAACCAGATTATTGACCCTGCCTACTGAAAGGTCATAGGTAGGGTCTTTTGGAAGAAAGAAACGAACAAAGGTTTGTGCTGAAATGCATACCCAGCTCCTTACTGCACTACTATCATGAGTGTCTTCCCAGTTGAGACCTGGGCACAAAGTAGAGCCACAGTTATAGCCCTGGGTAGTCAAAAAGCTCAAGTCCTAGAGCATGAACTGTGGCAAATCCAGACATAGGAGCTGAAGCCTCACCAGCATTTGATTAATCCATTTATTCATTTAATATTTTCTAAGTGCCTATTCTGTGTCAGGCACCATTGAAGACACTGGGCATAGAGAAGTAAGCACATTGGACATGGTCTCTGGCCTCATGGCTATTCCAGCCTACTGCAGTGGGCTCCCTTTACCCTTTATGGAGAATCCATCCGTCCCTCCTTTCTTTAGTTCACCTAACATTGTTCTCTCTTCCAATTTGTATTTATTGTTAAAACAATATTCTAACATTGGAGGATTTTTTTAGAAAAAAATTATCAAAAAATAGCTAGATCTTTTCATAATTGTTTTTATTTTTCCACGTACACTTCTAGTGTTTGTTCATGTATTAAAATTGGAAGTTGGCTGTAATATCAACACTTTGGGAGGCCGAGGTGGGCAGATCACTTGAGATCAGGAGTTTGAGACCAGCCTCGTTAAAATTAGCTGGGTGTGGTGGGAGGAGCCTGTAGTCCCAGCTACTTGGGAGGCTGAGGTGGGAGAATCACTTGAACCTGGGAGGCAGAGGTTGCAGTGAGCCAAGAACACACCACTGCACTCCCACCTGGGTGACAGAGCGAGACTCCGTCTCAAAACAAACAAACAAACAAAAACAAAAATTGGAAGCAACCTAAATGTCCATGAGTATGGAATAATTAAATTCATACAACCATTAAAAACGAAGTAGATCTCTATATATGTGCCTACTATAAATACATAAACTCAAAGTTTGCCTAAGTCAGGGGTTCTCAAGCTTTAGCATGCATCAGAATCACCTGGAGGGCTTGTGGATGGGCTTCGCAATTGGTAGGTCTATGGTGGGACCTGAGACCTTGAAATTCTACCAAGTTCCCAGGGGATGCCAATGCTGTTGGTTGGGGGACTATAAGAACCACTGCCTGATCATTTAATCTTGCTAAAGCAAGGACAAGTTGTAAAGTCTCTACAGGTACTTTGTGTGTTCAAGTGTAGTGTTCCAAAGCAAATGGCTATTTATTTATGAGGCCATTTTGGTAAGTACAAAAGTTGGTCAGTAGCAGAGTTTGAGGTAGAAGCAAAAGGTACTGAGCTCTGCATAATAATAGAGTGGGAGGACATTTGAGTTCTGGGGGAAATTAGGGAAGAAAAAAATAGAAATGGGGAAGAAAAATGACTAGAGATAAGTGGACAAAAGGACTTTGGAACATACTGAAATATTCCATTTTAAATTATTTGCTTTCCTTTTCTGCAATAGAAACCATTCAATTGTCTCCAAGTATTTTGATATTGCTTAGTCAATAGTATTTTGGGAAATGGAGATCAGAAGTGTCCAACATGCAGTGATGTGGTGCTCAGAAGTGTCCAACATGCAGTGATGAAAAGGAGAAATACATACGGAAGGTGAGACCAAGAGCAACGATGAATAATTCAGCAAAAACAAGATGTCAGAAGAAGTGACTAGCAGAAATGAAAGCCCCAAGAGTCCCTGAGGAAGAAGAGAGATGAGAGATGGTGCTCAGAGCCATTTGTACTTGCTATTATGAAAATGGGTGTGCCCATAATGCTGGAGGACTTGTAATATTATCAGCTGATATCCAGTTAGGGAGTGATATTGAGCATAGATGACAAGGTCAAGTGTGACAACACTTGTATGTTGCAAACAATGGGAGTAGAGTCATGGTTGGAGCAAAGAGTTGAGACAGAATGTAATTAAGAGACCATGTTTACTCTTAGAATAGAATCCCCCCCAGAGCCTGTGGTGAGTTTAAGCTGTTAGAGTTTAGTCAGATAGAATAACTCCCACAATACCAGCAAGGATTTCTTGGTCAGTAACTGTGTAGTTCCACTCAACAGGAAACATTATCTTTAGGAACAATCTGTACCTTAATGCCACATGGCATTGGTGTCCAAACAGAAACCAGCAATATAAGGAGAAACACCTATGGTAACAGTGCTCTCTTTTTCTGATAATAAATTAGCACAGTCTCTGAAGCCAACAACTGTTTCACATTCTAAAAAATACTGCTTTGTGATGCATAAAATTTGCTTTTCAACTAGCGCTGCAATAACTTGTTATTTTGTGGAAGGCAGATAGAGTACAGATGCTCTTTCACTTAGAGTAGGGTTACATCCTAATCTATCCATCATGAGTAGAGAATATTCTAAGTCAAAAATGCATTTCACATACCTGACCTCCCGAACATCATCGTTTAGCCCAGCCTGCCTTAAATGTGCTCAGAACACTTATATTAGCCTACAGTTGAGCATAATCTTCTAACACAAAGCCTACTTTATAATAAAGTGTTGAATATCCCATGTAAGAGTATAAAACTGATTATCGCTAGCCCAGGAAAAGATTAAAATTCAAAATTCAAAGGATGATTTCTGCTGAACCCCTATTGCTTTTGCGCTATCATAAAATCGAAAAATCTTAAGTTGAACCATCATGTGTTGGGATCATCTGTATGAGGACTGTTCCTACAATGCGTCCCATGGGGCTGGATAGCTTCATATGTGCTCTCGCAGCACCCTGTGCGTCATTCAGTCACAGCACCTATGATATCGCATTTTTAATATTATCACTCTACTTTAAGTTCTCAGTTACATGTGCAAAACGTGCAGTTCTGTTGCATAGGTATACACGTGCCATGGTGGTTTGCTGCACCCATCAACCCATCACCTACATTAGGTATTTCTCCTAATGTTATCCCTCCCCTAGCCTCCCACGTGCCACAGGCCCCGGTGTGTGATGTTCCCCTCCCTCTATCCATGTGCTCTCATTGTTCAACTCCCACTTATGAGTGAGAACATGCGGTGTTTGGTTTTCTGATCTTGTGATAGTTTGCTGAGAATGATGGTTTCCAGCTTCATCCATGTCCCTATAAAGGACATTAACTCATCCTTTTTTATGGCTGCATAGTATTCCATGATGTGTATGTGCCACATTTTCTTAATTCAGTCTATCACTGATGGACATTTGGGTTGGTTCCAAGTCTTTCCTATTGTGAATAGTGCTGCAATAAACATACGTGTGCATGTGTCTTTATCGTAGAATAATTTATAATCCTTTGGGAATATGCCCAGTAATGGGATTGCTGGGTCAAATGGTATTTCTAGTTCTAGATCCTTGAGGAATTGACACACTGACTTCTACAATGGTTGAACTAATTTACACTCCCACCAACAGTATAAAAGTTTTCCTATTTTTTGACAACCTTTCCAGCATCTGTTGTTTCCTGACTTTTTAATGGCATGAGATGGTATCTCATTGTAGTTTTTATTTGCATTTCTCTAATGACCAGTGATGATGAGCATTTTTTCATATGTCTGTTGGCTACATAAATGTCTTCTTTTGAGAAGTATCTGTACATATGCTTTGCCAATTTTTTAATGGGGTTGTTTGCTTTTTTTCTTGTACATTTGTTTAAGTTCCTTGTAGATTCTGGATGTTAGCCCTTTGTCAGATGAATAGATTGCAAAAATTTTCTCCCATTCTGTAGGTTGCCTGTTCACTCTACTGATAGTTTCTTTTGCTGTGCAGAAGTTCTTTAGTTTAATTAGATTCCATTTGTCTATTTTGGCTTTTGTTGCCATTGCTTTTAGTGTTTTAGACATGAAGTGTTTGCCCATGCCTGTGTCCTGAATGGTATTCCCTGGGTTTTCTTCTAGGATTTTTTTTTTTTTTTTTAAGACGGGGTCTCACTCTGTCACCCAGGCTGGAGTGCAGTGGTGCAGTCTCTGCTCAATGCAAGCTCTGCCTCCTGGGTTCACATTATTCTCCCGCCTCAGCCTCCCAACTAGCTGGGACTACAGGCAACCACCACCATGCCCAGCTAATTTTTTTGTATTTTTAATAGAGATGGGGTGTCACCATGTTAGCCAGGATGGTCTCGATCTCCTGACCTCATGATCAGTCCATCTTGGCCTCCCAAAGTGCTGGGATTACAGGTGTGAGCCACCGTGCCTGGCCTTCTTCTAGGATTTTCATGGTCCTAGGTCTTACGTTTAAGTCTTTGATCCATCTTGAGTTGATTTTTGTATAAGGCATAAGGAAGGGGTTCAGTTTCAGTTTTCTGCATAACGCTAGCCTGCAAACAGAGACAATTTGACTTCCTGTCTTCTTGAATACCCTTTATTTCCTTCTCTTGCCTGATTTCCCAACACCATTTATTAAATAGGAAATCTTCAGGGCCGGGCGCGGTGGCTCAAGCCTGTAATCCCAGCACTTTGGGAGGCCAAGACGGGCGGATCACAAGGTCAGGAGATCGAGACCATCCTGGTTAACACGGTGAAACCCCGTCTCTACTAAAATACAAAAAATTAGCCGGGTGTGTTGGCGGGCGCCTGTAGTCCCAGCTACTCGGGAGGCTGAGGCAGGAGAATGGCGTGAACCCGGGAGGCGGAGCTTGCAGTGAGCTGAGATCCGGCCACTGCACTCCAC